>NC_043961.1:22634669-23234669 GCF_902148855.1 Sphaeramia orbicularis | reverse complement strand
ATTTATTGGCACTTAACATTGGAACGTAGATAAACAGTTGGCGGCACTAATTCTCTGGGCCACCCCACTGTTGCTTTTCAAATGCCAAAAGAGATTGAGGCTCTGGGCTTCGTTTAGAAAATCTGGAGTCTAAATCATTCCATGTATAGGGGGAGCTGATATAGAAAGAGCTGGTGGTATAAATCAAAGACTTGTGGATGTCGAAGGAACTGTATTTCTTAATTGTGCGTATCAATCCTGGTCTGAGTTGTATTATGTTCATATATCAACTACTTTCATTCAAAACTCACTATGCCATACTCTAAATATCTGCTGGTTTTTTTTTTTTAAATAATGTTTTATTCACCGCTTTGTTCAGTCACATATCTTTAGAAAATACTCTCTTGCAAAACTTTCAATCTCATATGTGTAGTGATCATTGTATGTGTTTCTCTTGTACATGCACATGAGTTCACTTTTTCCTCTCTCTTTCTTACTGGGTCAGGTGATAAGGTGAGTATAATGATTAAGGATTTGCTCTGCTCCATAGCAAACTATCTGATCCTGAATTGACTGACAGCCGGGTATCTGTACTATAGAATCAAATCTGCTCTGACAGTACGTCAGCTAAGCGGAGGAATTCAATTTGTGACGATTTGTCAACAACAATGCTGGGAAGATCACAATATTCAGATGGTTAGGATGCAGGATGCTTTTAAAGGAGGAGTGGGGTGTTTGTTTGTTTTTTTTCTTTTTCCTATGCCCTCCCTCTCTCTCATAAATCAAATCTCCTGAATTCTTGTCTGCACAGCGAGATAATCCTCAGGCTGTTTTTCACTGTCGCTGCACAGTGGTGAATTTGTAAACGTTTGCTAAGTTTTTATTTTTTGTAAGGTGTTCCTGCTTAGTAATAACCCAGCAGTGTCGAATCCCAACATGGTTTCAAGGGAAACACTGGGAAGAGAGGTGGCTCAATGAGACTCAGTCCTGAATATTTTACAGAGGGGGGTGGAGAGCCCTCTGCTTGCAACAACTTCTTTTGCTGGAACTTCAAACGACGGGCAGCTTCCCCATCTGTCTCAGCAAGAACACATTTACATTTCCTCCCCGCAAGGGATACTGGAGGACGAAGTTAGCTCTAACTGGATTTGAATATCGCTTCACCAAGGTTAATAGCCATTTCTGTAGCTGGTGAGATGCTTAGGCTTTTTCAATAATTTAAAAGGGCTGCAGTCATTAGGAAATGTTGGCAGCCTCCGAAATGGGGAATGCAATGAGTGACTGCACTCCTATTAGCTTAACTTCTGCTGTTGTTCCTGTGTAGCTAATGACAGAGAAATGGGAGTGATGTTGAAAGGAAGTTGAGAAAACAATGTCAGCTGACAGTTGACGGCTGTTATTCGTTAAATGTGCAGTAAATGAAGGATTTTAGGAAGCTACCACTCCCTTATCAATCACCTTTGAAATTGCACAATTAAACATGTAAGAGTGTGGTACCTTTTTAAACTGATAAAATGTGACTAGGATTTCATTTTTGAGGTTTCTTGCAGCAGCTCTCACTGAACAATTTTTAGGCCGTAGAATCTTTCTTTTGTTAATGTCAGGATATCTGTACTGGGTCTATTCAGCAGTAAATTTTATGTTGTCTGTGTAGCATGACACGTTCGCTGTCAGTGACAATAAAGGCCCAGACAAGGAAGCAACCCTAAAGGTAATAAAGCATATCCACATGAACAGTAGCGGCAGTATGAAACTGATACAGCTATGGTTCTAAATTTACACATAAAGACCCAAACATCAACCGCCGACCAAAAACATTTATTGATCTAAAATGTTTAATACCTGTTCATCCACTAATCCTATCAATTCATGTAAATAATTGGTGTAAAATGTAGTTTGTCATCATTTCATGGTTAGAGTCAGATTTGACCCATTTGGACGTTGAGAAGCTCTGTAGTGACTGTGGAAACACCGTCATCTTCTACAACATTGATTCACCAGTAAAACAAATGGAGTTGGATCAATGACAGTGGAGGGACACACTTGGTTTATGTTCAGTTAATGATAGCTTTTGCTGAAGAAGTCACTTTTTCTTCAGTTTTCCGTATTTTTGATAAAAAAGAGCTTTTATGAACATCTACATGATTAGTGAATTAAATATAGGAAAATACTTGATTTACTCTTAAAAAGACAAAATATAGAAGATAATACTGTAATAAATGGTGATCAATCACTAAAGAAAGGTTAAATAAAGAGAAAAATTCATTTGGGGACTGCCACAAAAGTAGCGCTGGGTCTTTATGGGTTAATGTGTGCCAAGGGCCAAATGTAGGGAATCTGGGAGGGTATCTATTACATAGGTGAGTAAATGTTTGTGAAAAAATAGTAATGTCATTTTTTTTTTTTAAAACTGACACAAGAGTCTCCACTGCATTTTTGTGTCATTTACTAATGTGTTGCTTCATTTCTCTATTCTCTGTGTTGGAGTTTGAACAAAGATCTTGTATACAAGGACTGTGCAAAGTACAGAAATGATGAAATGGTCAGTCTCTGTCTAAGTGGGCATTGTCAGAAGGGCTGAGTACATTGTGTGGATGTATGGAAGTAGATCAATAAGGTCTAAAGAAGATAATGATGCACTAATATAGGGCTGCATGATATTGGAAAAAACTGACATTGCGATTATTTTTTAACCCTGCGATATATATTGCGATATGAAAAACTACTCAGGAGGATTTAATAGCTGTGTGGCACCAGCGTAAATGGTCAAACAAATTAGTTGTGTTTCCTTTCGTTGTGGCAACAGGTGCAAGACACTGTCGACGCAGAACACGTTTCAATATCATCCTTCTTGTAGCTGAAATAATTCCAAATAACTGACATTGCTTTTCTTTTTGGCACCAAGTCTTTGATTTTGGTGATTTTCTCTTGTTCGTTGCTAATTTTTCAATGTTGTTACCAGTGACTCACTCCATGTGCAGGGGCGTGGTCTGCAAACTAATTAAGAACGATTGAGATTGGAGGGTCACTGCAAGCAATGTGTGTCAGTCAGGTACACTTGAAATTAGATGAGAACATGTAGAGTTCATTTGCCTCCTACATTGCAGGACCTGCGATGTGACTGTTGCACACACATACATTGTGATGATGCTCAAATGGCATATTGTGCAGTTCTACACTAGTATCACTTTTGTTTTTTTGAACTGAAACTTACATTTTTGAGTATAATTTGCTTTATTTCTGGGCGGCGGTGGCTCAGTTGGTAGAGCGGGTCGGCAGTTGGAATCCTGGCTCCGACTGTCCACATGTTGAAATTAGAGCCCGACTGATTAATCGGTCAGAGCTACCACATGCTCTGATGAGGATGGACCGCTACCCCCCCCCCCCCCCCCCCCCCCCCCCCCCCGCTTCAAAAATCACGGACCCCCCCTCGTCTTATGAAGTATTCACCCCCCACACACACTACCCATGTCCGTGCACTTCCTGCCTACCTCACAGTTTCATTCTGCCAGCAGGCCTGGGTGTTAATAATGTAGGGGAGACTGGGGACAGTTGTAACACAGGTCATTTGTAACTCTTGCAATTGCTCCAATCAGGAACAACTTAGGACTCACCTAATTCACTCTGCACATGCTCAGTTTAGTCCTTAGTCCACATAAGAAGTTGTAGTGCCATGAGGCAGACACATCAAAATTTGTGAGGGAAAACATAATTGTGTGGTAAGTAATATTTTTTGCTCTAATTATTTTTGTGATTGCATAGTTTGCATTTGAAAGTTGTGTAATTTATATTTGTGAGATAAACAAAGATTTATGCAACTGTTTATCCACCTGTCCACAATTATCTAATATAAGATTATTATATCCTGTGTAGATCAGTGTTCTTATTTCATATATTGGCCAATATATTGGTTATCGGCCAATATCGGATATCGGCCGATATATCGGATATTGGCTTTTTTTAGCCCCCAATATCGGAATCGGCATCAGCCCCAAAAATCTCATATCGGTCAGGCTCTAGTTGAAATGTCCTCGGGCAAGACACAGGACCCTAAATTGTTCTCAGTAGGGCCTGGCAGCGCCTTGCATGGCAGCAGCTGTCCACAGGTGTATGAGTGTGTGCATGAATGGGCTTTGTAAAAGCGCTTTGGGCACCATGAAGGTGTAGAAAATGCGCTATATAAGCACAGATCATTTATTTGTTTGTTTTTAACTCCTTTTCATAGGAAATCTTTTGTTGCAAGATTTCACAAGACTTTATTGCTGAAACAGAAACATGCCTCAATATCAGTTTTCTCTCAATCCATGTGTCTAAAAATGTCATTTTATTTTTAAAATTGGGTGCAGTTGTTACTCAGGTACGTTTTGGGGAAACACATCGAATGTGACACTGAAACATGAGGTTGTTCTCCCATAAACCATCTTGGCTGTTTCTCAAAGTCAAGGATCCTTCTTTGGTAGTCACTTCCTTCAGTAGAAGAGTCCTTCCTACTAATCACTACACTTGTGAATTAAACGGTTTAGCAAGAGCGCAGATAAGGTCCCGCCTCCCCATATCAGTGTTTCAGTATCACACTGACACATCACAGTTGTATTTAGTAGACAAAATAATAAACATTTGTAAAGGGGTTATAATAAAGAATGGAGTTTATCTGATCTTCTGCAACATGAAACCAACTTATCATCACAACAAAAGCAGATCCAATTATAAACATGTCTCTTTTCATGTGCCTGTGATTGAACTCTTAATTAATTCTTTTTCAGCGTGACTTACTGATATTTAATTCCACAGTATTGCACTTTCTTTTAATCATTTCAATCATTAATGATATTACTCCCTTTTATTATTATTTGATATGTTCTGTCTTCTTTTATCAATATGTCTATCTTTTGGGGTTTTGTTTTCCTCAGAATATTCCATTCACAGATGTATAAGGATATACACTTGTCTTTGTTTATGAAATATGCTTTATAATGTAAATTAACCAAATAAGATTGCCCAAATATAATAATAATAATAATAATAATAATAATAATAATAATAATAATAATAATAATAATAATAATAATACATCACACTTATATAGCACCTTTTTGGACACTCAGATGCTTTACAAACAAAACAAAAAGAACAGAGAGAAAAAAAGAGGCTCAAGAAAATGCAAGTTTGAACAGGTGAGTTTTGAGTAGTGATTTGAAGTTTAAATGCCTATTACACTAGCAAAGGATCTGACTCTTCATACTTTTTTATGTGCAGTTGTGGTTGATTCTTTTATTTCTAGCTGCATTTTTAAAAGACTTGTGTAGAGTGTAGCAGATTCTTAAATAGTGCTGAAAAATTCAGAGGATCCACAGGAGCATCCTTTAAAATCATCCAAAGGAAGAAACAGCAATGTGATATCATGACTCATGTAAATATATACGCCAGTTTTTAATTGGCATGCTATCTGTATTCATTCTGTATGCATACAGCTTTCCACATGTATGTTCACGCCATTATTAGCCCCTGTCCAACCTGAATCAATGCGTCAAATACCAGTTGGGGTTAGGGGTTAGTTTTATGTAAATTGGAAATCTTGACGTAAATTGACACGCAATCAAATGGCATTGAATAACACGCAAAAGTCAAAAATGCTCACGCATAGCACGCCAAATGCCATAAGAACTGCCATGGCATACTACGCCATTTATTGAGATCAGTCTGGAAACAGTCCTGTGGTGGGATCTTATGGTATAGTTTTATGTAAATTAATCATTAAAGGAGTGATATTTTGCTTTTTCAAATGGAGTTATGCATTTTAAAACATTTCCCTGTGGTCTACATAAACTGTAAATGCTATGCTTGGGTCTGAATGCTTCATTAATTCAACTCCACAGGTCCATCTTCAACCCTATTTCTGAGTAATGATACGAGACAGGTCGTTCTGAGCGCTGGCCCTTTAAATACAAATGAGTCACTTCACGCCCCACCCCCTCCAGGTTGTTGAAAGTGCTTCTCTCTCTTCTCAGCTCAAAGTTCGGACATATTTTCAGTATAGACTACAACTGCTGCTGCTGACAAACAGTTATGTCGTACTCTGAGAAATGTTTGTTGGAAGTCTTGACCTTATATGTACAAATGTTGTGACGTAACTAGCTATAAAACATAACAAATTAAGAAGGACTTAAAACCGATTGTAGAAATCCACTCAATTTTTGCCAAAATGAACATAAAGATAGCTTTGCAGCATCTGGAGGGTTCAAATTCAAGCTTTATGAAATATTAGGGTCCCCGAATACTTAAATAAATGTACCAAAGATCAATAAACGTGGGTTTAGTTAAATATGACTCCTTTGAAAGATCCTCCCTTGACTTTGAGAAACACTCCTTTTTCGTAAGCATCTCTGGTTGCAGATATTCAGCCATATTCTATGAAAACCTGGCCCTACTCTGACCTTGACTTTTTTTTCTAACGTTAATAGACTAACCAATCATCTAACCATAACCCTAAGCCATCAACAAAAACAAACCAATCAAGGGCAGAGTAGGGGCAGATATTTGCAAAATAAAGGTGGAAGCACAAAATCAAACTACTGGTCTGCTGATAGTACCTTTAGTCTACCGTCAGTCTGATTAAATAGCTATTCTGTGGGAATGTATAAATGCATGTGTGATCCAAATAGGCAAATTATCATTTTTACATTGTGAAAAATATGCTTCGCTTGTTTGTTTTTGATGTACCAGTTCCCTTAGCTACTGAGTCATAATGTTAATTTTGGACATTAGTAACAGCCTGAGATGTTTTGGCTGAATGTCAAACTTTGACCAGCTAGGAGTGCAGATACAGTATATCATCCAGCTTTCTGTGCATCTTGAAAAACTGCACTGACACAAGATGCTTTCACATCTGGGTATCAGTCATGAAGTGCCATTGATGCAGTCCTGAAGCACGGCTTGTAGCACAAGGTGATGCACTCACTTGTCAAAGTCATGCAGTGTAGATTGTACAGTTGTGAGTGTGAAGTGCATCTTGCTGTTGCCCTCCGTATTATCTTTCCTTGAGAACTAACGCTGTTGAATGTAGCTCCATACAACCTCTCTCATTAACTATGCTAATTACTAAAATCCCTATCTGTAGAGACACAACACTCAGGTTTTCTTTTCTTAAGCCTGTCTGCAGGAGATTAGACCTGCCCTGCCTAAAGACCCGCCAATGATGCAAATCTCACTGATCTAAATCCTGGAGCTATGCTCTAATGCCTCTGCGTCTGTCTCAGGTCCTCAGCTGCATCTGGCTCTGTAACAGACAAATGTCACGTCTTTCACCATACTCTAAAGCTATGGCCGTGACCTTAGCTTTTAAGAGCCAAGGTCACTGTATATGTCAGCAACAGGAAGGATCTCTTGTGATATTCTTACAGCCTCACATAATTTGTTGTGGCTGAATGATCAACAAGGTTTTCGATAATTTCAAAAAAGCTCCTGAACTTTATATATGTATGCTGCAGCTGAAAGGCAGAGTTCAGGATAATTGATCTGAATACCTCTGTTTATAGTGTAAATGCAGTGGATTAGCAGCCAGTGCAATATTTGAGAGCAATATTAAAATTCATGTCAAAGAGCCCTACATTGTAATGCTGTTTGCAAGAACAACATCACTACCCTACCATTACGTTTGTTTTTTTTTTTTATCTAAATCTGTGGAAGCAGTTTTAATAAAAAGATGAGAAATGAAGTAGCATTTACATCCAGTCACTTGTAAGAGATGGATGACTTTCTTAGTTAACGCTCTAATGCTTCATGAGGCATGCTACTGTTACATGCATGTGATTCACACTGGCCTGTTTATGCTGAAAATGCACATCAAATCTGCTTTTTAAACCCCTCCATTTACTTTACAGTGCTTCGCCTCCATCACAGTTTACCGCACAGTGCTTGTCTACATTTATGAGTTGCAACTCGGTAACAGACCGCCACCTCATTAGCAAAATAACACTCCACCGCAATCAGGATGGCAATGATTTTGATAGTCTCTTTGCGCACTGCTCTCTCTGATTCAGCCTGTGCTCACAGAAGTGGACACCATAAAGTTCCCTTTTAAATTCTTCTCGGATGGTTTGCTAAATAGATGGGCAAAAGAGTGGAGTTCATAACCTGAATGGGAACTAATCAATTACATAATTGAATTAGAGAACTGGCAATCTGTTAATTTCTTAAACATTTGATAATGCCCCTTAAGGAGCATTCTGGTTAATTAAATCTGCAGTCATTTGTCGTCACTAATAAGGCAGTGTCATTTCAAAGGGGTTAGGGTCTGGCCATGACAAGTAATGAGGATTTTAACCTCACTAGACATCTGGGGATACTACTGTATAATTTGAGCTGTTCAATGGCCCTGGAAACCACAGTTGTGCACTCTCTGTGCTTGGCAATATAGATGTAGTGATATGAACATTTCATATCACGATTATTGCGACCAAAATTATCACGGAGATCATTATTATCATTGGTATTGTTGGAATTGTGCTCAAAATATTCAGAAAGCACTTATACACTCACTGAAATAATTTAACCAAGTTGTATTTTGAAAAATAAATAAATAAAAAACTAGAAAAGCACTCATAGAGCGTAGACCTCTGCCAAGGCAGATCAGTGCCCCCCCCCCCCCCCCCCCATTGGTTCCTTGTGCCAGTATCAACATTTCCTGAAATTTTCATCCAAATCTGTCCATAACTTTTTGAGTTATCTTGCACACGGACAGACAGACAGACAGATAGACAGACAGACAGACAGACAGACCAACGCCAGCAAATACATAACTTCCTTGGTGGAGGTAATAATAGGCACAATGTACTTTCTGTTGGCAGAAACATTCAAATATTAACATGTAAACATCAAACATACAAATGTGTGTTAAAGATGTCACTTAGAGAGAGAGAGAGACAGAGAGAGAGAGACAGCTACCCAGAGCATCAGCCAGTGACAGCACAGTGTCACAGAACGTCAGCCAATGAGAGTGCACCATCACAAAATGCCAGCCAATGACAGCGCAGCTAGCCAGAGCGTCAGCCAATGAGAGCGCAGCGTCACAGAACGCCAGCCAATGAGAGTGCAGCGTCACAAAACATCAGCCTATGAGAGCGTAGCGTCACAAAAGGCCAGCCAATGACAGCAATACAGTTAATCTGATTGATCGAAGATTTGCTTTCAATTCAGAAAAAATGTCTGAATGGCAAAATTGACATTATTCTGGAGACATTTCTTGCTCAAGAAAGATTCAAAATTCAACATGTGCTATATATTTTTTAACGGTATTTCATCAGCCACACATGTCTTACAGTTGTAATAAACAGTCTGTTCATGCAGCCAGAAAATAATTGATTAAAAGCGTAAGTTGTCCATAACACTGCGAGATTATTTTTTTTGTCCATATTGTCTAGCTCAGGAAAGATTATGGGATTATGCTCTTGGAGGAAAAATGCCCAGTTTTTACAACCACACATTTACACATTTTAATAATCAAGAAATAGACCCATGCAAGTACTGTGAAAAAGTCTTAGGCCAACATTAGGTTTGTCATTTTGTACAGTTCAAATGACCACACGTAGGCATTTCTCAGTTTCTGTCTGTTTTAGTCACATGATACACACAGGAGTTAGTACTTGATTGCATAACCATTGTTTTTGATGACTTTTGATGGTCTAATATTTTTTTCTGCGACTGTATATAAAGTATGTACAGTAGTAAAAACAAGTCTCAAGGAAAAAACAGCTTCTATAAACCAAAGTATTAGTTTTTAGTGTGACCTCCCTTTGGTCTTTAATCCTTTTATTCAGACAATATAACATTTATTGCATACATTTTCTGATGTTTTATACCAGGTTTCATTCATCACATCAGATGTTTCTGTTTGTGCAGCATCTTATGATGGGGTCAGGGGTCACATTAAATATTTACTTTAACTTTTCAAGCCCATTTAGTTCAGATTTTTGTGTCTTTTAAGGCTGTGCACACATTTTCTGTATTTTCCCATTGTATCTAACGAAAAGAGAATGAGCAATAAATATGGAGAACTCGGCAAAAGCATCAAAACTAAAGGCTTTTGCCTAAGACTTTTCACACTACAGTATTTTATACACTAAATACATTTTATACATATGTTTTATTAGAAAATAGTTGTGTATTTAGATTTATTCACTATATTTATATCAACACTATATTTCATGAGATCTCAAGAGTTTAAAATGAGCAGAATTATGTAGAAAAACTAAATCAGAACCAGCTGAAACTTTCTTTTAATATAAGCCACCTTTTTAGATTTAGATGTAAGTAAAATTGCAGTGACTTTGCTAAGAGGTCATTAAAAGAACAGTCACAAGATTCCCAAAATGACTCTCAAAGAGCCTTTCAAAAACGTCACCTGTTATCTTCTCTTCTTTGTCTCAAAGCTGTGTCAAATGGGTCACATCAATACAGAATTACAAAGTCTTCATGAATATGCCTGTTTCACAACTTCTTTTGCTTCAGTGGTAGCAATGGCAACAGCATTTTTTTTTAATACTTCAAAGACTCTCAGGAATCAATACTGGATTGACATATTGAAAATTTCCCATGAAGTAGCCTATATGCTCTATGTGAACCCTTAGAGATTTGTTCATAAAGTGATGTGATGTCTGTCCTGTGCTATGAAAATATAACTCAATATTCTTATACTTACTTTATATAGGTCTTTATGGCGCATATGTACATTCGGAGCTGAAAAAATATAGATTTTTGATACTTTGAAGGCTAGTGAGTGATGACAGCTTTTGTTCAGATCTCCTACAAGGTTACTGACCTTCTAACACAGCTACTTCAGACATGTCTTCCACACATTATCAGTGAAAGCATTCAGTACGGTGATTTTTTTTCTGCTATACTGGAACAATGGATTGACCTCCATACAGCTGGATAAGTTTTAATCACCATGTCCAGTAGGGGTGTGCCAAAAAATCGATTCATATAAAAATTGTGATTCTCATTTACTACAATTCAGAATTGATTTACAGTATCCCAAAATAGATTTTAAAAAATAAAAACAATCCACTGGCAGTCTGCCTCCAGACGTCCTGACGTCATCACGCAACTGGTTCTGGAGCATACGCATGTGTGGTAAGCACCAGAACAAAGAGGAAACTAATGGAGGAGATAAGAGAAAGTCAACTGGCCCTGTCCTCATTGAAGGCAAAGATTTGGACTCATTTTGGTTTTTACTGATTGCCCGGGAAGACCGAGCTTGACATGAGCTTCACAGTGTGTAAGGTTTGCATAATGCAGATTAAGCACTTTGGGAACACCACAAATGCACGGGCTCACATCAGCAGGCATCACCCAGAGCTTAAGGACGCGGTGCCGAGTCAGCCACCAGCGGCAAACCAGCGCACACTGCTGTGCCTCACCAAACTCCCTGCCAACTCTGAGTGGGCAAAAAAAATAACCCGGTCTATCGCCTGCTTCATTGCCAAAGACTTGCGGCCTTATAGTGTGGTGGAGAATGAGGGGTTCATCCACATGTTTCAGACAGCGGAGCCACAGTTCGCCATACCATCCCATAAAGTTTTTTTTCATTGTTTTTGTTTTTTTATCCAAAATCATTTTGAATCAAAAATCAATTTTGAATGGAATCGTAGCCCCAAAAATCGGAATCATGACATAGTAAAAGACTCCCACCCCTAATGTCTAGCATGTACAGTATGCTATCTTCTTTAATACCCTTCCGCTGCCTTCCACATCCACATCCCATAGAC
This sequence comes from Sphaeramia orbicularis, assembly GCF_902148855.1. NCBI lineage: Eukaryota > Metazoa > Chordata > Actinopteri > Kurtiformes > Apogonidae > Sphaeramia > Sphaeramia orbicularis. Next base: position 23,222,925 of record NC_043961.1, on the reverse strand, counting down.
GAAGGCAGCGGAATGGGGTCAAATTGACCCCAAGGAATACACAAGGGCTAGGTATGTGATATCAGAATGCAGGGTAATTAATGTAATCAATACATTTAGCTGATTGTATTGTTTCTTTGTAATGTAATTATTGCTCAGTCCCAGTATGTAGATGTACTTCATGGCTTATCTGAAAGGTGGAGTGTTAAACTATAGTGCTGATGAAGTCCTTTGCTAGATAAATAGCTGTGTTCAAAGATAATGTTCTTTTTAGTGTTGCCAACTGTCACAGCACAATCACAACTTCACTCATTCTTGGCTGCATCCTGTCTAGCTTCACTTCTATTCAAGAAACAAATGTGTCTTTTGACCTGGGATGTCAGCCCCTTGAATTTTTGAGTGACAGATTGACGAGCAACACAGCATTGACTGGCTGCTGTTTATGGGCCTGATCAAAGGTGATTGCCTGCTTTGTAACCTTCCCCTGTAAATTAAGGCTTATAGCTCTAATAAATTTCCAACGGAGCAAGAACTACTCTGTCACATGGCGAGTTTTTGACATTGTTCCACTCGTTCATAGTTATAGAGACAACTGCCTTAAATTAGCCTTAGGATATTGACTCCTTAAGTCGAACACAAGGGCAAATGACAAAGTAGTGGCACGTCTTGAGATGACTTTGCAAAGTACCAAGATCAGACATTCCCTCAGTGATGACACTTCTCACAACAAGTGGGGTTTGACATTGTGCATCCTGTTCTCACACAAACATGAGACTGCACAAATTTCGTACCTCCCATGAGAAGTCCTGATGTTGCATGATGCTGATCTGAATACCATATGGGCTGGTTGAAGAAGTGTTCTGGGAGCAGCATTCTCTTCACCAAGATTTCGTCCTTCAGTGCCACTCCTGCATCTGTACAACTGCAACGAGGTCATGGCAACCTGATGCAGCTGCTGCTGAAGCACTGTCTGTCCTCTGTGTGTCTTTGTGTGAGGGCACAATCACTCTGCGAAGAGAGTCACCGTATGGTCACATTGTTTACTCAGCACATTTTGACGTTGCTACTGTTCATTTGTTTTATTGTTTTGGGTTTTTTTTTATTTATGAAAGGCAATGCAGTTTAAGCCCAGATTTAACATTCTGCATCCTTCCTTGTCCTAAGGGTGTAGATGCCCTGCCTTCATTCAATCCCTAAAATAAAGCAGCTTAATTGAATTTTAAATACCAAATCTATTTTGCATGAAGAAACAACTTGTCATTGATCATTATCTTTGTGGATATTCGTTGACTTGTTTATTTATTCAGGGACAGTGCACATCCATCAGCAGTACTGTAAATGTGCCGGTGCTAGTGAAAAAGCAAACTTTTAACTGCTGTTCCTTGGCCAGATGTTAAATTAACCGATCAACAAAACAACAGTCGAAGTTAGCACAAAGAAAGGAGACGAAATCACGTAGGTTGTATGTAGATTAAGGCAGTGAAGACAACTAATGTATAGCAGCATTGTACAGACAAAGTGCAGTTTCTTCTTCACATTGGAGCAAAATAGCTTTCCAACACACCTCTCTTAATCTTTACTTACTTAGAGGTTTGTAGTGATTTATTTTTCAAACTGTGCACTTAAGAAGTCAGTACAAATGATATGTATATTGTTATTTTGTCTCTGAATGTGTGTCTTTGAATTTAATTCATTTGGTTGTTGGGGAAAAAAGATAATTTGATGTTCGGAAAAGGTCTGTGACTTCTATTTTCAGGTCAATTCAAACCACTGGAGTTATGTTTATATGTGGTGTCACGAAATACACCAAACAAATGACATGTTTTTCAGCAGCCATTTGTGAAATTTGAGTTATTGCACTTCTTGGAGGATCAGCGCCACCAGTTGTCAACCAGCTGAATAGTGTTAAATCAATAGTAAAAAGGCCTGGGTGTATCATCTCTTACTAGTGTGCAGGAATAGGACTCATCTGAAAGGGCTGCTTACTTATTTAGTTATTTATTAATTTATTTTGCGTGCTATAGTTTAATAATGAATTTCCATCCTCTTTGAAACACCATTATGATCTGCCTTCAAGCTGTGCTTTGAACAAAAATAAAAAAAAATGTTAGTATCCACCTTTGCTACATTGCACTGCCATGACATTTTGTGATCACTCGCTGAATGTCAAGACTCTTGCTACAAGCCTGCTGAAAGCAAAATTCTTTCACGGAATAAGTGCTTCCTCAAAATGCCTTCAGCTCTTTTCTCCTCTGCCTCATTTGAATTTTCTTGTTAAGGATTTCAAAAGGAGAGTTCCTTTGCAAGACTGGAAAACACAATAGATAAAGTGATAACATGTTTTTCTTTTCGAGTGGTGTCACATTGATAATTGTAGTTTTTCTAGACTACAGTAAAACAGTAAAATGAGGTTCATACCTTATTTGGCCTTTTTTGTTTCTCACACTGAGGTGTCGATAGTGAGCCAGTCGTTTTGTGAGTATGGCTGTTGGTTGATGAGATCTGTTGCTAACGTGCCCTCCTAACTTCTTTTTTTTCCTTCTTCTCCATGTATTAATAAGGAATATTGGTATTTATCATTGTCAACACTTCCACTGTCTAACCACTGCGCCCCACTTCTTGTCACTTGAATGCATTCATAAGTAAGATCTTGAGTGCTTTTGTGTGTAAAAGTCACTACTTTACCCCATCTATGGCCCATGTCGGGCCATACAACTTTGTTTGTGCCTCTCTCCTTACCAGTGCACTGCGCATATCCCATGTGGATCTATTCTTGTCTTCTTTCTGTGTATGTGTATTAAGCTTAAGTAGAGCAGTAGTTGGGTAGAAGGAGTGGTAGCATTGTCTCTTGAGTGCTGCTGATGATAATTACTGTAGAGAGAGAGTCTCTGGGGACTGTAGGCCAGCTGCCTGCTTGCATGCCTGCCATGTTGCTATATTGCCATCCGCCACTTACTGCTCTCTTCCAAGGAAAACCTGTATCCCAATTTTATTCATCACCTGTCAAAACCTTGACATAACAAGCTCTCCAACCAGGGTGAACATGTATGTCATTTTGTCCATAGCCTCCAACATGAATCTTCGTGGTGTTTGGTGTTTGATTAGTGGTTAGAGATGGGTGGCACAAGAAATGCTACAAGTTGCATTCAAATGTACAGAATTGTTACTTAGATTGTGACAGTGGCAGAGTTGTGGTTTAGTTGAGATTAGGCACAAAAACATCTTGGTTTGATAAAGACAAGATTAGGACTGGTTCTGGACGATACATTAGCCTCATTGCCAGTACTTTGCAATACGTTAGGGATGTACATGATTAATCGATTAGTTGAGGGGATTTTCTTTTAAGAGTCTAATAATTCGGGTTTGGGGTATGAGGAGATTTATGCTTTACTTAATAACATTGAACTAAATGTTATGCAATGTTTCCCACAGAGTCCTCATGTATCAATAGCCCCTTTTCCACAGCAGGAATTTTGATCATTTACCCAGGATTTTGAAAAACCCTGGCACATCTACATTGAAATTACGTGGGGAAAATAATTTCCTTCACCCCTAAACTTTCCCTTGGGCAGGGTTGAATGTAAGAATGCTGATTGGTGGAAGACACTTGGAGCATTTCGCACGTATGTTCACCCACAATAAACCAGTGTGTAGCTGCAAATTTGTTTATTTCATTTCTACAAGCTTCACCTCATTTGTGTTTTGATCATTTGAAAAATGGAGCACAAGAGGAGGATTGCTCTGTCCAAGGTCTGTTGAGCGTATTTGCCATGGAAGAAATTCAGCCAGACTGGAATTGACCCAACGTTTGAATAAATTTTCCGGATATTTGTGATGTGGTAGAAACACAAACTACTCAGATTACCAAGAATTCCAAGCTAAATCAATTTCTGGGCATGTTGATGGAAATGGGGCTAATGGCCTGTGTGTGCGGGATGGGTGTTTGTTAATCACTGTTCATGCTATTGCTAGTCATCTAGCACAACCAGAAAATGAGAGCGGGGCAAGAAAACCAAAGAAATGAAGTAATAGACTATTGAAACTATATTGGCATTGTGTGGAATAGAATACAGTGAAATTTTAGCTAATATATAGTGTCAGACAAAAATAGGCTAGTTATTTTGTCCACAGTGCCTTCACAGAAAGCATATAGAATGACCTTTCCCAAAATAATTGCAGACAAATAGTCGCAGCACTTGTCAGCTCTCATGTTTAGTACGTTGAAAATGACGTTAAAGGAAAAAGTGGTTGGTACTCAAGATACTCAAAACACAGTTAAACCAAGATGACTTTTTATGTAAATATATTCAGTCGTTTTTCTAATACACTAGTGAAGATTCATGAATTCATCACTATTCATCTGTTTTTTTCCAATATTGTGCAGCCCTTAGTTGACCATCACAGTTGTAACACTAAAAATTAGATAAATTAAAATTATTATAAATGTGTTGATACATTTTTATTTTATTCAACTCTCTTAAGAAGTCAGTTCTTCCATCATTTTGATAAACCAAATGTCTGAAAATTGTGGTACCTGTGAGCCCCAGGAATGAGGAGTAGACTGATGAATTTATCTAACGTTGACTCAAAATCTGAGGCAGCATTGATTTAAATTACTGAATATATTACCATCTTTCTACAAAGTGGGATTTTGAACACTTTGCTGTTAGCAGTTCACAAAAAAATCATTTTAAGCAGGCCAGCTGACAGGATAGGATGTGGTAATGCTCAGTAGGAGTAAAAATTGACCTCTTCCTTTGGATTTCTGTGCAATAGGGTAGAATCATGACTTTTTATGAAAGAGCCAGATATTTATTTTCACAGTTGCTTGTCTTTTTTGTGGATGAGCGCATATTTGTTACTGTTTCTTGTTGTTAATGTGGTCTTTGCAGAAAATGAACAAGACCTTTCAACCACACGATGCATGAGATGTCACCTCGTACATCACCTGATTGTTGCTAATGCCGTGATATTTCTTTTTTTTTTTTTTTCAACCTATGAAGCGTTTAATTAGAGGATTATTGTGTAAAGATAGATGCTGAAGGCTATATGTATAATAAATTATTCCATTCCATTTCATTCCATTCATTTACTCCATTCATTTGTTTTGAGCAGAAGAAAAAAACAAAATGTTTATGTGTACAAAGAAATTTTTTTTTTAATTATCAAAAATCTTTGTACAGACTGTATGGGCAAGAACAAACATCACATATACTAATAACATTATATTTGCACTTAAGAGTCCATAGAGTAAGAGCAGAATAGTAAACTGTGAATAAGTGCCCCATAATAAATAAGATGGCGAATAAAAAAAAAAAGAAAAAAAAATGTTACCCATCAGCGACAGTGTCATCATTCAACATTAAACATCAACATTTATTAATACTAAGTAACAATCAACAATTCATCATAATTAATACAATAATGCAATGCATTTCATTTAGATTTTCTCAATTATTTGTGTATGTTATTGCTTTTTAGCTTCGTTTTCTGTTATATCTTGACTGATGACCAACATTATGGACCAAATACCAATATCAGTATATAGCTAGTGTGACTTACTGGAATTAGTCCTCTGGAATAAGGGTGAATATTTCCATTGTGCAGTGGCAGGATTGCAATGTTCCTTCCTTTTGCTATGTGTGTGTTTTTGCTTTTTGATATTTTCCCCTGCTACATGAAAGAAGAACAAGCTGCACAGCAACTACACACTGAAAATTGCAAGTTTTGACTAGAATGCATCTTTTATATGACATTTCCTTTTGTGGGGATTTCGTCATTTAGCACCACAAAACATTCCTTCATGCGTAAACATTCTCCCCAAAACAACTTTCCTGGACTGTCACAAGATCCTTTGATTAGTGCTGGCCAAGAAGCTGCCAAACAACCCAGACAACTTTTACCCCCATTCGAGAAAAATACTGGAGAGTGCCAGCCCTCTGTACAGTACTAGCATAGTGCTAACAGAATATGGAGAAAGGTCTTTTTTATGCAGGCTAATGTCTACTTATGAAGTCCAATTATTACTGTAGTGCTGAACCAGAGCCCATCTTTGATTCAGATTATCTCTGGGCTCAATATGTACTAAAAAGTGCTCGAGGTTCCTTTCCATTCTCTGGTGTTTTGCCCAAGGTAACTGTCAGTGCCTGCAGGGAGACCGCCAGCCCCACTTGACTTCTCCAGTAAGCAGCAGTTGTTATTTTTGGGATGTCTATGAAGCTTCTTTTCACCATCTCCTTTCCATCTCTTTGGGTGACAGAACAACAATCTCAATTGAGGTCTGACATTTATATGTATAAGTTTTCCTGGGGCTGGTTTGCAAAGAATAGTAGTAGGTTTAATGTTTGCTGCAGAGATATGTGATAGGTTTGGCAGGAATTGAGAGAATATGGCTTTTCTGTTTCACATTGTAAAACTAGCTTTCATGTCATTATTATATCATCGATCAATTGTTTCAGTTGTGTATGTCTGTGTGGCGAATATCTTGTCACTGAACTGAAAATCATTATGTCATAAAATGTCTACAACTTTGTATGCTTGTGTGATGTTTAATAGAATTTCTTTTTAAGTTTGTGTTCTGGTGCATGAACTGCTGCATAAACAACAGTCCAAGCGCAAAGTAGTTGTGAAAATGCATGCTCACTGATGGACTGGTAAAATATGTCCATTTGGAAGAGAATTTGAGATTGACTCTAATGTACGGCAGCACCAATGTTACAATGTTACAACCAATGTGTCCTTGATAAGGTGGAACCCATGATCTAAGTACCAGTCAGATTGCATTGAGATATGTCTTGGCTTCAGATCTTATCTGAGTGGATCTGTCAGTAAATGTGTCTCTGTCTCATCACATGATACTTCCTGTTAGATAGACATGTAACCAGGTCCTGTGGCAGGCTCTCGTTTACTTTAGTCAAATATAGACCAAGAGATAGACTGACAGATGGAGACATGCACCCAGGCAGCAGAGCTGATCCCCCCCAAAGGCAAACGGTCTGAATGGCAAGGGAAGTGGATGTTTTAAGAGAGCAGGAAGAGCCCTGCCCTGCAGGTACCTGACAGCAGTCAAATGAGTTCACAAAAAAGAGAAAAGTTATTCTGCACTATTGCCTTGTTAAGGCTGAGGGATATGTTCTGCTAAAGTGAACATGTAGGAATAAGCAGCAGGCGGAAAAAGAGTGAATTCTTGCAGTCACACAACCAAACATATACACAAACCCTTTGCCAAGTTTTACTGAGTACCAAATGGGTATAGACAGATGCAGTCTGTCCATGTTCATTTTAGTTTTTTTTCCCTTCATGCTTTTCAGATTTTATTATTTCCTTATCTATATTGTTGTTGCACATATTAATGCATACATAGAGTCTTTTTGCTGGCCTGCCTATGAACTGCTCCAGATGCTGTAAGAGTCACTTCAGCACTACTGGCTGTTGTAGAGTGCTATGGGGACAGACTTAAAAGCATTGTGCTTATGCACTCATACAAACAGCAATAAACAGCAATATGAATAGGATAGTATTGGAGCTGAGATGACCCACAGATACCCCTTATTACAGTATTCAGTTATGCAAGAAAAGAGGCCAGTATGGATCAAAATGTGCTGTTCTTCAAGAAAACAACCTATTTTGGCTCTAATGAAATCTCCTGACAAGTTTAATGGAAAAACCATGTGAATATAGTATGCTGTGGCACAAGGAGCATTATTTGGCATGAATTAAGTTTAATAGTTAGCAGTTGTATTTTCATTTGAAGCCCAGTGGTGACTCTGCTTAGATTAAAAAAGGTTTAGATTTGCTTTTCACCCATCGGAGTGACCATTTTAGGCTTATATGCTTTTAATTGCTGATAACTACTAAAGGGTAGTTAGGGTTACATCCACTTTTTATGACTGAAAGACAGTGCACTGACTCCCATCTCATGTCAACCCCTTCCATTCCTTTTGTTGAAGATAAAAAGGAATACAGTTGCCGTGTCGTTCTTAATCAAAATGTGGGTTAAACATACAGTGGATGCATCTATGCACAAAAAGCATCTTGGTTTGTATAGACTATTTGTTGTTGCAGTTTGAAAAGTCTTCAGAATATGACTCATCAAAAACATTGCTTCTTCTTAAAATTATTGTTTCAAACAACAGTTTTCACAGAACTATATTCTTTGATGTGGTTGTTTCGGCTGGCTGTCTTTCTGTGTGTCTGCCAGTATTTTTCTCAGTTTATTAGGATTCAGATTCTATTTGAAGGTGCAATCCACTGCTGAGATGTTGTTCACTGCATTGTAGTTTGTGAGTTTGTGCTTTTGTCCATAAATGCATTTTTTCCCACTGCTAAGCATAGAACCAAGCTGCAGTAGTTAGCCATTTCCTTTGAAAAAAAACAATTTTTGTTGTGGTTAAGAGCAAAATATTGATTGTGCCATCTAAGGCTCAGTTGGTGGCATGGAGCATTTGATTTTTCTGCATTGAAGTACTATTGAAAATGTATAACTTATAATGTTTCAAAAGCTAGACCATTACCAAAAGACTTGCTACATAATATATTCCAGCCGCATCACATGTTTATCATCTTCAGCATTATAATTTTCCCATATGCCTCTGATCTTTGTTCAAGTGCCTTTGAATAACTCAGTCTGCTGTAGCCCTAACAGATGAATCAGGTCTATCGAAGTTAACTTAGTCAGCACCATAATGCAGCGCAACCCTGATGTTATTATTCTGTTAGTTTAATATTCACACTGAAGCATCATTTACATGCTGAACCATAATTTACCTTGCAGTCCTTGTTTTCCCTTTACTTTAATGGCCTTTCTCTCCTTAACGACTCCCTGAAGATCTTTCCTGTGAAAACATTTGCATGCACACTCACATGCTCATATACTCAGACACACCTACGCACATCGGATTGCTACACTAACATAGCCGGTGTGTCTCTGTTACATTAAAAAGCCAATTTCTTTTTAATAGCAACAACAGCTGGAGCTGACAGGGCCTGTGTGTGCTGATGGAGCAAACGGCTCCGGAGTTGTCCTGCAGCTTAGACCTGGCTGCGTGCCTCACTACAGCGAAAGGAGGGAGAGAAAGAGATTGGAAGAAGATTTGGAATGTTAGATTTGTTTTGTCAGTGTCTAATGTAAATGACCTCAGCAGATAATGCACAAGCTTAGGTTAGATAAATGTTAAACTCAAGCAGAAAAATTGTTATCTTTATCTTTGTAATCTGATTGCGCACTGAAGATTGGTGCCCTATTGTGCTAACCATCTCTCATGTTTATGTCACACTTTTTCTGCCTCCTCCTTCCCTTCCCCTCCACTAGTGCACCTGGTTGAGTCCCAGGAGATGGCTGAATCTGCAAGAGTACCAGAGCAAGAAGCTGATGCAAGAGAGTGGCGTGGCCGTCCAACGCTTTTATGTGGCCGACACAGCTTCTGAGGCCCTGGAAGCTGCAAAGAGGCTCAGTGAGTAGAACAGACACACATGTACAGGGTGGGGAAGCAAAATTTACAATGAACATTTAGTTGTTTTTTCTCAGCAGGCACTACGTCAGTTGTTTTGAAACCAAACATATATTGATGTCATAATCATACCTAACACTATTATCCATACCTTTTCAGAAACTTTTGCCCATATGAGTAATCAGGAAAGCAAACGTCAAAGAGTGTGTGATTTGCTGAATGCACTCGTCACACCAAAGGAGATTTCAAAAATAGTTGGAGTGTCCATAAAGACTGTTTATAATGGAAAGAAGAGAATGACTTTGAGCAAAACTATTACCAGAAAGTCTGGAAGATACTATTAAAGAAGAATGGGAGAAGTTGTCACCCGAATATTTGAGGAACACTTGCACAAGTTTCAGGAAGCGTGTGAAGGCAGTTATTGAGAAAGAAGGAGGACACATAGAATAAAAACATTTTCTATTATGTACAATTTCTTGTGGCAAATAAATTCTCATGACTTTCAATAAACTAATTGGTCATACACTGTCTTTCAATCCCTGCCTCAAAATATTGTAAATTTTGCTTCCCCACCCTGTATGCAAACAACTGTACGGTATGTTCGTCAGTATGTCAGGTTATCATTTTTTAAAACTATCCATCCATCCACCACTTCTTCCTTGGGAGGGTCATGGGGGTGCTGGAACCTATCCCGGCTACCTATGGGTGAAGACAGGGTATGCCTTTGATGTGTCACCAGTTCATCTCAGGGCTGACGTGAATAGACCAGCAACCATTCACACTCATATGAGAACTGTTTAATGTAGGGTTTCCTCAGCCTTTTTTGAGCCAAGCCCCACTAACGGCATCATCAGCCTACTGGCGCCCCCCTAAGCCTGAAAAATTTTGTGGGACAAGTAAGGCGATGTACCTGTATGTTGAGGATGTGGTGGTGGGTTATATAGCTCTGTAGAAAAAGCTGCCCTCACCTTATCATTGAGTACCTGCTGCCCCCCGAAAATAAATTTGTGACCGGCTATGTGCTGGACCCCTCCCCCCACTCACGGACCTCAATCCGTCGTCAATGCGGACCTCAATACATAATTCAACAAGTAACGTGACACACCTGTACGTGGAGGTCGTGACAATAAAGTTGTGAGAAAGTGAGATCCTCTCACCTGATCATTGACTGTCTGCTGGCCCTTAAATTTGCAATAACAATGTTGCTACCCCCCCCCCCCCCCCCCCCCCGCCCACGGACCTCAATCCAATTCGAGTGATTTATAATGAGAACCACTGGTTTGACGTAATAAAAATGGACTCTATACCTTCCTTCTGTTTATATGTTGAATGAAAAAGATGTATATTTTGTCAAACCAAAGAGCCAGTATCCATCAGAGTAAGGTTCAAGGTGCAATTTTCGCTGCCCTGTATCAAAATCTATAATGAAATTTATGTAGAAGTCCTGAATCACAGAATCTTTGTGCACAGACCAAGTAACAAACAGATGGGTGACATGTTTAAAGAAAAAACCTGATGGGAGTGGCCTCTTTATTGATGACAGTGCCCTTAACCATAGGGTACCGGGACTCATTGAGTGGTTTGATGATCTTAAATATGATGTGAATCTTATGTTACTGTTTGTCCTTCACTGCCAGCTCATGTCAGACTATGCCAACCTGTCTCAGCCCTATCATTAAAACACCAAACGAGGGACTGTGTTTTACAGGAATGGTGTTCATCCTTAAACAGAGTTCAGAGTTATAGAATCAGTGCCATTTTGCCTTCACTCCACCTGTCTGTATCTGATATGGAAAAACTAGTATCTGATGTGCAAGTGTTAGGCTTATATCTTGTATTTTCTATCTTTTAACAGTTGAGATTTTCTTTCGGGTCATGTTTGCGCTGTTATTTTGAGAGAACTGCATATATGGTTAAAAGATTTTTGTCTTTAGCCTACTTACAGTAGCTGTCATGTATTAATACCATTAAGCCTCCTCTGACTCAGGTTAAGTAAAGCTGTCTTGGTATGAACAGAACATGAATTTCTCTTTTGTAGAACTAAATCAACACATGGACATGCTGACAGCTGAACCATATTCAGACCTTGACCACATTTTTAGATCTGGTGATCACAAAACATGACGTCATGGCTGAAGGGGCTCTCTTGTTTTCTCTCTTTTCACATTACTCTCCAGTTCATATATGGAGTATATTGTAGAGATTTACATATTGATCATTTCTTCATTGCGATACTATGGAAAATTGCTTGCTATGTTGTTGTAGCATTCTGTATACAGTAATTTGTTGTAATTACTGTGTAATTTTACTGTTGTAAACTGTGAGGCCTTAATAGTCTTATTTGTGTTGCATGGCTCTTTGGCTCTGCTACAGAATGTGCAAATGGATGTGGCTAATCAGGGCTGAAGTTTTATCATGTTTAATCGCATCTTTATGCTGTTTGCTTATGTGTGAAAGCCTGTGTTTCCTGAGCTTTGTGGTCTTGCCTTCTCTGTTTTTCATCATGGCAGTCAGCCGAGATAATTTGTTTCACAGCGTCTCATTTTCATTTTCTCACACTTTGGATGTTTGCATGTGTGCTCACTTTTCCTTGTTTTTTTTTCTAGTGTTTTTATAAAGTGACGGAAATTCACAAATGCATTGTACTTTCATGAACAGAGACAGTTTAGTGCACATCTGTATGCACCCACATGCCTTTCTTTTCCCTTACCTCACCTGCTCTGTCTTCTTTTCACGCACCAAACTGCCCGACACACACACTCTCACCGCATATTTCCAACTTTAACTCTTGTTTTATTTTATTCACTGTCCTCTCCAGATGCAGCAGTGGCTTTCTGATAGAGTGTCCAGGTTGGTTGTCAGCCAGTGAGGTGCCACTCTTACTGCTGCCTCTGGGCTCCAGCGCCTGGGGTTCAGCTTTCAGAGGCCCTGGTTACACTGCAGACAAGGATAAACTGAAAGGAGGAAGATGATATATGTTGTTTTTCATGACAGTAGCTATACCAGTAGGGGCAGAAATATAGAGCCTCTGTATGGATCCCAGGCTGGACTCAGTTTTTATTTACTTTGGGTTTGAATATCTTGTTAAACATGGTAATAAATCAGACAGGAAGTGCTTTTCTTGTTCATTTTTTACTGCATCTTTACGTTACATTAGGGGGAGAAGAGAATTCAATACAATTCATGACCTTGATGTTATTTGTCATTGGATCTTTGTCAGATTGCCCACTGCTGTAGCGGTAATTAAATAACTGTAGTTGTGAAATATTTTATTATGTTGAATGTTTGAAGCAGTGAGGAGAGGATTCAGAGTTTATTTTGCACTCAGTTGTTTTTCAGATATAGACAAGAAACAGGTTTAATTAGCAACAGTGCACTCAGATGAACTCAACTGTGACTGTGACAGTTAACAGCAGGAGTGTTAATAAATACTCAGCTAAACTGAAAATCAACAACAATGCGAATTTCGTTGGATAGAGTAATTTGCATTAGCGTGGTATTTAACCCCTTTTTTCAGATGGCCAGAGATACTTTACTTTCACATCTTCTTTTAACTAATACGCTTCAGTTAGCTATACTTCTGCGTGTGTGCGAACAAATGGTTGTTGGCTCTTTATTAAAGCAAGTTAGTGAGTATCCACCAACGCCCTATTTATTCAGATATACACTTTGCTACACGAGTGGGCACAGCTCACTGTTGGGCCATGTTAGGTCACACGTGAATGTGATAGAGCGTCAGAGAAAGAGGGAGATCAGTAACTTCTTTAACTATGATCTGTCGGGCTGAAATTCAAACTGAGGCTGCCAAGCTCTAAATCCCAGGGGTTGTGAGAGGGACGCTGGTTGTGCGACGCTAGGCTGGATCGAGCTCTGTTTCACGGCTCTCTGCAGTTGAGGACACAAGGTATGGATGGCTCCGTGTGGAGGATTCGGATGGTTGGGGGTATCTCAGCTGACCAAGAGCGACTCGAATGGATTTCTGTGTGGCGCTGATATCCTACTGCGAGCCCTTAGTTGCCTCCATACACAATAGAATGAACCACTCAAGCGTGGAATTACAGGCACAGATGAGTGACATGCGTTGGGCACATGCACATCAGCTAGTATTCTCCTCTGTGCTACACTCACTTAACCATGAAGTGGTTAAGCTGACAGTTCAATTGCAGCCATGCTATATCGAACCTCCTCTCATGTACCGGCGAGTGGTTCAGCTCTGGTAAAGTGGACACAGATTGATTTGTTCTATTACCACAGAGGACAAATAGCTGAAAATCGTCCTCCTTCGGTATCGAAATGTGCGCTGAAATAAATAAATAAATAATCATGGTTCGACACAGACCATTGATTCCCTGTAACTTTAAGGACAACTCTTGGTGGGGGAGTTTACACTGGCAGATGGGTGACTCATAACCAGCTAATGGATTGTGGAAAGCAGAGTTTGATTTCTGCGGCCCCATACTGGGTGAACAGCGTGGGGAGTTATCAGAAAGTCCAAAGTTTTTAAAACGTTTGCTCCACTGGGACATTGAGAGAAAGACACTCTAACTTCTGCTGTCTGTCCGAAGCTAATGACCCAAATCTACTTGTCTCCCCAACTATTCAAGGCATTTATACTGAGTGACATTTTTTTGTAACAAACTTTTTCACCTTGAAGTTGCATAAATTTAAGAACTGCCTTCCTTAAAAGAGTGATACTTTGCTTTTTTTTAAAGTGGAACTATGCATTTTAAAATATTTCCCTGTGGTCTACGTAAACCGTTAATAATAATAATAATAATAATAACTTTATTTATAGAGCGCTAAGTGCATAAATTTAAGAACTGCCTCCCTTAAAAGAGTGATACTTTGCTTTTTTTAAAGTGGAACTATACATTTTAAAACATTTCCCTGTGGTCTACGTAAACTGTAAATAATAATAATAAGAATAAGAATAAGAATAATAACTTTATATAGCGCTAAGTGCTTTGACAGACAAAGCAGAAGTGTGCCCTTCTGCTGCAGAATACAAGATGCAAGCAAAGACACTAAAACAAAAAACAACACAATAAAAGAGATATGTACAGCAAATATGAAAACATGACACTCCAAAAAAAATTTGAGTCAATCAAAGTAGAGAGGGCAGAAATAATGTAACATGACACTGTCAAATCAATGTAAAAATGAAGGAGTGAAATAAAACAACGTCTTGTATAACAATATAAATGAATAACCAAAACGGGGTCAAATTAAATATTCCACATTAAGAAGGGACAACATCACATAAAGACAAGTCTGAAAAAATCTGTTTTAAGATTTCAACCAACAACTGAATATTTTAGGTAATCGACTCAAAGTTTGGACATATTTTTAGTATGGATTACAATTGCTGCTGCTGACAGACAATTATGGCATACTCTGAGAAATGTTCGTCAGAAGTCTTGACCTTAAATGTGTAAATGTCATGACATACGAATAAATTAAGCAGGAATTAAAACGGGTTGTAGAAATACACTCGATTTTTTTGCTGGAATGAATATAAAGAGAGCTTTGCAGCAAGTAACAAGAGGAGATTAGCAAGTCATTACTTTAAGGTTATTAAAGGAGTGATATTTTGCTTCTTGAAATGGAATTATGCATTTAAAAACATTTCCTGTGGTCTACATAAACTGTAAATGCTATGCTTGGGTCTGAATTCTTCATTAATTCAAGTCCACAGGTCCATCTTCAACCCTATTTCTGAGTAATGACACCAGAAAGGTCGTTTTGAGCGCTGGCCCTTTAAATGCAAATGAGCCACTTCAAGCCCCACCCCCTCCAGGTTGTTGACCGTGCTTTCTGTCACGTTCAGCCACTTGCATTCGCTAATACAGCCAACAACTGAACATTTTAGGTAATCGACTCAAAGTTTGGACATATTTTCAGTTTTTACCACAACCACTGCTGCTGACAAACAATTATGTCGTACTCGGAGAAATGTTGGTCAGAAGTCTTGACCTTATATGTGCAAATTTTGTGATGTAACTAGTTATAGATGTAATAAATTAAGCAGGAATTAAAACGGGTTGTAGAAATCCACTCGATTTTTGCCGGAATTCTTACTATATAATACACATTCTGCGTCCCATCGATGTTGCAGCACAGGAGGGCGTTTGTACGGATTTTCCTCAGCCTTCACAGACCCGATCGCTGCCAAACTCGCCAAATGAATAGAAATATTACCTGACTATCTACTAGGCACAATTTTGTGTCCATATTCAAATGTTGTCAGGTATGCTGGGCGATTTTAGCCTCTGTCTACTTTGAATTCTTCATCCCTGCCGCCATTTTCGGAAGCGGTAATGCTTCCGTTCATGAAATTTCTACTGCTAGCAGATGATGCTACAATGTGAAGGCTGCATTTACAATAATTTATAGACACTTTTCACACACAATGGCACCTTATGTACAATGCCGCTAGTGAATATAAAGATAGCTTTGCAGTACCTGGAGAGTTTAAATTCAAACTTTTTGAACTATTAGGGTCCAAATACACAAATTAATCTACCAAAGACTAATAAAAGTGGGTTTAGCAAAATATGACCCCTTTAAGTGTAACAGAAAACAGTTTAACACACTTGTTTCTTTCAAAGTACTGACATTTGTCTCTGGTTTGTCACCACTTTCAATACATTCAGGTATTTGCTCTGATCATAACGCATCCGCGCTGCCAAGAAAGTGAAAATGTTATACCACTCAGCAGTAAATGGGGAACGTACTCGCAAATGTCTGTCTGGCAGAATCAATTATTGATGTTTGTAATGTGCTACCTATTTGAGGAGCTGCTAAACTTGACAGCAGGATGTCGATTTCTGTACTTGCCAAACCTATGAGACGCTGAAATGCAAATGCTAGTTGTACTAAGTCTTTATACTGTTTTTTTTTTTTTTTTTTTTTTTAACTGTTTTGGTTTAACTCAGTGATTCATCTGGGTCATTTAACAAACACTTGAGTGTGAACGTACTCAAGAAAAAGAGCACCCCACTTCACACACCTATTAATAATAGCATCCATGCATGAAAAGAAAAAAAGCACAATGTCTTTGGTTGAAGATTTAAGTAAAACAAAGTGAGTTTATTCAGTCATAAACCAGAGAATTGTACAAATTAAGAATGTAATTTTATGGTGGCATTATATGAAAGGTGAAGGGATTATAGAAGTAATTTCAGATCAACCTAAGGGGAATATGATTATTTTATGGAAATACATTCACTAGTTAATATGACAGTTTACTCTAAAGCATAAATATCACCCATATCATGGCAGAGGGAAGCTATAGGATTATGAAAGTCATTTGCATATTCTATGGAAATCATTCATGTCTGCTTGTCTTTTAATACATCTTGAGATTTTTGATGTAAATGTTTGAACCAGCTGTGGTGTGAGAAGAAAGGTCAACAAATCAAGTGATTACAATGACAGCCATCATCAAATCATGGAAGTTTAAGTGAACATATGGTGAGTCTTATGATTGTTACAGCCTCTTGCTTGTATAAGGTAATATCTTTTTCATAAATTAAAAGAATGACATATGGTACAATTCCAATGTCATACAGTAAGATATCAATATTTTTTTTTTTTTCCTGTTAGATTGTTACGAAGACCAGAAAACAGTAGACAAAGTTTGATTGTTACAGTAGACAAAGTTTGATTGTTACAGTACCCATACCCAGTAACTCTATTAAAAGGTGCAGACCCTATTGACTTAAGTAGTTACCCTCCAATTTCCACACTGTCTATTTGTGAAGGAACAATTGAATTTTAGTTTTTATCTGAAAATATAATCCCCAGTCAATTTCAGACAGATGTTCTGGCCATAGTTCAATAATGGCAGCTGTGTTGGTCACTGATTTTATTAATAAATCTCTCACAGCAGCCAGCACTGCACTGCTCTGTTTGGGAATTTGTCTAAAGCATTACTGACTTGACAGATCACAAACTACACTACAAGCAAAAAGTTAAGGATATTTTTAATTTTTGGGCTATTTTTTTCAGTTGGGATTCTTGCACTGCGCTTTTCTTTTTTTTTTTTTTACTTTTTTGTGTGTGAATTGAATTGAAACAAATTTTTTAATGACCAGACAGTTTTTTTTTTACAAATGGCAAAAACGACAAAAAATTACAAAAAAAAAAGAAATATTCTTAACTTTTTGTATGTAGTGTACATGAATATAGGAAACATAGTGTAGTAGTACGCAACATAGGAAATCTAAATGTTTTAAGGGCTGGACCCAAATGTTAGACCATTAGAATTCTTGTTCAGCAGGTGAAACGTGGTTTTCAGTTTTTATATTTGCGCATTTGCATGTTTAATTATATAATATAGAGCAATAAAGTAAAAATATAGAGTCACCAATAGATAATCTCACACTAGCTTTAAAGTTAAACCAGAAGTCCTCTTATCTTTGTTAAGATGGACATCTTCATCAGCCCAGCTGCGTCTTTCAGTCATATTGTCAAAGCTTCACTACTCTACATCATGAGTGGTTTGCAGTACTGTAGCTGGGCTAGTGGTAGTTATTACCCCCCCCCTCGAAGGGGAGGCAAGGGGTGTTGCTTTTGGTTTGGTTTGGTTTGTTTGTTAACACTTTAGCAGCACAACTATTGTGTTCAATTCATACCAAATTGGGTTCATACTAGGGGTGTAATGGTACAGAGAAATTTCGGTTCAGTGCGTTTTTGGTACAGGGGTCTTTGGTTCGATACATTTTCGATATGTTTGTGGTACAGTGAAGGAGATCAGTGAAGGGGGGGGGGGGGGGGGGGGGGGGGGCATGGTGCTCCATCACTACGAAAAACTGAAGGTGAAACTTAACACGCTTCAAACATCCGACCCGACTTCTGTGCCTCTGTTATACTGTGCGTTGTCATGGTTCCCCCCATTATCTTCACCACAGCCTCAGAATAAAGTGTTTTTTTTTTTTTTTTAATTTTGCAGCAGTGCCGCTGCTGAATGTATATAGTAGAAACCATGCACATGGTTCTGCTTGCGGACACCCTACTTCCCCAGTGTTTGCGTTCTTCACATAGACTTTGTGTATTCGTTCGGTACACCTCCATGAAGGCCCCGAACTGAAATGATCTGATACAAACAAGCGCACTGTTACACCCCTAGTTTATAGATTATGTGACCCAAAACAGATGTGACTACATTTTGGGAAAGGTAGGTCAAAGTTCAAATTTTTTATGATTTTTAAAAAATCTTCCCATTTACTTACAATGGGCAAAATACACGCAAGGGGTGGGGTTTGTTGTGCCTGGCACCAATTGTTTCAATTTGTCAGCACTAGCTAACTTCTGTAAAGTCTTTTGCTGCTGCTTTAAAGTTGTCATATTGGCTTTAAAACATTCGGATTGCATTGAGGTGCAAACGCCTATGAGTGTCTGTCCAACCATGTGGTGTGTCGAAGTTTATGCATCAACAAGTTATAGTTCAGTGCAAGTGTTACACTCATTATTCTGTTTTCTGTTTTCTCATCTTTACCATACACTTTATCATGTTATGTATTATTGATTGATTCAACTTTATCAATGCACATGTCCAAGTACAAGGGAATGAGATTGCATATAACCAGAAGTGCAAAGCAGTAGGGCATATATTATTTAAACATATAGGTTGTTGAAGTTACGATGCTGTAAGTTAGTGCACTGCACCACTGGGATGAACATGAACTTGTTAGTGGTGATGGCTCAAAAGAAGATCCTCGCTCTTCGTGGGGTTTTTCGCCGTTTGAAAACATCATAGATTTATCTTTGATATTGTTAAGAGTGGATTATTTATCACTGAAATAATAATGATCCTCGATATGGCTAACACTACTGCTTTAATAGCACTTTTACATCCTTTACAGCCAAGTTTTAATTGATGGTCAGAGGCCTTATACTTCTTGTAATTTGGACCTCATTTTTAACTGGATAACACTAGTTAAAGGAATGGAGTCAGACCTTCTGTCCACTTATTTCTCAACATTAGTAAATGTATCCTGGCTTGAAATTTGCCCATTTTTAAAACTTGTAGGATATGTGAACAGGTTTTGAGCAGCTTGTGTGTTTTGCCTTCCTCTGCATTGCCCAAGTATGTTATCCCTGACAATATTCAGCATCACTCACTGCAAGACTGAGCTGCTTTTCCTTAACGTGCACACGCTCATGTATTTATAGCCAAATGTGAATGTATGACTGTTTTCGCAAAGGCGTGGTTGCTATCATGCATTTTTTTAAGATATCACAGAGCCTCCAGTAATGAATATAGATTTCGTGTTCGCCGTCCCAAGCCGACATGTACAGCCATACACACACAGATATGCGTACACATACCTGTGCCTTGCAACAGCCAAAGAGAATGTGATTATGCAGTCCACTTTGTGTGTCGCCACCCGCTTGACAGATGCATCTGTTGAGCAAATCTTGATGGATTTTCAGTCTGAATTCTAAATCAAAACCACATTTTCCCTCTCCTTCCTTGCTGCAAGAGCCCCTTCATGTCTGCCATGCCTTCTGCCTCCCCCAGCAATCATTCATTGACAAAGCAGCAATGGAAGAAAACATTGGTTTGGATTCTTATCTTCACTACATGTTGAGCCTGTGTGATGAATGGGAGCCACGTATACCCCTGTTTATGTTCACCTCATATCGAATCAGCGAGGAATATGTTGTCCCTGTTACTTCTGTCATCTTCTTGACTTTCATTTGACAAATTGCATTGTGATCACATTTTCTGTATTCTGTATCATTCTGCTTTTGTTCTGTCCCTGTTCTGAAGTCGCTTTAATTTCTCTCAGTCCTCATTCACCTCCCTCTATACGCTGCTTTCTTTTTTTTTTCTTTCCCCACATCATTGTGTTAGCACAGACTCCCCGCTGGAATGACAATTAACAGAGGTAGAATATCATTTTAATTTATTTTACTCTGCTATGAATATTCAGTGTAAACAGCAGTTTTATGCATGGCTGTCAAATCTCATGTGTGCTTATTAGAAGGATACTTAGCTTGATACGTCGGCTTACTGAATAATATCTAGCTACCTTGGCATTAGCCAGCTCTTTGATGAGGCAGTTGTGTGTGTGTGTGTGTGTGTGTGTGCACAGTTTGTATATTTAGATTTTTGTGGAGGTGTGGTTACAGGGAAAGAAACGCATATGAAGTATCTAGTCATCTGCCAAACACATCTCCATCAGTCTCAGCCCACCACACACTGCTGTCCTAAGCCAACACGCTTGAAGGTAAACGTTGAAAACATGAAACGTTTTATCAGCCACTCTATATGTAGTTTATTTTCCTCGAAAGAATGGGAGAGTGTTTTTTTTCTTTGGGTTCCCGAGAATCTTCAAGAGCCCTTACAGTCAATTCAGTGAGTCTCCCACAGTGTCTCAGATGATGTGTAAATAAAAGTAGCTCAAAGTAGCTCAAGGCCAAGGACACTGCTGTTCTGTGTGTCTTAAAGTGATTGTTTTCAATCTGTTCATTTAGCTGTCTGCTTTCTGTGGCAGCTCAGATCCCCTTTATGCCTCTGGCCCGTGATCTACAAATTGAGACAGATCTCATTGTAAGCCAGGATCTAGCATCGTTTGACACAACAAAGGCTGAAGATATATTGTTCTATTTTTTTCTAGTTTTAATGCTGGGATGAACAAAGCATTTTGGAGTATTTTTAAAACCGACGGTTATGCGCTGCTGAACAGAAATTATAGCAGTGAATTAAAAGGAAATTTAGCAGGATTGTGTAGAGAAATGTTTCCAATTCACTGTTTGAAACAATGAAAGCAGCATAAGTGCATTCCTGGGTGTTTGCTTCATTTCCGAGCTGGAATCCCATCATATTGGCCCATTACTAAGTGTGAAAAATAAAAAAAAATGAAAACCACAGATGATGAAGCATTCCACACATGCTCACACATTAATGCGCGTCCACATTTTTGCTGGTGAAATCAACGGTTCCGCCTTCGCTGGTAGGGTGCAGAGAAGCATTTACACCTCCGACAGGGCCTGGCGTTGGTGTATGAGATCATCAATAGCGCACCATATGCTTCTCCACCAACCCAGCACACTGCCCGGTCTGTCCCATCTGTCACAGAAATACTCATCCTGACCGTGGGCATTACCACAAGCCATTACGAGGACTTCCTTATCAGTGTGTGATGTTTGCATTTCACTTGAGTCTTTCCTCACACCTCCCTCTCCCTCATCCAGACTGGCGCTCGTTTTGCTTATTTATTTCAGAAATACATGGTTAAACAGTGTGTGAAATCATGTGCTAAACTGGTACAATTGCGCACGAATAAGCCTACATTACAAGTTTTTGGTTAGGGGTTAATCCTACAAATTATCTCAACTACTATCCTGAATTTTAACATTTATCCTTGTCGTTATTTTTGTCTAATATCTGATTAAACGAATGAATTTATAAATGGTTTGGCTCCGTTTGCACCGACTCTGTGTTTAGTCATCACTCTGTGCCATGCTCCACAACTCTCTGTGCACACAATCTGGTACCGCTGAATTGGGATTTCTAATTGAGACACAAATGTATTTTTTTGTACTTCCTAAAACTTCGGTGAGCTTTTCTAAAACAACAAAAAAAAAATACTTTACTAAAATGTTAACTCCGTTCATGTTGTATTTTAAGATGAAAAGTTCTCTTCTATTTAGGTGAAAAAAGTATTATACTGTGAAAATCACTACTAAATCTGATCATGTTGAAGCTGTAGAGACACTTCAGTGACTTACAACAGACATCAGAGATGGGTGGTTATAATGACTTCCCCTCCGCGACTTTCTGGTGTGTAGTGTTTCTATTTACGCATTGTCACAGTCTGAAAACAGTTTTACAACTGACTGAACCTTTGACTTGTAAAATTATGCTGTAGTGACAACATCATATGTGTAAATTACATGGCATTATTCAAACTCATAAAAAAATGTATTACAGACAATTTTTTTTTTCTCTTAACTCAAAAAGACTAGGGCTGTGTATTGGCAAGAATCTGGCGATAAGATACAAATCACAACACTAGGATCAGGATACGATATATCATGATACTGTTAAAAAGGCATTTTTTTTGTTTGTTTCTTTTTTTTTAAATGATTATTTTCTTGAAGAATTGAATTACACCAGAAATATGCACAAATACTAAACACATTTTTATTTTAACAGAACAGGATCTAATGCTATATCACAAAAATGTCCTGAGTTTAAAATTTAATTATTATTTTACAGACATTGCAGTTTAAGATCCTGTTCAAATGGTCATATTCTATTAGTTCATAACTAAAATTATGTCATTATTTTTGTCCAACAAAGGAACTGACATTATTTAATAAGAGTGTTAAATAATAATAAATAAAATATAAACAAACAAAAAAAAAAAAATCCAAAAATGAACCTCCACAATATCTGCATTTGAATAAATACCTAAAAATATCCATACAGTACTTTTTAATATCGATACAGTATTGTGAAATGAAATATCGCGATATATTGCAGAATGGATATTTTCTTACACCCCTAGTAAAGACCCAGTGCTACTTTTGTGTCAGTCCCCGAATTAATTTTTCTCTTGATTTAACCTTTCTTAAGCAATCTATCACTATTTATATGGGTAAATATATATATAAATATAGTATAATATAGTTATATATTTATAGCTATAAATATTTTAAAATATGTTTGTAGTTATTCAGAACATTTGAATTTATTAAAAATTATAATGTAAATTGTGTCTCTTATCACATGTTTAAGGGCCCCCGTTTATAAGCTGAGGACCGCTTCTGGGGTGTCGTATTACAAAATGCATCTTGTGAATGAATTGTCGATTTTAACTGTTTGTAATAATTTTGTAATACATTTATTGATTTCTTACAATATTATCCTCTATATTTACCATTTTTCACTGTGAATCATATATTTTCCTATATTTAATTTACTATAATTTAGATGTTCATGAAAACTCACAGGTTTTTATATCAAAACAGAGAAAATTGAAGAAAAAGTGACTCTCTCCATGAAATATATCATTAACTGAACATAAACCCAGTGTCTCCATCCACTGTCATTGATCCAACTCCATGGGTTTTACTGGTGAATCAATGTTGTAGAAGATGACAGTGTTTCCACGTTCACTACAGAGCCTCTGAACATCCTAATGGGTCATATCTGATGACCATGAAAAGATGACAAGCTACATTTTACACCAATTATTTACATTTATTGGTAGGATTAGTGGATCAACGGTATTAACCCATGAAGACCCAGTGCTACTTTTGTGGCAGTTCCCAAATTAATTTTTCCTCTATATTTAGCCTTTTGTAAGTAATTTATCACAATTTATTGCAATATTACGCTCTTAAATTTGAGTTTTTTCAGTGTAAATCATATATGTTCTTATATTTAATTGACTGATCATGTAGATGTTCATAAAAGTTCAAAGTAAATTCAAAGGTTATTATATCAAAGCAGAGAAAACGCAAGAAAAATTGACTTTCTAAGCAAAATATATTGCGAAACTGAACATAAACCAAGTGTCACCATCCACTGTCATTGATCCAACTCCATGGGTTTTACTGGTGAATCAATGTTGTAGAAGATGACGGTGTTTCCATGTTCACCATAGAGCCTCTGAGCATCCAAATGGGTCATATCTGATGACCATGAAAAGATGACAAACTCCATTTTACACCAATTATTTACATGTATTGATAGGATTAGTGGATCAACAGGTGTTAAACAGTTTAGATCAGTAGATACTTTTGGTTGCCAGTGGATGTTTGGGTTGAATAAAGTCTCACTGGACACAGATGGAATGAACGGGACCTCACCTCTCTTTCTTTCTCATAACTAAACAGTAGAAAAGATAAGCGATACAGAACAGCCAGAAATTCTGAAACGCTCGCGAGCAGTAATGTGCTACCAACACATTAACATTGCTCATATTTTGGATTCTCTGTCATTTTGTCTCAACACTTTCTTTGTGATAGAGGCATTATCTGGATAATTCAGGCCCTAACACTGCATGTTTTATTAAGGCTATTCACTGCTTCATTGAGCACTGAATTTGGAAAAAGAATGTAGAGATATATTTTATTTCCTGTTGCCCTCCCTTTGTGTGGATTTTCTCTGTATCCACTCCAGTTTTTGTCCGCTCTGAGATAGATAACAGTGTTGAATATGGCCCAGCTCCTTCATCATCAAATTCTATTATGTGCAGACTGTGTGTGTATGAGTAGGGGAGATACCAATCCTGTCTGACCAATGAATACGAACAAATGTCGCTTTTTAATAGAGTTTGGAATTTTAAAAAAGGGAAAGTCAGCACTACTACAAATGTTATGGACACTTGGGGGCCAGCTTCCTTATGAACAGGGGACAGACAAATATTTCTTTCTGTCAAACATGGTTAAAACTTGGAACATGGCATACCTCTTCTCACCACGCATCCCCTCCCTCCTCACTCACGCTGTCCCCACTGGAGCCGCCTTGTGCACTTCAACACTTCAAGAGCCTTTTAAGACCACTTTCATCTTCCCCCCTCAGAAAATGAGGCACAGTCTCTGGTGAAAAGCGCTGACAGTAGCAGTTAGTGCTGAGTAGAGTTGGCTCAGCTGCGGCCCTTTCACTTCGGTCTTTGTCTGAAGTGGTGAGAGATGAGACGACCCTCTTTGAGCTTTGTTCATTTATGTGCGTATGTACACCAGCTGGTGTCCGTGTCATTTTTTTCTGCTTGTTGGTCCACTGGACAGAGGCCAATGAGCTTCAAAAGACTATGAGGCTTTACTCTATTTGATTTTTAATTGTATTATTTCTGCTGTATATTCATTTTCTTTGGCTATGTTCTGACTGCAAGCAAATGTGGCACAAATCCGATTTTTTTTGCCCATATGTGACCTGTATCCGATCTGTTAAAGACGGTTTTAACAGCACAAATCCGATTTTTTTCAAGTCTCGACCCAGGGCACTTTCATATGTGGTCCTAAATCTGATACACATCTGATATTGGCTTTGTAAAGCACATTGGGCAACATGAAGGTGTGGAAAAAGCCTTATATAAGTCCATTTACCATGACTTCAGTCTGAAAGGCCAGGTCGCATTTTTCCGACCTTTACGTCATTAACACATAAAGACCCAGTGCTACTTTTGCGGCAGTTCCTATATGAATTTTTCTCTCTATTTAATCTTTCTTAAGTAATATATCACTGTTTATTATAATATTATACTCTGTATTTTGCATTTTTTTCACTGTAAATCATGTGTTTTCCTATATTTAATTTACCGATCATGTAGATGTTTATGAAAACTCAGGTTAAAGTAGAGAAAACTGAAGAAAAAGTGGCTTTTTTTTTCAACAAAGATATCATTAACTGAACATAAAAAACAAGTGTCTCCATCCACTGTCATTGATCCAACTCCATGGGTTTTACTGGTGAATCAATGTTGCAGAAGACGACAGTGTTTCCATGTTCACTATGTAGCCTCTTATTGTCCAAATGGGTCATATCTGATGACCATGAAAAGATGACAAACTGCATTTTGCACCAATTATTTACATGTATTGATAGGATTAGTGGATCAACAGGTATTAAACAGTTTAGATCAGCTGATATTCTTGTTTGCCAATGGTTGTTTGGGTCTTTATGGGTTAAAATGTGACAAATGTCACAATTCTGCGTCTCAGGAGGAGGAGTGAGAAAAACATATTTACTTCCATAAACACAGTGCGTGGTCACATATTTCGTCAGGACCTCTTTTGCACATGCGGGTCACTTCAGGGTCACATTCAGTTCACATTCAAAACTGATAGAAGTTGCATTTAATGTGTAATATGAATGAGCACATAAAAAAATTAGATTTCACCAAAAAATCTGAATTGTGCTTTAAGACCTGCTGTCTGAACGTAGCCTTTTTGTCAGCACTTTAATGCGTAGTGTGTAGTTCTGCTGCTAAGGGTCCGTCAATCAAAACAATCATAAAAAATGTGGTAGGATATGATATGAAGTAACTCTGGATCATGGAGTTGTTTTAAAAATATGGCAGACTTGCAGAAATTAGGTTTACAAATAAAGTAATATATTAATGTATTATTGATATTTAGTTATATATTCACCCTCTGTTATTTCATTCAAAATTGCTGCAAGTAACATAAAAAATTAACACTAACATCATTAAAGAAAATAAAATTACATAAAATTAAAAAAAAAAAAAAATGAGGCTACGCAAATGTTGCCCAAATCTGATTTTTTTGGCCATATGTGACCTGTATCCAATCTGTTAAAGACAGTCTGAACAGCACAAATCCGATTTTTTAAATCCGACCCAGGCCACTTTTATATGTGGTCCTAAATCTGATACGTATCTGATATTTTGTAATGCGACTTCAGTCTGAACGGCCTGGTTGCATTTATCCGACCTGTATATCATTGAAATGTGACAAACGTCACAATTCTGCGTCCCAGAAGGAGAAGCGGCAGGAAAAACGTATTTACTTCCGTAAACACAGTGTGTGCCTGCCTGGTCACATATTACGTCAGGATGTGTTTTGCACATGTCAGTCACTTCAGGGTCGCATTCAGTTCATACTCAAAACTGATAGAAGTCGCATTTAATGCGTAATATGAATGAGAAAAAAAAAAAATTGGATTTCACCAAAAAATCTGAATTGTGCTTTAAGACCTGCTGTATGAATGTAGCCTTACAGATTTTGTACTGACTGATAAGTTGTGATTTCACTGTAACCAGAATGCGGCCATAAACAACAAAACATTCTAGAAAACTACCTGAAAAACAATGCTTGACAAAAATTATTTTAGATACATGTGCTATCATGCTGTCAGACTCAGCATGTGAATATTAGACCTAACAGATGGAGCCCAGTATACCTTGGTCTTTCATTCACACATTTTTCCCATCAGATGAGCACTCCGATTGTCACCAGTTGCTTGTAAATTAACAGAAGTGAGTTTGGTGATGAATCCTCAGTAAGTTTATTTAATTAACAACCATATGTTCACTGCAGTGTTGAACAGTGTGTTTGAAAATCAGAAATAGTTTAAACTGTTTTGGAACTATTTGGTAAAAAACAAACAAACAAACAAAAAACATGCTCCTTGTTATTTTTAGAAACTTTAATGCAGAAGTTACCATTAGTGGGTGGTAGGGCTGGACGATACTGGAAAAAACTGACATTGCGATTTTTTTTCAACCCTGCGATATATATTGTGATATGAAATAGCTGTGTGATGCTGACATAAATGGTCAAACAATTTAATTGTGTTACCTCTCATTGTGGGAACAATTGCAAGGCAGTATCGGCACAGAACACGTGTTTCAATATCATCATTCTTGTAGCTGAAATAATTCCAGATAACTGACACTGATTTTCTTTTTGGCACCAGGTCTTCATTTTCAGTGATTTTCTCTTGTTCGTTGCTCATTTTTCAATGGTTTTACCAGTGACTCACTCTGTGTGTAGGGCAAGGTTATTATCGTTAACGAAAACTAACAAAATGACGAAAACTAGAATTGAAAAAACATTTTCGTCAGCTGAAATAAATAAAAACTATAATTAAAAGAAAAAAACGATAACTAACTGAAACTGTATTGTGGGATTACAAAACTAACTTAAACATATAAAAATTATGGATAAAATTCTCTTCATTATTGTCTTTGTCAATGTCGGATTGATATGAAATCAATTTATGTTGCTCAAGCAATTTCAGCTGGCAGCACCATACGGCCTTTATGGTCCATCACTTGTTTAGATTCAGCTTCTCGTCCCCACTTTACCTGGAAACATAGAGACGGAAGTTGGGAGAAAGCAGCAGAGCCCTGTGTGGGATTTATTTGAATACGACAGCCAGGAAGATAAAAGATATGAAAAAATTAAAACTAATACTAAAACTAAACAAAATCTAAGCATTTAGAAAAAACAAAAACTAATAAAAACTAGCAAACCTGCTCTAAAAACTAAATTAAAACTAACTGAATTAAAGAAAAAAAAGTCAAAACTTGATAAAACTAAACTAGAATGAATAATCCAAAACTATTATAACCTTGATGTAGGGGCGTGGTCTGTTTCAGCAAACTGAGTAAGAACGGTTGCGATTGGTGGATCGCTACACACAATATGTGTCGGGTACCCTTGAAATTAGATGAGAACACATTGAGTTCATTTGCCTCCTACATTGCAGGACCTGCGATGCAACTATTGCGCACATGTACATTGCGATGACGATGCTCAAACGATATATTGTGCAGCTCTAGTGGGTGGTTACTCATGTCACATGCCATCTTTCTAGTGCAGGGGTCGGCAACCCGTGGCTCCGGAGCCGCATGCGGCTCTTTCATCCTTATGTTGCGGCTCTGCGTGGCTTGGGAAAATAAATTATAAGTGTCCGATTGAAGTGTATGTTATTTGTCTCAAAAACGTGTATCATGTCTTCTTATTAAGTCAAAGTTTTTAACTTCTTTCTTCAGACCTTGTGCAATTTCGGTGATCAGCATTCGCCTTCTTCAGAGACGTTTGACAGCACTTGACGTGTCAGCCGGCAGCCGGCATGCGCGGAATGCCCTGCGACACCAAAACTGCACAATATCTGAACAAAGTATTTTATTTGTGTTTGTTCGTTTGTCTAATTGTAGTTGTAAATTGTAAGATTTTTGTGATCTTGAAATATTAAAATAAAATAATTATATATATATATATATATATATATATATATATATATATATATATATATATATATATATATATATATATAATATATATATATACAGTACAGGCCAAAAGTTTGGACACACCTTCTCATTCTTTGCATTTTCTTTATTTTCATGACTATTTACATTGTAGATTCTCACTGAAGGCATCAAAACTATGAATGAACACATGTGGAATTATGTACTTAACAAAAAAGTGTGAAATAACTGAAAACATCTCTTATATTCTAGTTTCTTCAAAGTAGCCACCCCTAGCTCTGATGACTGTTTTGCACACTCTTGGCATTCTCTTGATGAGCTTCAAGAGGTAGTCACCTGAAATGGTTTCCTAACAGTTTTGAAGAAGTTCCCAGAGATGCTTAGCACTTGTTGGCCCTTTTGCCTTCACTCTGCGGTCCAGCTCACCCCAAACCATCTCGATTGGGTTCAGGTCCAGTGACTGTGGAGGCCAGGTCATCTGGCGCAGCACTCCATCACTCTCCTTCTTGGTCAAATATCCCTCACACAGCCTGGAGGTGTGTTTGGGGTCATTGTCCTGTTGAAACATAAATGATGGTCCAACTAAACGCAAACCGGATGGAATGCCATGTCACTTCAGGATGCTGTGGTAGCCATGCTGATTCAGGTTGCCTTCAGTCTTGAATAAATCCCCAACAGCGTCACCAGCAAAGCACCCCCACACCATCACACCTCCCCCTCCATGCTTCACGGTGGGAACCAGGCATGTAGCATCCATCCGTTCACCTTTTCTGCGTCGCACAAAGACACGGCGGTTGGATCCAAAGATCTCAAATTTGGACTCATCAGACCAAAGCACAGATTTCCACTGGTCTAATGTCCATTCCTTGGGTTTCTTGGCCCAAATAAATCTCTTGTGTTTGTTGCCTCTCCTGAGCAGTGGTTTCCTAGCAGCTATTTGACCATGAAGGCCTGATTCACGCAGTCTCCTCTTTACAGTTGTTGTAGAGATGTGTCTGCTGCTAGAGCTCTGTGTGGTATTCATCTGGTCTCTAATCTGAGTTGCTGTTAATTTGCGATTTCTGAGGCTGGTGACTCAGATGAACTTATCTTCAGCATCAGAGGTGACTCTTGGTCTTCCTTTCCTGGGGCGGTCCTCATGTGAGCCAGTTTCGTTGGAGCGCTTGATGGTTTTTGCGACTGCACTTGGGGACACATTCAAAGTTTTTTAAATTTTCTAGACTGACTGACCTTCATTTCTTAAAGTAATGATGGCCACTCGTTTGTCTTTACTTAGCTGATTGGTTCTCGCCATAATATGCATTCTAACAGTTGTCCAAT
This sequence comes from Sphaeramia orbicularis, assembly GCF_902148855.1. NCBI lineage: Eukaryota > Metazoa > Chordata > Actinopteri > Kurtiformes > Apogonidae > Sphaeramia > Sphaeramia orbicularis. The sequence continues at coordinate 23,192,477 of NC_043961.1, read as the reverse complement.
AGGGCTGTCAGCTGTGCATCAACCTGACTTCTGCACAACACAACTGATGGTCCCAACCCCATCAATAAGGCAAGAAATTCCACTAAGTAACCCTGACAAGGCACAGCTATGAAGTGAAAACCATTTCAGGTGACTACCTCTTGATGCTCATCAAGAGAATGCCAAGGGTGTGCAAGGCAGTCATCAGAGCAAAGGGTGGCTACTTTGAAGAAACTAGAATATAAGATATGTTTTCAGTTATTTCACACTTTTTTGTTAAGTACATAATTCCACGTGTTCATTCATAGTTTTGATGCCTTCAGTGAGAATCTACAATGTAAATAGTCATGAAAATAAAGAAAATGCGAAGAATGAGAAGGTGTGTCCAAACTTTTGGCCTGTACTGTATATATATATGTATATAGTATTATTTTTCGTTGCTCAAAATATGCGTCACACTCTCCGACAGCCCACCAAAACGCTGTACATTTATCGAGACTTTCAACCCCAGGTAGGCCAAGTATGGAGAAATCAAAGAAAAGAAAAATATCTGAAGAAAATAGAACATTTAATGATGCCAGGTGCCATGGCACGACCAAGGTGCCGCAGCACCTCGGGGCCAACGCTAGGTGCCGTGGCACTGCAGTACTACGGCTCAGTGCCAGGTGCCATGGCACCGCCGTACCATGGCTCGGTGCCAGGTGCCATGGCACCTGACACCAAGCAGTGGCACTGTGGTGCAACGGCACCTAGCATTGGCCCCGAGGTGCCACGGCACCTTGGTCGTGCCATGGCACCTGGCATCATTAAATGTTCTATTTTCTTCAGATATTTTTCTTTTCTTGGCGCACCTCGGTGGTGCCGCGGCGGCACCAAGCCGTGGTACCGGTAAAACCGTTATATAAGCCGCGTCGGAGTATAAGCTGCAGTGTTGAAAGTGTGGGAAAAAAGTAGCGGTTTATAGTCCGGAATTTACGGTATATATAGGCTAACATCTTCATTTCAGATGTCAAAAAGTGTTTGCGGCTCCCAGTGTTGTCTTTTCCATGGAAACTGGGCCGAAATGGCTCTTTGAGTGTTAAAGGTTGCTGACCCCCGTTCTAGTGTAATAACATTGGCAGCACAGACACACTGACAAGGAGAAAGAGAGAGAGAGGATTTGTTTAATAATGTTAGTTTCAGATGAATGAGTCTGTGAGTTACAATAGGAAGAGAAGTTAACCAGTGTTCTTGAGTTATTACTATGTGAGAAAAGACACAGTGGGTTTACGGACTCCTTTTTAAATGATGACACTCCCAGCATCTTGTCAGTCTGTTTCTGTCTGAATATTGTCTAATGACTGACAGGACTGTCGGTCATAGTGCACAGATATAGTAACAATTTCACAAGTTATTCTCCATCACTCATGACAGCTGTGAGATGACTGAACATATATGTGTTCTGTCATGACAAGAGCAGTCGAGGCAGAGCAGTGAGAATATGCCAGACACAGTAGTTAATATCTGAAGAGGTTCTATTGAATGGCATTCACTTTGAAAAATAACACTGTCAATTTCACAGTATGATTGTCATGCTTATTTCAGCTTCCTACCATTATGTAGAAAATATTAGTCGTGGCATTGCTACATTAACATTTAATTTTTAACTCCACTCACTGCATCATTCTGCAGAGCGCTGAATATTCAGGGACACACATGTAGGATAGAAAATCACAAGACACCTATGGGCGAAGTCAAGGAGGGAAGGTTAACATCGGATCAGAAAAATTAAATTACAATAATCTACATCAAACTTATATTTTTGGGTAGGTAATTACTTATATTTTCAGGAAAATGTATTTTGAAATGAGAAAAATTTGTAGAAAAAAAATTTGAGGAGTTTTATGAGTGCGAATGTTTGGAAAGTGACAAAGTTTTCTGCCGTCATTCTGGGTTCATTTTATAAACTCATAAACAATTTATTCCAAATACATTGATATTTGACTATTATATTATTTATATCATATGCTAAACAGTGTTTAAAATTAATAAATGCATATATCTATGCAAAATACATTTGAATATAATGTTAATATTATTTGTTTGTTGTAAATATTGTTAAAAAAAAAGTATTTAATATTGATAATTGAAATAAAAAATGTTTAATTTGATATTTACTTTTGTTGTCCATATGTGACGCTGCCATTTGTCAAAACTCTTGCTATCTAGGTATGATAAACAATTTTTTTCCTCTAAGCAATTATTAGGTTCTAAACTAGAGGGTTTAAGGTATACACTGAATATATTTTAGGAAGAAAATGTTGTAGGAACTTCACTTTTGAGAACTTTGTAATTCTTGCAAAAAATAGACGTTATTTTTTTGTCCATCCTTGATGCAGTAGTTTTTGATATTTTTCATTTAAAAATATTTGAAACTAAATTTTGCCCTTGGAGTATGTTTAAAATGGCCGTTTAGACCTTTCCAATTATGTGTAATATTTGTCTTAGACTTGTCTGGTTCAAAGTTATGTACCAGAAACTAGTGGGCTGTCCATCCATGACGCCCTTGACCTCGCTCCTATGCAGAAACATGAAGATGTCAGTGAATTAGGTTGGATTTTTCTATCGTTTCTCCACATTAAAAATGCTCACCTACAACAATCAATATCTTTTTGCTAGGTTTTTCCTATATTTAGTATATTTTCACTGTTTTTCTTTCTGCCAGAATACAGCCTTTTCCCACAGGGAACAGAAGCCCTGAAGTGCTCTTCAAGCCTACCAGAGTTCTCCGGCAAAAAGAGCAGTTCTGGAGCCTGTGTTACTGTGTAGAACTAGTGGTGATATGAGCGATTTAATGGCTTCAGTGGTGGACTTGGCATCAGCATCAACGTGGGTGGACTCAGGAGGATTTAAAACAGGAAATGGCATGTTGACCCATTTTCACCCATAAAATGCAGATATTTATAAATAGTTATACCAGCATTGATGGATTTCATCACGGTGTAGCTGTGTAATTCAGTTTACAGCTCTAAAAACATGTTGTAGTCCGTCTTTTAATGTTGAGAACTGCTCTTTGTGTTACCTGGATAAAGGCGCCAAGCATGAACCGCCAAACCTTCTGTTTTGACTTTCTGTTCTGTGTTGAGTACTGCTGTGTGGCATTTGGATGCACTGTCTCTTAACATCCATCCCTGTAAAGCACAGGTGTCAGACATGCACCCTGGGGGCCAAATCCAGCCCACCGAAGGGTCCAGTCCGGCCCCTTTGGATGAATTTGTGAAATATAACACTGGGTTACAAAAAAATGTTTTTTGCAAGTTGTCTAGGTTTTTTCAACTGAATTAGGACCATTTTGCACCACTAAATCCAAAAATGACATCTGTTTTTCTCAATCAGGTCAGGTTTTTTTTGAAAAATTTGATCTTCTCACAAAATGGATTACATTTTTGTGACTTTATCAGTTGATTTTTTTATATAGTTCTCACCCAAAATAGGTTTTAAGAGAAAAAAAATCATTTTCTAACAGGATTCCTGTTAGGTACAATGGTGTATTCACTGCAGATGCTGCAGAATACGTCAGGCTTATTTTTTCAAGATCTTCTAGTCGAAGCCATTTTATTCACCTGTAATATTAAAAAAAATCATTAATCATAAATTGGCAAAAGTAAAATCTTCAGAACTTGTTTATTGCAAGAAATATGAAAGAATTTTGTATGATATGATGTGAAAATGCCCATAAATGTAAGCAAAAATGTTAAAAAGCCAATATGTAGCATAGTTCAGAAAGTTGACCTGATTGAGCAAAATTAATGTGATTTTTGGATTCAGCACACCAAAATTATCCTAAATCAGCTCAAAAAACTTAAACAATAAATTTATTGTTGACCAGTGTAAATATTACAATAAGATATTAACAATCATTTTAGTTCAGGTTTAATATTCAGACCAATTCAATCTCATAATAACTTAAAAATACTCACAACTCCAAATTTTTCTCTTTGTAAATGTAAATATTTTCATGTATTTACACTAAAATAAAGTGTAATTTCACAAAAACTCTGAATAACCTGAACAAATATGAACAACCTGAAATGTCTAAAGAGAAGTGCAATTTTAATAATATTCCACCTGTTACTAAATATTTTATGTATCTGTAGATCCACTGGGATCTGTACATTATAATGTACATGTGGAAATGATAAACTAAAGCATGATAGTGTTAAAATTACATTTTTTTTTTCAGTTTGTTCATGTTATTCACATTGTTTTAAAGGATAGTTTATAGATGTAAACATTTTCATTATGAAATTTTACTTTTTTCACTGTAAAACATAGAGAAAAGTTTGCAGTTGACATTATTTATATATTATTATGTTATTATTTTACTGGTCCGGCCCACTTAAGATCCAGTTTAGCTGAATGTGGCCCCTGAAATAAAATGAATTTGACACCCTTGCTCTAAATCTTATTGTACGGTCAGAATCATTAGTTTTGGGCAGCAACACACACTTTGTTATTTTGCCTCTGAACAGTGAAGCAGTCAAAATGTGATTGAAGTGTGTTCCTGTTTTAATTCCGTGGCTTAACAAAATATTGCATTAAAGCTGTGTTTGACCTTTGTCACCAATTTTTAATCAAGTCTGAAGAACCTGAGTCATAGAATAAGTGTCACAAATCCGTTAGTCTTTCCGTGATTACGCACCTCAATCACTTCCCTCATGGTGAACAACTTTGAAGTTGACTCCATTGCAAGCAGTCCATTTTTTTACGTACCAAACTGAAACCGAAACCAAGCCGTCACTCGGGCCTTTTCGGAATTCCGTGCAGCTGCAGCAGGAAGAGGCAATGAAGCCGTTTCCATGTTTGTTGCTGCTCTGGCCATACTTCAGCTGGGGGGGAATTCCCATTCCCACAATCGCAAAAAATTTCTGAAAATGTCTGAGTGACTTACCGGCTTGGTATGTAAACAAGTGGACTGTTTGTGATGGAGTCAGCTTCGAAACTGTTCACCGTGAGGGAAGAGATTCAGGTGCATAATCAGGTAAAGACTAACAGATTAGTGATACTTAGGCTATGACTCGGGTTTCACAGGTTTGATGAAAAATTGGTGACAAAAGTGATACACAGCTATAACCAATTATTGCATAAACAGACAAATACATTTACATAAAAATCCAATAGTTGGAAGAAATCAGATAATTGTAATGAGCCAATCTGATGCATTTACATGCACTTGAGAAATCCGATAATCAAAAACCCTGGTTTAGATGCTCCAGTCCATTATTGGATTTCTTTAGGAGTACGTACGTAATGAGGGTACACTCAAACTTCCTGTTTTCATCCTGTTTTCCACAATTTTAATTGTGTTTACACTTGTGCAGACGTAAGAGAATGAAATAAATCAGATTAACCTGTATACGTGCAAGAAGATATCGGCGTATTGGGAAATCCAGGTGTGTTAATCCGAGCTTTTATAATCAGGTAACTGCCTTTTTCTGATAAAGTCTATCAGATTATCCTGTTTACATGATCCCTTGAATAATCTTATAACTCCAGAAATCGAATATTGATCGGAGTATTGGTGTGCATGTAAACAGGCTCAGTGAAGCATGCATACCCAGTTCATACAACACTGTATGTTGTGCCATTATAGACTAAAACTTTTTTTTTTTTTTTAATAAAAACCTGTCCTGCCTGGTAACTTAGGGGTATAGTATGTTAGACCATATGCTATTTTTGTGACTTGCTTTACAAAGAGTGGAGTGTGATGTACTCCTCCTGTTGCAGTAATAGATAAAATTGAATTTCATTATAGATTTCTCAACAGGCTCTGTGAGGCCAACTCAGTAGAGCTATCTGGGTCCTCGATCTACGCTGTTCGCCCAAATACATATACATATACATATGAGTGCTGCCCCCTGAGCAAAGCTGCAGTCTCTGGACAGTTAATTATGAATTAACTTGGATCCATGCTGTATCCGGCATCAAAATATGTGCGCTATCCAGTTGGCTTCTGTTCTTCCTAGCTCACCTCAGTACACTTGCCTTACAGTCGGACAGGTAACCCCTATCCACAGTCAAACCACACAGAGCAGCTTCATACAGAATCAAGAAACCTACAGAAGTCTCCTAGCTAAGAAGAATAATGTTTCCTCCTCTCATATTTTAACCTTCAGACATGTTGTTAGTCCGTTATTAGTGCTATTCCAGGTGTGTGTTTTTTATAAATTATGTTATCACTTAATGTGATGCATACTGACTGAGGGGTCTCAAATCTCTAAATTCATATTCATTATTCCTCGGGGAATAAAATATCTTCCATCCTCAGAGGAAAACAATGTAGAGACCTCTTTTAGGCGAAACTTAAATAGTCACTTAAAAGACACAAAATCAACCATAAACTTTTCTTTTTTTGGTTTTAGTTTCATTATTCTTTGCATTTATTGAGTTAGTAGTGATGTATTTTTACCAGAGTAACCCGGAGGGCAAAATTGATTACCATTTTCAAGGACTACTCATGTTAAACAAAAACATCCTACTTTAATACTGCGAACATTTATACAGTTTATAAAAATTTGTGTTTGAATTAGTTCAGTAAAAATGTATTGTTAATCTGGTGAAAAGCATTAACCTGTAGTTTGTGCCTATGTATGTAACTGCTGACCGGATTTGGAGATGAGGGCAGACTTAGTGGACCTGTGATTTTAGTTAAAGACCCCTGATCCAATGTATGTAGACTGATTGAATGAAGGTTTGGGGGCTTTTAAGTAAACTACTGTTTAGCATAGATTGGTCGGGTTTAGTTTTGGGATTTTCACATCTGATCCTGTTTCTAAAGCTTCTCAATGCTGATCAAGGTGTCTCTTTTCACATGTCTCCTTTCTATCTAACGTTATTACTTATATTTGAGTGGTCCATATGTAGCCTGGCCAGCCTACGGTTTTCTCATTGTATTCAATACTGAAAAACAGTCTGGAATGCTGTGAAATATGCACTATCTATTCTTTACCGTCCAATCACAAATCACGGGGATGGGTGTTTTACAATGCGTCATATGCAGCGACAGAATTTCTTAAACCAAAACGTTCAAGATGGTGGCCACAAAAGAGACCACATTTGGTACTGCGCTAGCTTCTGTTTTAGACGACTTGGCTATGTCTTTGAAACCAGAGCAACTGAAAGCTCTGGAAATTTTTCCTTTTAAAAAATACTTTTTGCAGTGCTTCCCACTGGACAGTAATCATTCACTTGGTACTTTTACATAGAGATCCCCGTAAAAGAGTGAGATGGTGATCCCACCGTTTTTTCCACCATTGACCGATTTCAACAGCCAAGCCAAAGGAGTAACAGAGGCGAGACAGGCTGGACCTTTATGCAGCGGACCTGCGTTCCAAAATCAAAGGGGTGGTGATGCAGTGTATAGTGTGACGTATAACTTGCGCATCGGAAAATACCCTGATCATAGCAGTGCTGCTAACGTCTCCAGAGTCTTTCACCTTTCCATAAATGTTAGCATGGATAGAGTCCTCCGCCCGAAGTGCCAACAGCTCGCAGATCTCGGCATCTCCCCAGTTTGACATCTTTCTGGTCATGTTGATGTGTTTGTTTACTGTACACGGCCCACGCTCATTTTTAAATCTCCCCAGTGCAGGGGTCGCACATGCAATACGTCATCAAAACTCCACCTTGGTTGCTGAACAAGAGGTGTTCCTTTTACTTTGCGTTCCAGAATCATGATTACACCTTTATCACGGCTCTGTTACTACCTCCAGAGGCGTTTATAGAGCCATGATAAAGGTGGGACTAAATGATCCCACCATTTCATTTACACAGATGTCATTCCGTAATAAAGGTGAAATATTCCCATAACAGAAGTACTGTGTAAAAGGGGCTATTCATCCACCATAGTTTCTACTCCACCACCACCACCACACGCTATGATGGAAACATGCTGAGGTTTGTTGACATTAGGGACCTGCTCGTCGCGTAATTATGTCACATCCGTCTTATCTGTGATTGGTTTTCTCGGCGCCTATTAGTCACACCTTCATATTTAGATTCAAGCCCCACAATTCCAGACGGATTTCTCATTGAGAAAGATGGATGGCTGGCCAGGCTAGTCCATATGGGCCTTTTTCACATACTTGAGTGATATTCGCCCACTCACACCACATCATATAGAAATAATAGGTTGTTTGCATTCGTGCTTGTGTGTAATCTTTGACTGTTGCTGTTCAGTGATATTTAAAACTTACAGTAGATTGATTTGGTCTGTACGCACTCTAAAATGGAATTTACGTGATAAATTTACTAACATTTACCATTGTACTGCTGGTTATGTTGCCAGAGTTTGAAATGAGTATAATTTTAATAACATAACTGGGTCGAAGGTTCATTTACATACATATTAAGCCATAATTGTGAGGCAAAACAACATATGTCTTTCCTCTGTGTTTTACTCTGACCTTTCCTTCTTTTCAGTGTTCTCTTTTTTAAAGTAATTTTTCAGTCTCTTATTTCATCATTTGCTTATATTTTGCTTTAATTTTCTGTTGATTTCAGACCGGTATTCCTCTCTCGTACTTGTGGTTTCTACCATTCCCTGTTCTTTGTATTACCCAATACTCCCTGTAAAATCAGCTCCTCATTTGTCATTTTAATTATGCTATAGAGGAAGTAAATGAGTGCAGAGAGTTAGCCAGAGTGAACCGTAGGTATCTCTGCCTCAACACCCTACTCCCTGCAGGGTTTCTGCTGATGAACGGAGTGGTTTTCGCCCTTTCAGAGGACTAGTCTATCACAGCAAAAGACAGATGCTAGTCTGCATTTTCCTGTCTCGACTGCCTGCCAAGATAATGCACACCAAATAATGTTGGACGATTGGGAGGGACTGGCTAGCTTCATTAATATGTACGCAGCAGTCCACAGATAAACATAGCAGAAAAGAACTCCTCAAATGATAATTGCAAATACGCATGCACTCACTTATGCATAGAATTTTTTTAGAATCTGAAAATGCCGTATCAGAGCCCAGACATCAGTAAGATATCCCCATGCAGAGACACAGGCTTGGCTTCTCTTTGGACTTATTGTTATCCCTTGTGTCAGCTGACTTTTAGGTTTCTTGTTGGGTGAGGAAAAAGCATGCATCTGAAATTGTCTTAACAGCTGTAAATAGGCTTTTCAGGCTAAAGCGGCCTGTCTTTCAAAGAGCTGATTTCTGTAAGCAGCTTAGTGTTTCCACCTTCTCATTACGCACCCTAACCTATTCATGTTGTGGGTGAGACATGGAATTATTTCCTACATAGCCCCTGTATCGTATTAGGATGATACTAATGTGCCAGTAGTTTAGAGGAAGCCTATTATTAGTTGTCAGGGCACTTTGCATAAATGCAGGCTACCTAGTCTGACTTTGACTTGAGTTAAGGCAGGTTCAGACATGGCATTAATGTGGTCAGATTTTAAAATGGCATAATGCTTTGTTGTGCTCCAACCTTTAGACGTGCTTTATTATGCATCTGCGGAAATGGCATTAGGCGTAGTCCTCCAGCCCACTCTAGTATCAGCAGTAGATGTTGGTGGCTTTTATAATAATTGTATCTGGCACTGATCATACTCGATCTGTGAAAAATAGTTGTAATGAGAACCGAGTGGCTTATAGCTCTTGGTTGCTTGTTTAAAGGTTTTTTTTTCCAGTTTTGCTCAGATTTTCAATTTTGACTGCAACTGAGTTAGTATTTTTCTAGCTATCTCATGTTGTGGTTGATACAAGAAATGTCTTAGCAGAGGTTTCATTGATTAGCACCCATCCTTCCAAAACACCATTATCATCACCCCTCTGGCTGTAGAGTGATGAAAACCCGTCGGCCAGAGGTTTGAACTGCACCTCTCTGTCACTAAGACGAGACCAGGGCCACCTCAGGATGTCATTAGAAGTGCTGTATGTCTGAAAGCCAGGTGGACTTGTCCTCTAATGAGGACTCAACCATCATACAAGTGGTGACTGGAGGAGGTGTCACATGGAGGTGCCACATTCGGTCCGGGACAATGATCTTCCCTTTCTATGAGCAGTACTGAAATGGCATCATTAGACAGAGAAGAACAGAGACAGTGGGTTTAACCAGGCAAGATGGTGAGATCGTAATGATATATTCAGTTGTTGTGAAACAGGTCAAATTGTTATGTTTAAGTTTTTATTGTGTTTTTTTGTCCCAATGTCTTTGTCTCTTGTTATACCAGTTGTAACATTTGGCCTTACAAACATGCCAGTAGCGAGGGGATTTAGTAATGCATGATTTTATCAATGTTTGTTGACTTTTCAAACTCAACTGAACAGGCCAAGCTTATTTAGCTTTAAGAATTGCAAGACCATTATATGTCAAGGTGGACAAAAAATGTCAGGCTTTATTTTTCCTATCTTTCCCTTTGGTTCGGCTGCCATGACTACATGAATGGAAAGCCATTTTCTGTCTGACCTTTTCGAAAGCTTACAGAATTGAAAAAGGTAAAGGTTTATGTAAAACTGAACTTATGCAATATAATGGCAGCTTTACAGCTATGATTAAAAGAAGCTATTACACAAAAATTCTAAACATTAAACCTGATATGTTCCTTTTACATGCCTGGTATTTGCAAGTGTGTTATTTATTTGATCGAAAGGCTGATAGAAATGAGTGCTGACCACCTGAACCTCAGCAGAAACAAACTGTACACACATATTTTGTTTCCTCTTTATGTCATTTGTAATCCTCCACAGGTATGAACAAGAAATATTCTGTGTGTCATTAATGTCCAGCTCCACAGCAGGTTATGAGCCCATTGTTCCCAATAAAAGTGGTTTAAAAGTTGGAACTGCTCCAATAGCTTATTGAGGCTCTGTCTATATATAATGTGATAATTGTCATTTAAAGACATGCCAGTGTACTTTGATGGAAGCACAGACTATATTTCTTGTTAATTTGTTCTATAGAAATAGTGGTGAGCGATTTGGCCAAAATACCTCACGGTTTTTCCCTAAACATCATGCCATATTTCACAATGAAGTGAACATATTTTACATCTCTCATATAAGTATAGTATAACACAAAAGACCTTTAATTCGTTTTGCACTGTTGTCTCAGCAACGCCTAAGTGGAAAACCAGGAATATCACACAGTGTGACATTTGCCTGCATTAACAGCTGAACCCACTCAGAACCCATTCTCAGTTGTAATGAATAAATTTAATTAGCAGCGGAACAATATGTTGCACACACTCTTAACGATAAAAGTGAACTTATCAAGTAATATAGGAGAATCACCACAAATGGACTTCAGTACATTTTCATTTATAGCAACATTATTGCCTCCACCTACTAATGATGTGGTCACTGTAAAATATCATAATGGAATTGGAATTTGGTCCTTTGGATATAATTATTTGTGGAGTGGAACAGTGCTTGCAGTGCTATTATTTACTTGTGATGATGCCATCTATCCATGATATAATTCCAAAAAAATATAATGTATGAAATATAATGTTTTATTTTGGAAATTTTAACTTACAGTTTTAAGTTTCATCCTTTGCTGTTGTTGCCTAGGTTGTATCTGCATTTGTGGTGAAGATGATATTATAAGTAATTTATACAGGGAGCACTTTACCTGCAGTGGAACTATGCTACCAAACCCACTAATGGAGAACTGAAATAAGATTGATCAGTCTACCAAGTCATTTATTCATTCTTTTTCCAAACTGCCCAATCCTCTGGAGGGTCACAGGGGTGCTGGAGTCTATCCCAGCTGCCAACAGGTGAAGGTGAGGTACAGCCTGGACATTTCACCAGTTCATCACTTGACATACAGAGACAAATAACCATTCACTCTCACATTCACACCTATGGGTGACCTGTTAACCTATTGAGGTGCATGTGTTTGGATGGCGGTAGGAAGTCAGAGTACCTGGAGAGAACCCATGCAGACACAAGGACCATGTGTAAACTCCACACAGAAACGCCTTCTTGCTGTGAGGCGAAAGTGTTACCCACTACTGGAAAGAAAGAGAACTTAAATATATAGCACACTGTATTTATGGTAACAGTCTTTGTAGAGCTATACTTAAGGCAGTTGTTACTACAAAAACAGTTTTCAAGCTATCAGTGTTCTGCTTCATCATGACTAGGTGTTGGACTTTCATGAGTGCAGATGCCAAAGATTATGGGTCTTAAGGTTTCGTTTTCCCTTTACTTGTAGTAGGATTCATCCATAGGAGGTTCACACTCTCTTTAGTGTTTGATCATGGCTGTGTACGCTTCTGTTTGTTTTTGCTCCCAAGAGTTTGATTAGTCTCCTCCATTTAGCCGCCACATTACTTTCATTACAGCACACACGCTCGCTGGGGAGCATTGGCCTGATCTTTTTCTCTTTCCATGCAGATGGTAGCCACATCTTACTCTCTCTGGATTTGGCGCACAGCCTACAGCTGTCCCCTACCAGCCAGCATCCCCCTCATGGCACAGCCTCAAAGTCTTAATTAAATATCAGTCCATTGCTAACTCTGCTGTTGGCCACCCATGGATTAATGGACGAGAAGGAGGGAGAGGATAAGAATAGGTCTTCAAAAAGTGCACAGAAAGAAAAGGGTGCAAGAGACACTGATTGTAGGCGTTACATCCTCTGTGCCAGCTGCTGTCACTGGCAAGCAGACTGGGAGATGATTTGCACTCATTACTGGGAAATGAGTAAGGCCTGAGGATGATGACCGCATTACTCCAATTGCATTTGATGTGACTGGAGATGCTGTGCAATGTTAATCTCCCTTACTCTGTCCCCAAGATGTAGAAAATAAATGGAGATGAAAATCTCTGTATCTTCTCAGTGGCCTATGTAGTGTCTGATACATATGGAAATGGAGAACTGATTATGCAATGATCCGCTCAAGAATATTCCCCTAATAACCAAACTGCTTCCTGCAGGAGGTATTTCTAATTATTTTAGCTGCAATAAGTAAAAAACTGATTTGTTATGCATCTAGTGCATCTGTGTTTTGTCACTTGTATTATCTCAACATACATTCAAGTAGTTCTGGGGGATGTGGCAACAACTGTGATGATATATATATGTATATATATATATATATATATATATATATATATATATATATATATATATATATATATACATACACATATATTCTGTGTGTGTGTGTGTGTATATATATATATGTATATATATATGTATATATATATATATATATATATATATTCTGTATATATATATATATATATTCTGTATATATATTTTTAATTAATATTGCCATTCATCACAATATGTAATTTGATTGTTGGCAACTGTGTCTTGGTAATTCATGTTGGTTGAAGAATAAAGTAAAATATATATATATATATATATATATATATATATATATATATATATATATATATATATATATATATATATATATATATATATAATGTTAACATGGACAAGAGTTCTGAAGGTGCCATACTTCATCTGTCAGTGCCAACAGGTTTTGATGTTCAAAATGATGGAGAGTTCAGAGTTTACATGGTGCACACAATACATCATGAATTCCCTGTTCCTGTCTGTCTAACACAGACAGCAGGCAGGAAAGAAGCAGTGCATCTGGAAATGAAAATAAACCCTCAAATTCAGTGGTTTTTTCAGTGAAATCTATACTGTGCAAAATACAAGCACTTATCCACTACTGTGCTGATCAGCCTCCAAATGGAAAATCTACCTATGTGTACCATTTTTATTTTCTCTGTGTGATAGTCCTCAGGTCTGTCCTTATTGAACAATAATGTCCAAAACATATGATCTTTATCAAGTGTTGTAGCAATCATATTTTGAAATCGTTTTATTTTCCAGCTCGATTGTACAATCCAGCACCCATCTTGAATAGAGTACACCATAGATTGTTTGACGTCAGAAAACACTCTGCTGCTATCGGCCTCTGCATTTGTATGACCTCTCAGTCTAGATGTGTATATTTTCTCTATCTTATGAAGACATGTGCCCTCCTTTCCCCCTTATTCTTCTTGGTGTCTAGGTTGAACATAAAAGCATGACTTTTCTCTGATTTTACATGCTAGTCCCACTTCTCTGTTCACTCCCCCACTCTGCTCCATGCTCATTAGGGACCAACCTTTGTCTGAATGTTAGAGGCCATCTCATGTCTGTCATAGTACCAGATAATGGTCACGCTGCTCTTTACCATGCATCATGTTCACTGTGATCTTTGTGGACATCATTATCCTCTCCATGTATTTCAAAAGAAGACTGTGTTTCAGTTTTATCAGTATCTGGTCTGATTCTGCTAAGATTTTTTCTTTTGTCCCAACAGTACATTTCTTTTTCATCATACTGCCTTTGAGATGTACTATGGCTACAATTTATATCATTTTATCTGATCCTCTTCTCATTTTGTTTCTGCTTTGGTAAAGTTTCCTCTTATTATCAGCACATTAATCCTTTAGCACCCATTCATAATTGCTGATACTGCTACAATGACTTGTTGTGTGTCGCATAATAAGCAGGTTTGCCATCAATTACTAGTGCGGCAGGAATGAACACCTGCTTCATTTTCACCCCATTACCTTCCCTGGCACATTACATGCCTTTTAATATATTTAATATAGCTTTGCTTCAAAACCATATCCTGTTTTTTTTTTAAGTTTTGTCATCAGTGTATCAATAGTCTTACCTTTCTCCACGCCTCACACGGGGAAATTTCCCTGTTGGGCTACATCTTTTTCCTCTACTTGTTTCCTTTTTTTTTTTTTTTTTTTTTTTCACACGTAAAAGTCATTTCCTGTGTGCCGTCCCTCTCTGTTGCACATGCCCGCAGGACACACCATTTCTTCTTGCTTTGAACTCTTTTTAATTTTGCGCAGTAGCGGTTTTTTATTAACATATTTATTCATTTATGACTCCTTTCAAAAGCCCTTTCGCATACGAGCACACCTTTATTCTCTTTCTCTTTTCCCCTCAAGAAACTCCACAGAGAACGGGCCTTACTAATGTAGTGTTAGTTTAATCCCTGCCACCCTGTCACAGGCTATTTCTTGGGGTCTTTTTCTTACAATAGCAGCTGAGCAGCCAGAGTTTTTAGGCTCTCTCAGGCTCACCAAATTCTGTCTAGACATTATCCTGCCTGCACAGTTTTTCGCAGTCAAAGGAGGAGCTTGTCTCCAGCCCCCAAGGTCAAGGTGTCTTTCTAGTCGGTGCACAGCGAATCTTCCCCTTCCACTCTCTTACCACCTACTTCCCACCCTGATGGCAGCCACCTGTCAATGGCTCAACACCCCCACCTAGATAATAATAACCTAGCTAGAGACCAGCTTTCATCAAGTGTCCTCACTCCATTTGAATAGAGAGGAGATTGTGGGCTGGATGCTCAACAGACAGCCGAAGGGTCTCGTCTTGAAGTGTTGAGTTCTCTCAAGGTGGCAGTGACAGGAAAGGGGATGCAGAGTGGTTATACAATTTAGGCAAGGTCATGTGTGGTCCAACAGTTGTGCAGCTGCTTATTGTCTGTTTTGTACTCCAATAGATGCTAGTCCCAATGACAAAGGTTTCATTCTCCGAAAAGGTTTTTGTGGTTAAAAAAGAACATTCCTAGATCCCTAGAACACATTATAGAAGGCAGAAAATAGCTCCTGAAAATATGTGGAAAGACTGTGGAGTATATAGTACAGAATTCTACATTTAGACTGTCAAACTCTTTTCCGTTATTTTTTATTTTTTTACTTTCTGAGATTGCCACAAATTATGGCCCAATAATGTCTGAATGCATAAAAACTAGCAACAGTGGTTCTCGCTCTCATTTATAAGATACTACAGCTATACATTCCGGCTAGGCTAGGTAATACATACCTCTGATTTGCATAAATGAGGGGACAATTACCATTCTTACCATTGTCGGGGTTAATACATAGTGTAGGTCAGGACTCTCTGGCTCCAAATTGGATTCAAACATATATGGCTGTAGAATTTCAATAAAATTGCTGGAGGGGGGATCCATTTTCTTCTTCTTGAATCAGGAAGACTAGACTCTCGTGTCTCATTGCTGTCTGGTATTATTACCTTTAACCGTTATTTATACTTGTGGCATAGTCTAATAGTATATGAGCATTCCATCAGTTTCTCCATTCGCGTCACTCAGAGAGACTGCACCTTTCTTGCAACTGGGTGAGGTATCGGTTCCTTCAGCAGAGAATATTTTGCTTTTTTGAAACCTCATTTTATCTAGCCTACTTAGTGATTTTTTTTTCCTAATCAGTTTTGGCTTGGTGGTTAATACATTTTTCTGAATGGTGACAAAATTGGAATATACCTATTATTGCTTCACACCAGCTGAATTTCAACCTGGACATAATAATACACATATCCGTGCTGATTACATTGTTATTAGCAGCATTGGAGGATTACTAATCTAATCTCATCTCATCACATAGCAAACTCGCCACTCTCTTTAACTCCTCTCCTTCCTTCAGTCAGATGGACAGATAAGCGCCAGACTAAAGGGGGTATTTAAGGTATTGAGCCACTATCTAAAATCCTTTGTCTCTCATTCTCTTGCCTTCATTCCTACCTCTTGTCTCTTTCAGATGCCAAGGAGATCGTACTGAAAGCTCAGATTCTGGCTGGTGGTAGGGGCAAGGGGGTTTTCGACAGCGGCCTTAAAGGTGGAGTGCACTTAACTAAAGAGTAAGTATGCCCCTGTGTGCATTTCACACTGTGCTTTACTGTTGGAGATTCATTTTTTTTCTTACAACATCGACTTTTGAGTGAGGAAGCACAAAAAGCTCTCTGAAGATGTTCCCTAGACACACAAACACAGTCAGGATTACTTGTGCTGCAAATAAACAGTTTTTTCTTTCTTTCAGTGTCTCATTTTTTGTGCAACTACCCTCAATTAAATGTTGAAAAAGTGGTTTTATGTTTGGCAGAAGTATTATACAGGGTTCCTGCGGGGTCTTTAAAAAGTCGTAAAAGTCTTGAATTTACAAATCTGCATTTAGTACCTTAAAAGTCATATTAAATTTGATATGGTAGGTCTTAAGTTATGTTGCCATAAACTGGTTTGCTGTATTGTGTTTAAGTGTGTCTGGGAAATGTCCAAGTCACAAAGAAAGTGATGTTAGTCAACTCAGTTCCACCCATTCCAACCTGATAATTTATTTTGAAATTAGGAACTGATTATTGCTAACTTTGCAGCTCCTGGTGAGGTATGACTCAGTACAGTGGGAATCAAAGTGTTAGAGTAAATAAAGACATTTTCCTAAATTCTAGGAGTCACAAGTTTTTGCAAGTATGGCTGTGAAATGGGCATTAAATTATATTCTAAGTAGTCTTAAAACGGTCTTAAGGCGATGACACACTAACCTGATTTTCAGTGGTCGAACGTCGTTGGGCAGTCAGGGACATGAGTCTGTTTGGTGTGTTCTGAGCGATTGCCCATTGTTAATGCCATCACCAGTCTTTTTGGCCGATTCAACATGTGTAATCGGCCACTACTAGTCGTTCAGTCGCACCAATCTGATTGGTGGAGGGATAGCCCTTGACTAGTGAATCAGTGAACGAGAAGATTACATGTGAATCCAGCTATACCAAGGTACTTCACACTATTATTGTCTTCTCTAATAGACCAGTCACTGCTCATATCGTATCTGAATGAGTGCCAGTCAGTGTTGACTGTGGACTTCATTCATTCCATGAAGTGAACACTGTTAGCGTTGTTAGTGTAGTGCGATTTCTCCTTAGTTTTTGCCTTCTTCTACAAGAAGAAGCCAGAGAGCTGACAGTGCCAGTATCCTCCTATTACTAGACATCTGTTCAACAAGTACAACATCAACAACCCTTCTTGACTACTCAACACCCTCTGCTGACAACAATGACTGACGACAGTGAGTTCCGTGCTTTGGTCTTGAGAGATGTTCTGTCATTTTCCGGTTTCACATCTCACACAAGCACAGAACGTATGCTCAAGTCGGTAGTTGATTTGGTGGGTCCTCGCCCTTTAAAAGTCTTAAATCATAGAAACCTGTAGGAACCCTGATTATATACCCCATACTGACCTTGTGACTCTCAGTGAGATCGGGTTTTGTGCGGTTTATTTTGTTTTAGTGTAGAATTACAAAATGTGAACAATAAATTTCTTCTAGCGAGGGCTTGTCCTAAAGTCTTTTGCATTTTTAAAAAGGCTCAACAGCAGCATGAAAGATCTTATCTTTGCTCAAGCATTACATACCACTTTAACAAGTTTCTCTGTACTAAAACAATCTTTGCTGTAAAGGTCCCCATCATTTACTGCCACCTTAAAGGCAGAAAAGTGATTTATGACAATTGTCCCAGACATGTATCATCGTCATTCTAGTTTGGTTTGGAATAGCCTGAAACTTTTTCAAAGTGAGATGTGCTGAAGTTCATCGTCCCCAGACAGTGACATGAGCGCACAGTTCACCTTCCTCTCATCTATCAAAGGATGAGTACAACCCCTGGCTTCATTTGTATTCACTTACAAAACCAGAGCAGGCTTACAGAAGCAGCCCTGGCATGCAGGTTGCTTTTAAACAGGGAGAATAAGTAGAGGTTCATTCACAGTGATGTGTAGATGTACCGGAGTGTCTGCAAAAGCTGTGCTTTGTCAGAATATGTTACATTAATGCCTGGAAAGTGTTCAGGCATATCCCCCTTCATCTGAACAAAGCTCTGTAGAGATTAAGAAATACGTATTCATCTGTCAGTTATCCAGCTTTTTTCTTTTTTTTTCCTTTTTGTAGGTTTATAGTTTTCTGCATTTTAGTTTTCTTTTTTGTTTTTAATCAAGACTGCTCAATAAAAACATGCCATTTAATCTATAACCTCTTTCCTCCAGTCCTGCTGTAGTTGGTGAGTTGGCTAATAAGATGCTGGGTTTCAATCTGACTACAAAGCAGACACCTAAAGATGGAGTGAAAGTAAAGACGGTAAGCGTTTGCTCTTTGTAAAATAAAGAAATATGTAGTTTTTCTCTTTATGTTCTTTCTTGTTGTTTTTTCCCCAACTTTTTTTCTGACCTCATTTCAAGGCTTTTTGAGTCCAGTAATGCAGTTCTGTAAAATTAATGACTGTGAAGGCAGTGTGGCTCTATGTTTTGTTGTTTTTTGTTTTTTTCCGAGGTTAAAATAGTAGCTGTCCACTCTTGTTTACTGTGGGTTTGCACTAGCTGGTGTTATGGCTCATTGCATAAATTGAACCGGGCCCTCTGTGAATTTAAAGTGTTTGGTAAACAACTGTTTCTGTGTGCCACTAACAAGCAGGAATATCATTTTCTCTACTTGCATGCTGCATGCAGTACCTCCTCAAAACAGACATTTCCAGGTGATGAGGCCTTCTCAGTCTGTGGCTTGTGTGTGGGTCTCTCTCCTTCTTTGTCTCTCCTCATCTCTGTTTACCCCTGCTACCCCCTCCTGTCCGTCCAACTCCTTCCTCCTGCTTTACCTGCAGAGTTTAAGTGGAATCAAATGGTTTTCGCACTTGTCAGTTTTCCGTAAATCCCCTGGGGCAAAGGATGTTCCAAAGTAACTTTGTGGTTTAGGGATGTAGAGAAAAAGGCAAACAACCAACAAAATTAAATGGGGAATATTTGCTGTAGACGAGAGTGAAACAAAACATCACCTTAAATTAGCCATATAGTTGTCTTTAAGGCAATAACAAGGATCTAGAACATTTAGGGCGACACACATCTTTTCTCCCTTGGTATCACAGTCACATTACACAGTGTGCAATGTAAAGTATTGCAAATTGATGCGTAGACTGGGGAACAATAACCCCATAAAACTGGGGTCAGTGACTTCAGTGAGATGATCTGTACTCAACATGGTGGCTCAGTGGTCCACACTGTTAAATCACGGGAAGAAGGACCTGGGTTTAGTCCACAGTTGGAATAAGGCCTCTTCATGTGGATTTTACACATTATTCCTTTGTGACACTGCCTTCCTTTGGTTTCATCTACTCCCAGAAACTTGTATGCTAGGTTAATTCTCCGTTCACTGCCTTTGATCAAAGTACTGGCTTAGATCTGGGAATGGTCCTAAGGGGATGTTTTCTATGGCACGAGAACGGGTAGATGCAAACAATGAATCCACCTATTGGAGCAAAACAGAGATCTGCGGCTGTTTTACTCATTAAGACTTCCTCAGTGTCAGTAAAACATGTTACACAAACTCCTGCAAGTAGCAAACTTAAGTCATTTTCACAACTAATAGTCTGGTAGACTCTACGGTACAGTTTGGGACTGGGTTTGATTGGAATTGCAAGCTGGTCCAAGTTTGCTTTCACACTCCATGAACCAAAGCTTTTGAATAGCGTTTCCCCCTCTTCATCTGTGGGGGTGCTGCATTAAGAATTAGCTACTGAAGGAGACGACAAGACAAACAATAAACAAGAACACTCATTCAACTCTTGGTTAATGCAGGGCAACTTCCATTTCCACCACATGAAAACAAAATATGGAACTGCCATTTCTCCCAGCTATCGTGCTATACACACATTTGTTTACGTTGTGTTTACCCACAATGCCCTGCATTGTAGTCCACTTCCTGCATTTGGTTAATTTGAAGTGGACCGAGACCGACATTTTTAGGCAGGCTAGATTTCACTGCTACAATCCACATCAGAGTTTTAATTGTGCATTCACACCTCTCCAAACGAACCATAATTTCTGAGTGAATGAAAGTTAGTTAATTGTGCTCACTAGCCTAGCAACATGAGTGCTAGATGTAACTTATAAGACAACGGTCCCTGTATTGCGCATTTATATTTAGGGTCATTTCATAGTCATTGCAAGGGCACGCAGACGCAAATGCATTGTGACGCATTGAGACACATTGGCTGCCATGATGCGTGCTTGCATCTCAAAATATGTTGTCCATTTTTTGATACGCGACGCAGCAATGCATGTAATACCACATGTCACTAGTGGGGGCAATACTTAAGCGATGTAGTTTTATTTAATCCTTTGTTACATTTCCAGAAGAAGATGACAGTGATTCACCATTCACTGGAGTCTCTGGCAGAAAGCGAGCCACTCAAGCCAGCAGGTTAGAGACAGACATTCGTAAAGGCCTCTCCCCGTCTAGAATTTGCATAGGCCGAACAAAAGACTGGAATTCCCGTCCTGATTCCATCTCTGCTGCAGTTCAGAGGCCATACATGCCACCGTCTATATTTGGCATGTTTTTTTTGGGCCGCCAATTCAAAATCCACATTGTTATGTATTACAATCTGTTATGTGTTCTTTGTGCTCTTAAACTGAGGGGTCAAACAGGATGTTCACGAATAAAAAGTGACACGGGCTCAGTGAGTTCTGGTTGAACTTTACCAATGGCTGTGTATGTGAGAATTCTCCCATGCACTGGGCGAGTTACCGCGGTATTCCTACCCTTAAAATGTCTGGTGCAACAAACATTACAATACACTCTTCTGCAGTAGCCATTTTGATCTGAGCATCACCTGGTTTGACACCTGAACTGTACCTGACTCAAAGCTACCCACTATTGCGCGAACAATGTATTGCATTTGACGCGTTGCTGGGCTCGTTTGCGTTCAATGAGTTAACTATGAAAAGAAATGTGTTGCTCGCGTCACTTCTGTCGCAGGCATTGACAAGGTTGGCAGCCTTAGTCATTCACCAAAATCACTTTAGAGTGGGCACAACCCCCACCTATTGTTCTGTTTGATTGTGTTGAAATGAATTGTATATCATTATTATTACTTTATTTTATATGCAGATGCACTTCTGTACAAAATAATCCGTATCAGAATTATTAATCCTGTCCAAAATGGTTCCAATAAATTCCAATGGCGTGTTTAATATCAGGCTGTAAATTGTAGGGAAAAAAACGACCATTGGAGTGTCACTTTTCCCAATATTGTTCAGCCCTAGTAACAGTCTAGTCTGAAGATGGTTTGTCAGATAACAGCCAGAGCTTAGCTGTCAACCTGCCAATGGAGCTTGCATCAACCTTCAACCCATAGCACCCACAGTGTACCAGTGTAACACCACAGAAAAGGAGGAAGCACTTGTGTTTCTACTACATGGATTTGCTGTCAGTACACTGATAGAGGGATGTGGAGAGAAGACAGGGGAGGATGAGACAGAAGGTGTAGAAGATGGTTGTGGAAGGAGGGTTTACTTCAGGAGAGAAAAGTAGAGGTCTAAGGGGAAGAAAGAAAAAGGCTGGTGTGGAGTATGTTTAGTCTGAGAAGAAATGGAAGTCAAATGGGGAACTTAAGAGAAGCTCTGAATGACTGGAGAAGACAGCATTTGGACAGAGATAGGCAGGCTGTCTGTTAACGTGGCGCACAAAGACGGCTATCCATCCTCATTCACAGGGCAATAGGGTGGAAGCAGAACATAAGGCCTGTGCATGTTCAAACAAACACTCCATCCAGAAAACCTGCAGCCCATTAACCAGCGCAAAACTGATAGTTTCCTGTCAAGTTTTTTTTTCCCAAATGAGTCTCCTGCTTGCTTCCTTTCTCTGCTTATCTGTCTGACTCGCAGCTTAGCTCTTCTTTGTTAGTCACTATTTCTCTCATTCACAGTATATAAGATTTTCTCAGAGCTATGCTTCAACCCTGTTCATTTTCCACTGTTGCTGTGGTCAATGTAGTACTTAACTTCTATATATAAGGTAATATAAACAGACTAGCTTTTCGAAGGTTTGCTAATTATACTACAGAAGTCAATAAAAACAAAGTAGATTTTCATTAAAGCCACAGTTAGGGATGGGAATAATAAGGTTTTATTTATACCTGTGCTAGTACCGATTCTGTATATAGCTACAATTCTTCACTGATTCCCTTGTTTATACCTGAATTGTGAGTTTTGGAAAAAGCAGGCTGTAGCTTTAAAACAAGCTTTAGTACAGGGTTGTTCAAAAAGAATTAGCCGATTTCATTACGCAATATTTTAATAAGGAAAAGCAATAGAAAACTCCAGCCAAGTCACAAGTATTCTACTCACAATCAACTTTTATTTCCTGTCTTATAAGTGTTCAATGTGGCTACCACCTGCAGCATGGGTAACATCAATGCGATAAGAGAATTTCTCCCAGACGCGTAATAGCATATCACGATCCACTGAGTTGATCGCTGTTATTATTCAATGTTTAAGGTCATCGAGGTTAGTGGGTAGCGGCGGAACATAAACACGATCTTTTACGTGTCCCCACAGGAAAAAATCACACACGGTGAGGTCTGGGGATCTCGCAGGCCAAGCACAAAGAGCAAGGTCTTGGGCTCCCTTCCGACCAATCCATCGCTGGGGCACTTTTTCATTTAAAAAAGCTCAAACTTAGAAAACTCCTCTTTCAAATGGTCACTGACTCATTCCATGATGAAGCTTGAAAACTGAAGCAATGCGTCATGAAATCGGTTCATTCTTTTTGAATTACCCTGTATGTGTATCACTAAAACTGACAAAATGAGTGGATCTCTGTAGAGCTTTCAGTCAAATTTAAAAAAAAAAAATATCTGTGTGCATCCTGCATGTATCAGCAGGATATTTACCTTATGTTACATGGATACTGCTCATTTAGAGGCAGTGGTACTCATGCATAGTGTTGAACAGTCCGCATTTCTGGAATATAACCCTGTATTGCATAGAGATTTGTTTCAGTATAGTGTTGTTGCTTCCACTCTTACTTGAAATTACTACTATGAATCCAGGCTCTGGAGCATTTCTTCCTTTCTGCTATGAATCATTCTTGTTACAATTTTCCGGCAGTGTAGACCGATGAGTTGTATGTCATTGTTTTTGCAATGCTCAACTGGTTAAAAAAACATTCCAGCACAACTAAAAAGGAAATCCTTAGCTTGGAGGCATACACTTCAAATGGATCAGACAATTTGGAACAGGATCTCAGCAGGAATCAGTTCTCAGTTCCCATCCCTAGCTACAGTGGGTGGTTCTCGTAGTCAGGTTGTTTTTAGAGCTGACCCCATTTTTCCATCAGCCCCTTTCTCTGTCTCTTACCGTGTCTCGTCCAGGTGATGGTTGCTGAGGCTCTGGACATTAGCAGGGAGACCTACTTTGCCATCCTGATGGACCGTTCATGCAATGGCCCTGTGATGGTGGGCAGCCCCCAGGGAGGCATGGATATTGAGGAGGTGGCTGCCAGCACCCCAGAACTCATCTTCAAGGTATATAATAAGTGGGTTGAGCTCAGTATTGCAACATGAAACTCTATTAGTATTCAATCCAATTCCTATAAAAAGTGTCAACTCACGGCCTTTCTACTCAGAGATCTCACCTGGTAAATGGAAAAAAAAGAGAGATTTTGACATTTATTTGACTCCATTTACAGACCTTAATCCATTGTAGACTCTTGGCTGAGCTCCCAAAATAACTGAGGATAAAACAGATCCTTGTCATTGTTAGCAGATGTATCAGTTAAGCCATACAGATGGAGGTTTTGTCTGCATTTCCTGTTGTTATTTGTCTTGTTTTTCCTATAGTCTACAGATGTTAGCGCAGATTGTTAAGGGCCAGCTGAGATATATATCATGGTAGATTTCAGATTCTATGGGCATTTCACAGCTGCGGCATTGTTGAACACAAATGTTAGCAGAACGGTACACCTTTTACACGACTAATTAAACTCTGGATAATCCTGACTGAGTTTATAAAGGATTGGCTAGGACTAATTAAACGCAAGTTCAAAAGCCCATACTACAACCTCATATCTTTATACACGCACGGTAACATCCCTCATGCATTTCCATCAATGGGATACAAGGGTTTGATGATCATAAATCCATCTTTCAGTCTCTACTCTCTCTTTTCTCCATGGCTGGCTGCTTGCCACCACTTAATTATCATGTTGGCAGCTTTATATGTCTCAAATTATAGCCCAGCCTTTGAGACCCTCATTCTCTCAACGTTCTTTTCGCCATTTGTTTTTCCCCTTCTGTCTTTGTCACTACTACTCTTATAGGAAGTCATAGATATATTTGAAGGTGTTCAAGACGACCAGGCGCTTCGCATGGCAACTAATTTGGGTTTCAAAGGACCACTGCAGAAACAGGTAATGGGAATGAAACATTTAATGGTCACAGTACAATGGAAAATATAGTATACACACATAGAGACATGTATTCTCAATCACAAATAAACCAAAGTTTGTCTATCATTAGTTTTTCAGTGAAAAAAGTTGAGAAGTGTCATTACACTCTACACACTTGCCAGGTGGTCTATTGTTATTTCTGGCAGTGACAATCATACAAAGCAGTGCCAGATTGATAGAACTAACATGTCTAATAGTACTGTTACCAATGTGCCACATATTCAGTTTGTAGATAAGTCATGTAGTCAGGAACGCAATTAATCTCAACCAAAATATGACGATTTTAATGATAAGTAACACCCAGGTAGAAAGTGCTAATAAAATCAGATTAAAAAAAAAAAAAAAAAAAAGAAAGACAACAGGTTTGACATCCAGCACTAGTAGCAGTATGGGAGCGTATGCGTTTGGTGAATTTCAAAGACTTTTGTTTCTTGGCATCATATCACTAATTTGTTTTCTTTTCCTCTGGCTCTCTGGCATGAGAAATAAGATTAGCTCAGACTCTTGACACATGGAATACATATAAACCGCCTTAATCTGTTGTCTTCAGCAAAGATGTGTAAGCTTTGATGGCATATCAATGTGTATGATTTTTTTTTTCTTCTGCAGAATACTGAATGAGAATTGATTTTTAACGGACAAGGAGAAAAACAAAGCGTTAAGTGTCAGCATTGTCATTTTGCTTTTTCTCGGTCGCTAAGAGCTGGGCTTTGGTATGTTTATGTAGGAGAGAGAATAATGGGTCTTAATGTGATGTCAGCGTGCCCTCATTGTTAAAGATGTATCGCAAGTGCTTGGTTTGAGATACTTTTAAAATACTAATGTTAATACTACTAATATTGTGCATTTCTATAATATTTTTGCTAGTTGTATAAAACAAGCTACATAAAGGCACATAAAGACTGATTAGATGCAACAAATCGTGTGTTTTAATGTATATTTTACTGAACAGTTGCTACACAAATTCATTTCTTCCTTTTCTAATGAAGACATACTCATTGGTGCAAAACAAAAAGTGATGGTGAAGGTGATTTGCCATGTTTTATGCAGCCTGTGTGGGAGGTTGAGTGGCCATGGCTGAGCCGGCTGCTCTGTGCTGAACCATCAGGTAATTACTGTCCTCTGTGGACTTCGCAGGCAGCAGATCAGATTAAGAGGCTCTATGATCTGTTCCTGAAAGTCGACGCCACTCAAGTCGAAGTCAATCCTCTCGGAGAGACTCCCGAAGGACAAGGTACCTGGTATCATAGAAAATACCTCTTTTGTGTGTATGTTTATGTGTTGACTTGTCCTCGGTTTATGTGTGCATCATGTGTGCCTGTGGATGTCGTGCCTTTCTTTTGTTTCTACTGCCTTTCTTGAATCTATGTTAAATCCATGAAAAAATTAAAATAATTGTCACTAATTGTTGTATATAGGTACGTATGCTGCGTTCTTATACAGGCGCAGAAAAAATTATTAGACCACCCTGGTTTTCTTCAATTTCTTGTTTGTTTTAATGCCTGGTACAACTAAAGGTACATTTGTGGGGACAAATATAATGATAACAACAAAAATAGCTCGTAAGAGTTTAATTTAACCCTTAGGGGTCCACCGTCATGGCCCTGTGACTGAATCACATGACATAACACGTCGTAGCATGAGAAAACCGGAGAAAACGCCTATGTAAAGATCTGCTTTTATGTCAAATATTTGAGTATAGTTTTAATTTATTGCAATTTTTATTTTATATACCTAATATTTGGAACCAGTATTCATTTTTAAAGTCTTTGAAAAGGTTCATTAGGCATCTTTGTGTTATTTATGTAATAAACTATATCTATTTTTCAAATCGGATTTTATATTTTTTGTGTGTTTTTTGGCCTTGTGTGTTGATATAGTGGGTTAAAGTGAAAAAATGATAGGCAGATGAGATAGATGAAGTTATGCTGAAAAAAAAGATACCAAACATGGGTGTAATAAACATTTGTTTATATAGTATATAAAAGTACTCAAAAACGGCCATAATAGGCTCAGACTCCTAAGGGTTAAGAGCTGATGTCTATCCATTTTCCATGGTTTTCTTGATAATAACTAAAATCACTTCAGTTCTTACATCAATAGCTATGGCATTGTACTGCCAAAAACAGTGCTTTTAGGCATTCCATGTTTTCTTTTCTGTCTGTTTTAGTCACATGATACACACAGGAGTTAGTACTTGATTGCATAACCATTGTTTTTGATGACTTTTGATGGTCTAATAATTTTTTCCGCTACGATGTGAAAGCTGATGTATTTTCTACAGATTACTTGTACGTGAATGGAAAACCAAAGGGTTTCAGGATGCAGAGCTTTGCGTATTCATAGTATGACAAAATTTGCTGTAATTTCATCATTGGTGATTAACTAGAGGCATATTGCCTATCATCAACTAGTAATGCTGTACAAATTACAGAAATAGCTACAGACACATCCTTCATTTATCACTGTGACTGAAAAGAATTCTCAGTAAATATCTAAACAGCAGAAACTTTAACTCAATTTAATGAGTATCTGGCTTTAATAAGGTGTTGATTGAAATCTGTATTTTCTTGTTACTGCTCTAGGTAATCCTGACTTCATTTTTATCTGCATGTCACACTGACCTGCACAGAATCAAATAGAATATTCAGGTTTACTATTAGGATCAGATTCAGTCACTCTGAACTTTAATTATGTGCTGAATTAAAAAATGCAAAAGATACAAACATAACCTGATATTTACCTGCATCGCTCACAGAAAATGCCATTTACTTTAACTGTGTGTTCTGTAACGTGTTTGTCTATTATTACATTTTGTAAATATGCCACCATATCAGCATTGATTTATATATTTTATCTTGAGCAGGTAAACCATCTATTTTGAAGACATATACTGTATGTTTGACAAGTCACAATTTTTTTTCATGCACACATTAAATATTTTGTAATTAAGGAAAAATAATTCAGTTTAAGTGGCAGTAGCAAACTCTGGCCCAATCCCAATTCACCCCTTCACCCTCCCTCTTACCCCTCCCCTTGGAACTTGCACTTGGCACTCCCCCTTTAAATGGAGTTGCAAGGGGTAGGGGTTGAAACATTCTCCTATGAAATGGGACAACCCTTCGAGACCTTTTCAGCAGTCATCGATGCCGCTAGAAACAGATGCAACAACTTTGTTTCTGAAAGTATTCACCGTGCTGCCAGTAGCTGTAACCATCTCTGTTTCATTGTTTTGGTCATCTTTTTACAGCTATCAACTATAAGCCGCAGAAATGTGATCTATAACACATTGAAACGACATTCAACAGTCGATCAAATGATTAAGTTGTTTACGAAGAAAATACGTACATTTATGTGTTTCTTTCATCACACTGCTGCACTTTTGGCTGTGTTTACCTCCATCTTGCTGATGATTCAAACAGAATTATGGGAAATTTGTAGTGTTGTCCTGAAAAATCTCCATTTCGAGGCCTATACAGCCTTCCACCTTAGCCCTTCCCCTCCGTCTAATTGAGAATCGGGACAACACAACCCCTTCACGTGTATGCGCAAAACAGAGGAGTAGGGGTAAGGGAGATGGCCATGGGGTGAATTGGGATTCAGCCTATGTCATTGTTCTTATTTTCTAATAATTGTGTATATGTATAGAGCCAAAGTACAATTATTATAGCAATATGAACACTTTTAAATGTTAAATGTGCTTCTGGTTGAAAGAAAAAAAATAAAACACTTGAAATACACACAATACAAATTTATTTGTCAACTCAAATGCAAAGTCCTGCAACATTTCTTTGTGTTGCAACTTGGCTGTTGGGAATCTATAGTCAATAGTGACAAACTAAATGGAGTTTGTAACAGAAGAGACCAAAAAAATAAATAAATGGGTCCTGTGGGTTTTGTAAGTCACCTCATATTTCAAACATAGTGAGACTGACATCAAAATTCAGTCCTTCATCACTTTATTGTTATTCCTCGTAATGTACTGTAATGTCTATTGTTTTTCCATGCATTTACGTCCCTTCCCTGACATAAATTTCTTGTATGATTACACGGAAAATATTCATAGCGACAGTTATAGTCATAATTTTAGTCCTCAGTTCACTTGGAACACTATATTAGTGCAGTATGACACAGGGGGTGAATAGGTTAACGTATCACATGCTCATCATTCACATGAGAAATAAATTATAATAATGAGGCATAGGATAGCTGTCGTAATGCAGCTTACATTGAACTTGTACTGAACTTTGTTTTTTTTGCCTGAAGAGATATGTGTGCTTGTGTTGTCTGCGGCAGTGAGCACAGGCCGACTGTGATGTGTCCTTTTGAGATATACAACAGCATCGTGAAGATACAGTACACCTGTGATGTTATTTAGTCTTCTCAAAAGCATATTCTTGTTCAAAGTATGCTTTATCAAAGATTGACAAGAGGAGTTTGTCGTTTCATGATTTCTTATAAATATTAATGGGGAAAAAAAAGTCCTTTCAAATGAGAAATGAGTTGCTTTTTTTTCCACCAACAGGAAGAAGAAGTGAATGTGATTGTGGCAGGCTTTGTAGACAAGCTTCACATTAAAATCTATTCATTTTTTTTGTTTCGTTTTGTTCACATTTCACAAGGGAGCACAGCTATTTTCTGGTAGGCATTCAGCAGGCGTATATTGGAAAGGAATATTTGTCATGGGTGGCAAATTTGTATTTTTGTCTCATTTGGTAATAGCGGAATTCATTTCGTAGATGGACCGCCATAATAGATGTGTCAAAACAAAAACAAGAGGAATTGTGTAGCAGGAGAGCTGCTTTACCTGAAGGATTTACCCCTGGGGAGGGAGTTGGGGGAGGGGGGGGGTGTCTGTGTGCTGCATGTGTCGTGTTTTGTTTACATTTTCTTTTTATCTGTACGTCATTCCCAAAGCCAGTTGTCATGTTTCCTTTTCAATTATATGTGCCGTCTCTCGCTGCCTCTTTTCTCATTGTAAAAAATCCATTTGATGAGCTCATGATGTTTCACAGGCTTTACCACTGCCACGTTATTATTAAACCAGGCATACTCTGTTTGTGGCCCATGGTTCAAATGATATTTCATATTAACAATGAGTATACATTGATTGACACTTTTTTTTCAATAAAGCAAAACCATTTAGTCAAAGCAGAAACATATCTGATTATCTGTCATGTAAACCCAGTGTTGATCTTTGTATCTTAAGTTAATTAGTTAAATTGATGTGTCGGTTAAATGGAAAATAAGCAATTTCAATGAGAAATGACTCGCGAGTCTTTGTATGTTTATTCATTCTATTAGATAAATATTGTTTATTTAATATGCATCTGGTCTCCTGTCATTTTACATCCTCCTCTGTCAAAGTCTAATAGGATTTGAATGTAGATGCATTTTCAGTTTGTTTTGCTCTGAACATACACTTATATCAAATAAATTCCAAACTTAAATTATGCAGTAGTAATTTGATGAATGCTTCAATTTCTGGTCACTACCGGAGTATTTTTGTGTACAGAAAACCCTTTGACTAATTTGAATTTTGCAGGTACTGTAACCTCATGAGTGTAGTCTCTTTGAAATACACTGGCTTTGAAGTGGGAAAGAAACGCCGATTTACCATAATAGTCTATCCCTCAGAGGCAGTGTCAAAAACACGAGCCTCCGTGAGGTAACCTCTGAAATAATTGAGACCTGTAGGCCAAGGCTACAGCCTTTAGTTCATTAATTTCAGGTTTTAGAGACGATAATTGGTTGCCTTTTTATGTATGAAGTGCTTCTACTCTTTCTTATACCGTTGCCCGCCGTCTTCCTCTGTTGCTGTCTTTCTTCCTAACTGTTTCTTTATCATCTTCCACATCATTCTTTGTCTTTGCCCCAGTGGTTTGCTTTGATGCAAAGATCAACTTCGATGACAACGCTGAGTTCCGTCAGAAGGCAGTGTTCGCTATGGACGACATGACTGAAAGCGACCCCACGGAGATGCAGGCAGCCAAGTGGGACCTCAAATATATTGGACTGGACGGAAACATCGCCTGCTTCGGTAGGGAAATAAAACATTGCTACAGGACAGACTGATTCACGCACACGTATACGCCACCTATAAAACCAATCACTCCTGGCATAAGGTTATAATGCCTCTCTTATGTCGTGTAAGTGAAAAGGTTGGACATAGTTAAAACTTCGTCGAAGTAAAGGCAGCCTGGGCTCTACTCCAGTCCACATTACAAGCAGCTTTCTGAGGACTCCAGAAGGAATGCTGCCGTAACCAATGCGTTCTAATTAGCTATAATCCGCCCAGAAAGTCTCCAGTGAGCCAGATTGTTAGCATTCTCATTAAAGGCCCCCTCTCTTGTCATAAATCAAAGCTTTTACAGTGTACAGCAGCACTAACAGGTGCTCTCGCTTCTTACCCCGTAGTCTCATAAACACATTAGATGTCTGTTACCCCCACCCACCCCCACCCTACACCCCCAACCACACATACACACACATCCATCCTGCTTCCCCAGCTCTCAGTTTCTCTTAAAGTAACAACAGCTTTTAAGGCCCTGCAGCTTCCTTAAGAGCTCTGTAAGCCACCAAAGTGACAGCTGTTAAAGTGAATTTCCCTTTTATTGAGACCTCGGTCGGGGAGCTTGCCAGGACCCAAGTTCAACTTGGCTAAACCAAATGAGGTAAGACGTTTTTGTGCATTTGGCTCCCGCACAACTCAGCAGGGTAGCTTTGCTGGCGGTTGGCTAAGTGATGACACAGGCCGCAAAAAAGCGCAGCAGAACCTCTTTTAATCAACGCTCTTTCTTTAAAGTCGCGAGTCGAGTCATAATCACATTTTCTCTGTGTTGCCCAACTTGAGGCATTGAATGTTCCTGATTAGAAGATTTTCAAGTCATTCACTTTTTAAGCAGGACATTTTTTTCAGTTCTTTGCTTGTCTTTGATTGATCACTTACTGCTGGATTCCTCTGTGTGCGTTCTTACGATGCATGTCATCTTTCCTTTGGCACCGGTAGTGTTATCTTAATTAACTTATGACTGCAGTCTGTCCTCCCAAGGACGAGTGATGTCGTTTTGAACTCCAGCCTGGTGTAATTGTCAAATGTAGCTTTAGTGGCATTCATACTAAACTTTAACTAGATGGATGCATGAAAATAATGTTTATCTAAATTACCTCAGTAAATGCCACTTGTTTACTGAAATCTAGATATTAACACAAACGCATTTAATATATAATATGTAAGATTTCTCTCTTGTAAACAAACCGTTCAACCTTTTCTCTTCTTCTCTGCTCACTGAAGAGAGAAAAAGGGCAAAGGTCACTGAGTGAACTAGAGAAGAGTAAAATTAGTGGCAACAAAGCCATGAAACAGTATGTTCTAAAGTACAAATAAACATGACCAAACCTTCACACAACCTTACAGGAAGGTTCTGAGTGAATACAGCTGCACCACTGTAACAGGCACAGACCTACAGTAGAGCAGGCTGAGAAGACAACTAGGGTCGTCATAGTTAAGACCTAATTGCCTTATTAACCATGGTGATTTTCCATAATTTAGATAATATTCTCCATTCAGCTGTATAAAAGACATCACAAATCAGAATTAGTACTTCCACATCATTTTCCACTGTTGAACAGCATCTTGAAGCACTTGACTTCTATTAGCACTTATCTTTATCAGCAAATTTGTATAGGATTTTTATTTGATGTATGTTAACTATTTTATGTTAACTATAGTTACATTTAAGACCATACTAGTTTACAATTACCTTTTTAACTCATAAACTTAAATAACTGCCAGTGACCAAAAGCATTTACTGATCTAAAATGTAATAACTGTTGAACCACTAAGTCTATCAATACATGTAAAAATAATTGAGGTAAAATGCAGTTTCTCAGTTTTTCATCATCATCAGATATGACCCGTTTGGCTCCGTAGGGAACGTGGAAACACTGTCACCTTCTGCAATATTGATTCACCAATAAAACCCATCTAGTTTGACAAATGACAGCGGTTGTAGATGCTTGTTTTTATGTTCAGTTAATGATATATTGATATAGTGATCATGTTTTCTTGGTTTTGGTATAATAACTTTTTTATTTACTCAGAGCTTTTATGGACATCCTATCATCAGTGAATTAAATATGAGAAAATACCTGATTTGCACTGAAAAATGCAAAATGCAGTAGACAATTTTATTATAAATGATGATATATTGCTTAAGAAAGGTTAGATTTAGAGAAAAAATCAATCATGTCAACACAGCAGTAGCTCTGAGTCTTTAAGGGCTGAATGCATTGAAATGATAAAATTATTAAAATGTTTTTACTTTCTGGGTGTTACACACACTACCTAAATGTTGACCACCTTAAATACATGACAAAACAGGAAGAAAGTCTGATAATGCAGGCAGACGGTGGTGTTTTTGAAGGTACACACACAATGCATTTATTTGTATTGTATTTGTATCAGTCATTCACATTAAACCTTTTCATTGAATTATTTGAACTAACATGAGGAATTCTTCCAGTGAATGGCGCTGGCTTGGCCATGGCCACATGTGACATCATTGACCTGCATGGAGGAAAGCCAGCCAACTTTCTAGACCTGGGTGGAGGAGTCCAAGAGAGACAAGTGTACGAGGCCTTTAAGCTGCTCACTGCAGACCCTAAGGTAGGAACTAATGACTAGAAAAGTCTGTTTTGCACAGTTTGTCTCTGAACTTGAATCTGGTGAGCAAGACTGGCTCCTTACTTTGGAGTAGAGTTTCAGAGAAAACAACAGATTTATAAAAGAAACAACTCTACCACCTGTTGAATTATCACTGATATTGTTACCTCCACCAAGTGTAACGGCGGAGGTTATGCTTTCATCGGGATTTGTCTGTCTGTCTGTCTGCCTGTCTGTCAATCTGTCTGTCTGTCTGTCTGTTTGTTTGTGTAGCGTGGCTCAACTTGGTAATTTTAATAATGTGGCTAGTCGGAGAAAAAAAACAAAAAAAATGAAGGTCTTCCTTTTAAGGTTTTTTTTTTATTCCAGTCTTCCCAAACCCAGTGACAGCTATTTACAGAATATTAACAGGAAAAAGGAAAAAGAAATAACTAAAAAAAAAACCTCTTTGCAGACTGACAAAACACCCACAATGTGTCGTCAGCTTTTTCAGACACCCAACAAAGCCAAAATGGCCGACATATATAAGGAAAAGCCCCTCCCACTGGGCATGACCCACAGCAATCAATTAAACAAACATGATTTCTCCTCAGAAAATCACAAGAAGACGAAACCTCAAAACACAAGAGAAATAAAGAAAAATACCCCCTTTAACCTTTCCATTCTAGTTTTATCATATACCACTCTCTACCAGAGAGAAATAACCTTAATAAGTGGAAACCACTAATTAAATGGTCAGGTGACCATTTTCCCGCCCGACACCCCCTTTATTAAACGGCGGCACTCGCTACGCCCCTGTTTGGCCGGCTCGGGGTCAGTCTGCAGGAAGCAGCACATGTGGTGAGTGTCCAGCCTGAATGTCGAATGTGTGCATATGTTGATGTGTAGAACGGACAAGTGTGCACCCTTGTACGAACTACTGTATGCGTGTGTGTGTGTGTGTGTGTGTGTGTGTGTGTGTGTGTGTGCGCGCGTGACGTGTACTTGTCTGGATGTGTGTGGCATGTACCTGTGTGACACGTATTGTGTGGTGTGTATTGTGTGTGCGTGGTGTGTATTGTGTGTGCGTGGCATGTATTGGGTGTGTGTGTGTGAGTGCACACTGTCCGCACTCAGTAAAGGGGGGGCTCCGTCACAGTTTGTTTGTTTGTCTGTTAGCAAGATAACTCAAAAAGTTATGGATGGATTTTTATGAAATTTTCTGGAAATGATGATACTGGGACAAGGAACAAATTATTACATTTTGGTGGTGACGGGGGGGGGGGGGGGGGGGGGGGGGGTTTGTTTGTCTGTCTATTAGCAAAACAACTCAAGAAGTTATGGATGGATTTTCGTGAAATTTTCAGGAAAAATTGATACTGGCACAAGGAACAAATGATTGAATTTTGGTGGTGATTGTTTGGGGGGGGGGGGGGTGATCTGCCTTGGCAGAGGTCTGTGCTCTCTGAGTGCTTTTCTTGTGTATTTATTTATTTTGAATATTTTATAATAAAATGATAAAATCAAACAACAAAAGAATTATGTAAAAAAGAAAGTAAACCATTCAAAAAGGAGCGGGATGAAGTTTAACTTCTAATCTCCCACCCCCTTACTCCATCCTTCACCTACCCTAAATTCCTATGTCAGATTCCATAAGTAACTCAAAAATCCTCACATATCAGACTAAATTCTGCGCATGCATAAAACACAAAAATGCTGTACATATCAAGGACAGACTGTCCATATTGCAGCAGCGTTTCACATTAAAATAAACTACATCCTTTCCATAACAGTAATTGTGCACATATCGAAACAAAAATAAACTCTGTCCATTTCATAACAAAAATAAACATTAAAAAACGAAAATAAGCTCTGTCCATTTCATAACAGAAATAAACATATTGAAAAACAAAAATAAACTCTGTCTTTTTCATGACAATAATAATAATATATTAATGTAATATAATTAATTAATATATTGCAGCCATGTGTCTTGTCGTAGCACATTCATAAAGCTCGATCTGGTTAGCACTCTGTCGTGGTGACAACAACACTCATTAGAGCAGGGACCTTGGCATATGTCCATGTTTCACTCAGACAAACAGACTCTTGGAGGCTGTATGATTATGTGCCATCATATTCAGTTGCGGTAGCATGATAAATTACTGTTCTGTATTGTAAACATACAGCTTTCAGAAGTCATTATTACATCAAGAGGCATGTTCACGTGCATATTCACACCGACTCATATACAACTCAGATAATATGCACAGAAACAATCACATATACAGATTGAAAGCAACGCGTTCTTGGGGTGAGTGGCAGCTTTGAGTGTATTGTAAGTGATTTCAGAAAGCTAATAACTTCAAACTAAGAACAGAGCCTTGTAATGATACCGCAGCGCTGGTGGTGTGTTGACAGTCATCACGCTGCAAATTCCCCGCGGCTGTCATTCCCACCTCCCTGGACTGATCTCAGGTTGCTTGTATGTTAGCGTTTCTGGCAAGTCTTTGATTGCGTGGAATACAGAGTGTCATCTGATACCAGTTCAGTCTGTTCTTCTTCGTAAAATGTTATTTACACATTGTGATTTGACTTGGCAGTAAATGCACCCCCCCCAACAAAAAAGAAGCAACTGCCGACTGATTTTAAAGGACACCTAACCTAAGCACATGGGGATAGAAGACTAAACACAAGAGATTTATAGTAATAATACAGTTCTACCGGAGCTGCTGTTTGTAACTGCTGGATGACTGCAGCTCAAACACCTTGTGTCGAAGGCAAAAGCTGTTATTATATTGCACTTAGCTCGATGATTTGAAGAATCTAGCTATAGCTCCCATTTCAACTGTCCTAGAAGTAGGGATGCAGAAAAAAATTGATTCTTTGATGCATTGCGATGCGGACGTGCATGATTATGGACCGATGCAGAAATGTCAAAAATTTTTGTTCTGAATGTAATGTTAAATTTAATAATATTAATGGTGTAACTAAATAAAGGCAGAACTTTTTTTATTGTTATTTATTATTATTATTATTATTATTATTATTTTTTTTTATTTATTTATTTATTTATTTATTTATTTATTTTATTACTTTCTTTTCCCCCTAACCTTGTTTCTATACTATTATTTAAAACCCTTTTCTGTTTTCTCACTTCTGTATACTCATATCCTTTAACCCTTTTACTTATTAGACTGGCCATTTTGTTCTCATTCTCTCTTGTTTCCACCTGGGTTTGCAAAGCCCACACAAAAGAAAAAATTTAAAAATAAAATCATAAATAACTGCACATTTATGTTTTTATATACACACACACACACGCACACAAACGCACTTGTAAATAGCCCTTTGTTTGCACCCGTCTTTGTTTTGCTTAATGTCTGTGTCTTGCGAATTCTCTTTTGTTTGTCTTTGTTACCCTTGTCACAATATTTTGTTGAGCACTAAATAAAATTTAAAAAAAAAAGGCAGAACTCAAGTACGACCGCCACACCGCCCCAAACAGTTTATGGTGACGCACACTCAAAACAAAAAGATGGCAGAAAAAAACAATCCATGTGGCGCCTACGACTTGGTTAAAAGTGAGTATATGAGTATATGGAAACATTTTGGTTTCTATGCAGTCGAGGGGAAAGGGGAACTGGAGAGATCCACAGTATTTGCAGGGTGTATCGAACACCAATGAAGTATTTTGGGAACACAATGAACATGTTCAAGCATGTTGATCTCCCTGTTGGTTCTTAACGATCCAATATGTTGCCAGGTACATGTATAACCTTCCAGTTGACACAGATTTCTTGTCTCAATAAAAGATAATGGAAGCAAATTCATCAGCTTGTTTTTATTATGGATCATTAGAAATGCACTTAGTTTTAAAAGTACACAGAAAAAAATGCAGTGTCAATATTTCAGAGTCAAACTATTTTAACCTAGATAGAGTATTTTTAGCTGTATGGAGAGTAAACCAGCTCTAACAGTGAGGTGAAAAGCCAGTGTAAAGTTCTGCAGAGATGCAGTGTAAAATTTAACACTACAGAGTGATGATTAGTGCTAGTCTACTGCTGCATTGCATTGTGGGTACTGGACATTTTACTCATTGTGTTTTATTTTATGTCCAGGGGTTCAAGGGGGGGTTGTGTTAATGTTTATTTAGGTTAATGTGTCTGTTTTACAACGTTTATTGGCCTTTTTTGTTTTTTTTCTTTAATGTGACACCATTAGTCAAACCTGGGGGCAGAACAATGTAACTGATTGTTACTGTAAGGACTTAGCTCTTTATGATTGAAACCCAAGGAGCAATTGAGCTCCCTTCAAATTATAAGTGTAATAATAATACACTTAATCTCCTATTACTAATCAAAGAGCTACTTCAAGAAATTTCTGAAAGTCATCTCATGACCCCCACCTTGGGAATGCCTGCAGTTCTACATTGTTTCAATATTACCACATTATAGAGTCATTTTTAAACTAAATGTGGAGTAAAATAACTCTATAAAGTGTAATCATATTACTCTAACAGTGTGAAAACACCACAGTGTTAAATGTTTTTACAGATTTCATTGTTAATTTTAAATTGAATTGAGTAGAATTAACTCTGAAAATTCTACACCGGCCATAGAGTAAATTTAACTCTAATTACCTCTGCCAAGGAGGTTATGTTTTCATCAGGTTTCAGGAAATGTTGATAGTGGCACAAGGAACAAATGATTAAATTTTGGTGGTGATCGGGGGGTGGGGGGGCAGATTTTTAGTTTGTTTCTCTGTCTGTTGGCAAGATAACTCAAAAAGTTTTGGAAGGATTTTGATCAAATTTTCAGGAAATGTTGATACTGGCACAAGGAATACATGATTAAATTTTGGTGGTGATCAGGGGTGGGGGTAACAACTGCTCTGCCTTGGCGGAGGTCTGCGCTCTCCCAGTGCTTTTCTAGTTTTGAGTGGGACCAAATGCTGTCTGAAACAGTGTTAAATTCAACTCTCTAAGAGTTAAATTGACACTCTGTTTTTTTATTGCGTAGCAAGTACTTATACAGTGGGGAAAATAATAATTAATTGCGGGGTGCATCCATAATGGTTTATAATCAGATCGTAACCCTCGGAATTGGAATCGAATCGTCAGGAACCTAGTGATGCGCACCCCTACCTAGAATGTATAGATAGAGACACATATATAGACTGTTGTTTCTATTCTAATCTTAAGTTAAATTTGCCATTCGTGTCAGTTGTGTACTTGAATTAAACTCAAAGCCAGTCCTCAGTAACTCAGTCTTTTGGATGATTCACTGTTAATAATAGTCTGAAAACTGCAGCATTTTGAGAGAGTTTTTGCGTCATGTTGTTGCACACCTTTAGAGATGAATTTTAAAAACCCACCGACCCTAACAGCGCAGCAGGTGATACACTGCCTCACTCAAAATTCCACTGAGTATAGATTGTGTTTGGTCTGCATGATTTCAACTCAGTGTGGGGGGGAAATAAAAATGAATAAAGTGGATGAAAAGAAATGATCGATAGGGGAGAGAGGAGAAACTACAAAAATGTATCATTTTCTTTTGATAAAGGGCCACCATCTATTCATCTGTTATTATTAAATCATTTGAAAGTTAATTTTTGGAGAAACAAAGTCAAGTTTTCAAGCTGTACCCATTCCTAAACCATTCCTTCCTTGGACACAGAGGGTCCTCCTTTACCCCCCTCCTGTTCCTCCTTCTCTTTTTGTCTTGGTTTGATTCCCCAGATCCAGATGGGGGAGTAAGCCTTCTGCCTGTTCCTCCTGCTGCTGTGTATGGAAATAGAGACAGCAAGCTCCTCCCTAACAGGGAAAAAAGTAGAATAGGATTGACATTAAACTGGGTTGAAAGCATATTAGCATTTCAACCAGGGGAGCTGAGAAACCTGCTCTGATCTGTGGAGGGAATGTTAATCATTTCACAATAAGAGCAGAGAGAGAGAACTGCCTATTTGCATTTAGCTTTCTTTTTTTTCCGCAAAAATTACCACTTCTTAACTGAAAAAAAATGAGCAGGAACTGAAATTGTAATCATGCCTTCGGCTACTTGATGGTGACAGGGCAAGAATTATTGATTCTGTGTGTCAATAAAATATAATGAGAGTGATGTTCTTCTTATTTGCTTTAAAATGGAGACAGTCAGAGCTTATGGCCTTCAAATATGCCTCCATATGCTGACAGTTATACAACCTTTGAAGTACCAGATAGATTGTTTGACTCTCATTGCAGATCATTATTTTTAATTTAAAAAAAAAACAACAACAAAAAAACAAATAAAAGACAACTATGTTCCTTTTACTTTCAGCGCTCTAATGTATTTGACAGTTACTGCTTTAGGGAATGCTGTTAGTGTTCAATTGCACGCATGAATATTCAGTTTTTATTTCAGACCACTGTGAATTTTGGACTCTGAATATTAGAGTGACTTGTGTACTTGAAAACTGAAATGCCCTCTGTGGCTACTACAGCGGAAAAAATCACACTGTATTCTGTATGACGTCATGCATCTCCACAAAAACAGGTATTTCAGTGTCAGTCTTTCCCCCTCGGTTGCTTTTAACACTTTTGTCTCCTCCTCTCCATCTTTTTTTCCTTCTTTCCCTCTCAGCCTCAGCTTTGATGTCTCAGGCTCATTGTGCGGAGAGGGGTGGAATTGATGCGAGTGTAATACTGGAATGGAATAGCAGAGACAGGCCTGAGATGACAAAGCCTCCTCTTTCTTGTTTGCGCACTTCCCCAGTATCTACCCTTACAGCATTCATTATCTTAAGCAGTATTATTCTCTGAAAGAAAGTGAAGAGAAAGCAAATGAAATGGGTATAGCGTATATGAAGAGCAACAATATACTAAGGTAAAGTCTAAAAGAAATGATGGGGTGGGTTGGTGGGGGGGGGGGGTTTGAATCACACCCCGCGTGTATCCCCATGTGCATTTAATACTATGTGAGATGTTATGTAGCTCAGCTGGGTCTACCAGACCATTCAGCTTTGTTTGAATTTAGGCCCCGGCTTTTTAAGCGGGGACATATTTATTTTCCATGCTAAAATAAATAGCTCCACTTTCTTCATATCCACATATAGAACAGTTTGTTGACAGAATGGCTGAATTTATTGAGGTTTCCCCTCACATCACCTGTAGGCATGAAGCAGGAGCAGGCAGCAAATACCAACAGCCAAATAACCTCGTTATTGCTTTGTGCCGGTGCCATCAAGAAAGTGGCAGATGGATGTTTTGTCCAACTCGACATCCATTTTGTTCTTGGGGCTTAAGGCTTTTTTCTGTAATTTTTATGAGCTGCCACAAATGATGACATTTTTCTTCAACTCACCCTTCTTGTTGGTGTATGTATGTATTAAGGCTACCCGAGTAGTGAATGATTACTTATGTTGGTAAATCACAAGATAATGCCACAGCCATGAATATTTAAATTAGACTCTAAATCAGAGATCTCAAACATGCAGCCCGGGGACCAAATCCGGCCCGCCAAAGGGTCCAGTCTGGCCCCTGGGATGAGTTTGTGAAATGCAAAAATTACACTGAAGATATTAACTCTTTCATGCAGGAATTATGAGAACCTTAATCAAAAAATTTTTTCCTGAGTGTTTTTATTCCTCTTTAGGCATGAAAAAAACTATGCAACTGAAAATTTTCTTCTGAAAAATAAATAAAAAGTAATAAAAAAATACATTAAAAAAAATAATAATGAAAAAAAATGCTTATGAACCTATTTTTCATGAAGTTGCAAAAATGTCCACTCAGCTGGACACCACACGTTTAATTTTTGACGCACAGAAACATGTATTTACTGATAAATTGTATGAAAACTATAGGGAGGGCTTGTGATTCTGGCGGTTTATGTTCAGGGGAGATCAACATAATGTTACCAATTCATGTCAGAAAAGATATGTAGTGTCTTAAAACTTTAATAAAGATATGTGTAAAAAAAAAACAACAAAAAAACAAAAACAAAAAGAACAACAAAATCCATGAATATATAAGAGAACAGCTGTAGAATAGCTGTCCACTGGAGTGACCAGTATATATGAAAGGGTTAATCATTTTAGTTTAGGATCCACATACAAACCAGTTTAATCTGAAGTGGGTCAGATCAGTAAAATACTATCATAATAACCTATAAATACTCAAAACTCCAAATTTTTCTCTTTGTAAATGTAAACAATTTCATGTCATTTTACTGTATTTACACTAAAACAAACTATCTTTTCACAAAAATGTGAGTAACCTGAACAAATATGAACATTTTGAAATGTCTGAATGCAAGTTTACCAATATTCTGCCTGTTATTAGATGTTTTGTGTATTTGTTCATCCACTGTGATCTGTAAGGCTTAATTTACATGTGTAAATGATAAACTGAGACATAATATTGTTAAAATTGCACTTAGTTTTCTTCAGAAATTTCAGTTTGTTCATTTTATTCACATTGTTTTCAAGGATAGTTGGTAGATGTAAACATTTCCATTGCATAATTTTACTTTTTTCACTCTAAAACAAAAGGAAGGTTTGGAGTTGACAT
Organism: Sphaeramia orbicularis; assembly: GCF_902148855.1. Taxonomy (NCBI): domain Eukaryota; kingdom Metazoa; phylum Chordata; class Actinopteri; order Kurtiformes; family Apogonidae; genus Sphaeramia; species Sphaeramia orbicularis. Next base: position 23,150,216 of record NC_043961.1, on the reverse strand, counting down.
TATTTATATGTGATTATGTTATTATTTCACTGGTCCAGCCGACTTCAGATCCAGTTTGGCTTAATGTGGCCCCTGAGCTAAAATGAGTTTGACACCACTGCTCTAAACTAATGCTAAAACCATGTTTGTTACTTTTATGTTTAGTGGCTGAACTCTTAAGGACATCCTCTTTGCTATGTTCTTTGTTCCAGTGAGCCCATTTACATTACCATAAAAATGCGATAACTGGGAGTAATCAGATATTTGTAATTATCAGATCTGACACATTGACATCCACTTCAGAAATGTGATAATCAAAAAAACACCACTTTACATGTTTTAGCCTATTATTGGATTTCTTTCAGAGTATGCGGCAATAACTTCATGTTATTGTCTTCCACTCATGTTTGACTATATCACTTCTGTTTTCTGTGATTTAAATATTTTAACACAGCCCTGCTAACCATGCTCAGATGTAAAAGAATGAAATAAATCAGATTAATGGAGATACATGCACACAGACATCAGAGTATTTTGGACAAATCCAGGTGTGTTAATCAGACTTCTCATAATCAGATTACTACTGTTATCTGATAAAGCATGTCACATTATGCTGTTTACATGATCACTTGAATGATCTGATAACGCCACAAATCAGACAATAGTCAGATCTTTAGCGTTATTACTTTGATAAATATACTTTCCAAAGTCAGAAATAATTTACTAGATTCTAAAATTAGGCTATAACTGTCTGTTCATCCAGTCCCATGGCTATCATCTATGCATATATCATGCTATTATGTTTCTACAAAGCACAAATATGTATAATCTCAATGTAATTTGGAAGATCTGACTTTCAATGACACTTCAATGAAAGGTGTCACTGAATCAAGGCAATTGCAAATGTATAGGTTTAGGCAGTAGAAGAACTTGGTTGGAGATGGGAAAACTTGGTGGTTTGGATTGAATATTAACCTCCCCATTCCTATCAGTTAACATTTTGTATTAAATACATTAAAGTTTCTACAGTAAAACATTTGCTGACAAAGATGCATCTTTGTCTGCTATGTTTTATTTTTATTTACTTTTTTCTCTCTCTCTCTTTTCATTAAAGATGTTAATTGCCTGTAATAGGAAAAAAATATTACAATAAATTAAAAAAAAAAACAAAAAAAACTTTTGCTCATATAGGCATGCTATAACTTGGATCACCTTAATAGCAATTTTATTTATTTACTTATTAGGATCCCCATTAGCTGATGCAATACATCAACTACTCTTCCTGGGGTCCTCCCATTCCATACAGTATACATACAGTATCCATTTCCAGGCATAAAAACAATGTGATTCATTCTTATATTTGCTTCTTAAGAACACTCAACAAACAAAACAACATTATCAACAATAACAATACTACAAGATCAAATTAAAAACAACACAAACAAACAAATAAACAAACAAAACCAAAACTAAGTAATAATATTAAATAAATAAACCTAAATAAATTGAAGCTAATAACATGCGTGTATGTAGTCCAGGTTGTATTTAAGCCACATAATAAAGCTTATTACCTTTCAAATGAGGTGTCATTTATTAATTTTGGCCTCTTCAGTTATACGCTTTGGAACTTTGGATGGTAAATAGGTGTAAATTAACACAAATGATGTGGGAAGGAACACATTGTTAGGCAGTTTGTCACATCTATGATGAATTAAACCAAGCTTGTGTGTATTTTTCCCTGTCCCTATGTCCCTAGCTAAGTTTTAGACTTATTAATGATGTCACTTCTGTAATTATGATTGGCCGTATTCTATTGCCTCCTATCAAATTCCCACAAGTGCTATGAGTGGTTAGAACGCTGTGATTGTGATTAGAAACGCAGTGTATTAAATAAACACTGCAATTAAGAAAAAGCAGTGGATTTCTTACTGACAAATTACACTGAGATTATACATATTCATGATTGACAGAAATGGACGGTGGTTATGTTTAGTTCTGGTGACTGGAGAGACACTTAAATTTCCATTTTGTGTTTTGGTGTTTTTTACTCTGGGTCTGTGTGACAGTTCTAAGTAAATAAAATCCAGGAATCAAATAATGTAAGATTTTCAATTGGAAATATCTGAATATCAGAGTAATTAAATTAACACAATATACTATATAATGCATTCATTTGTTAACAACTCCCTTTAATATAGCCCTTTGATAATATTCTTAAGGTTGTATGCACGTTACTGTTTTATTTTCTGCTTTCTTACCTGTTTAGCTGTTTATTTGCGTACTCCTGCTGCTGTTTTGTTTAAGGGCGTAGCAGACGCACAGTGAGGAAGCTTCCCTCTGAGGTGAAAGAAGCACAGATTGGCACATTAGCATTAGTTCAGCTGGGTGACCCACCTCCCAGGCAAATACGGAGGTGTGTTCAAATGCTTGTGTTAATGCTGTTGCATAATCACACCGCTGACCATGAAACATCATTTTAGCTTCTACCGGCATGTGCGTGATCTCAATTGGGAAAGCTAGGACTCACCTTTTTGTCTGTGCCTGTGTGTGTATGTAAATGATTAATGTTTTGTTTGCTTTCTGAATTCCCTTCACTTTGTCACCTCATCTGTGTTTTGCGTGGGATTATTATGCGTGTCCCTCAACGCTTCAACCCTTGCTGCCTTCAAGCTAAATTTCATACTATTTTTCTCCTTTCCAGCTCAGTGCCTCTGCTTTAACTCACCACCTGTGGGCCCCCTTTTACCACTTTCCTCCTTGTTGCGTTGACACTCCTGAGTCCCATCTGCTCCTGCTGTATGTCCCATCACCACTTCCACAGGGGCCAGACCGCTGTTATTACCTTTCTGTTCCTTTCTGTTTTCTTGAAAAGTGTTTTTATTGACATTCACCGGCACCTCTACAGATCTAGACTGTTTTTTTGTTGAGTCCCATTGAGTGTTCTCGCCCGCCATTCAGCTCACTATATCCTCTTGCGGTTCCTTCCTCTTCTTTTATTGCTGCTTTTTCTCTGTCCTTCTTCTTTGTATCCTTCCGTTCTTCACTGTAGCCTTTCATCTAGCTAAATCCTGTTAAAGTCAATGTGAGGAGCTCCTTTCAGTTTCATGCCTGCTAGCTAAATCCAGTAGGAGCCCAGGCTATGGCACTCGCATCCCTATATGGTGATGTCTGAGCCTATGTCTAATCTGCTTCAACATGTATGGAGTCACAGGAAGCCAGCGGCTGCAGTGCAAACCAGGTGAGCGTGAGAAATGCATTGTGTTTTGAGAAGCGCATCATCCTCTCCTTGGGCTGTAGAGGGCAGAGGGACCAGAGTTTGGATCCTCAGGGTTTTGCATCATTTGAATGTGATAGAAGTCACACATCTCACCCACTCCCTGTGCAGCAGCAAGAAAAAAGGTGCAAATATTAGAGTTGCCCCCCAGAAAGTCGATGATTTGAATCATCTGTCAGGGGACCCTTCACTCGACTGAGATTCTGCAAGTTGAGCATTCATTTTTGTTTGGTTTTTTTTTTTTGGCCTGTGTATGAATGTCTACCAGTCGTACCTCTGAGGAGCCGAGGCTTAAGAGGAACACTTGACTACAGCGTTAATTACTCTGTAACAGGCTTCCTGCAGTATGTAACAAGTTTTTTCATGCCGGTCTATTGATAGACGCCTCCTGTGCTTGAAGGACATGTATGTAATGTATAACCCTTGTCTTCAGAGTAGACCTTTCCAACTTATTTTTTATTATTCCAGATTATGCAATCATCCTTGCCCTTGCCCCAGCTCTTAATGAAAAATGAGTCCAAGAGGAAATGCACACCCTCAGACAGACTTGACTGAAAAGTACACAGTTCAAATGTCTTGGCAATTTTATGTGAATGTATAGATTATTGGTGAGGAAACATTGTGTTTTCAGTGATTTATTCACTGAAGAACATAGTAATGATCAGACTTAAGGTTATAACTGTTCCAACTCTCTGAGACTCAGGCCAAGTGAATTCAAGAATAATTCTGAACTTTAGATCAATTAAAAAGACTCTAAGAAGTCACTAAAATAAGTCTTTATCTTGGATGTACAGCAAGCAAACTTATATAAAAAATAAATATGCATTAAGAAATATATAAAGTGCTTCACATATTGGACAAAGCAAAAGCACTGAATGTTCCTTTAGTGTGCACAGTAAAGTTGAGAGCAAAAGTTTGGCTGTGACATGAATTTTGTTTTCGGAAGCTTTGCTGCTTCAGTTATATTAGATTTTTGTCCCCACGTTTTCCTGAGATCAAATCAAATTTTATTTATATAGCGCCAAATCATAACAAAAGTTATCTCATGACACTTTGCATACAGATCCAGTCGAAACCAGACTCTCAAGCCAATTTACAGAAACCTAACAGAATCCTCCAGGAGCAAACACATGTGACTGGTGACAGTGGAAGAAACCTGGAGCAGACCCTGACTCCTGGAGGATGGATGTCTGCCTTGACCAGTTGGGGTAAAACAGAGAGGGTAAAGGAGGAGAAAAAGAGAGAGAGAGAGGCTGGTGGAGAGGGGAAGTAGGGGGAGACACATGGATGCAATTGCTGGCACAGATGAACTAGAACTGTCAAAAGTAGATTAGCTGATGTTAGTATAATTACTAAAAACCAGAACAAATGTCCATGTCTGTTATACTACTACTACAAATACAAGTACTAGCAGTGGATGTACTACTACTACAACAGTTAGTACAAATAAAAGAACCTGTACCATCTATGGAACTATATGATAAAACACTATCGCAAATATATGGATAAGTGAGTGATGACAATGAAGGCAGGAGAGAAAAAGGACCACAGCAGCAGGTCCAGAGTTGGTCCATGAGGAGACCTGTGAGACCTGTGAATAGATAAAGCGCAGAGACTCTGGGGAAGAAGTCAAGTCTGTAACATGTATTCACTGGGGCGTAAACAGAAGAGAAAATTTGGAGAGAAAAGGTCAGAGAGGAGGTCAGAGTGGAGGAGGAGCAGAGAGGAGCTCAGTGTATCCTGATGAGTCTCCCAGTCTAAGCCTATACCAGCAGAACTAAGAACAGCCTGAGCCACCCTAAATATAGGATTCATCAAAAAGGAATGTTTTGCAGAAATGCACTGAGGAACAGTTGTAAACATTTTAGAAGTTTGCAAGACTTGTTCTGGCAAAAGAACATCACATTAATGCAAAGAGTCAGTTTGTTTCACAGCCAAAACTTTTGACTACGACTCTACATTTCACAATTATACTGAAACACAACTGGATCGTTAAGCTTTCTAGTAAAGCCTAACTTTATTAGATGGTGGATTTTTTTGGATGTTATTTCATTAGTTCTTATGCTACATGCAGGAAAATATAATGGGTTCCAGATATTCAGTCATTCAAGGCCAGTTTTCTTGTTGGTGGTAGAGCTGTTTTTGACAGAGCAGCATCAGCACAGACGTATTGAATCTTTAAATGCTGAAAAAAAAGTTAAAAAAAATATGTTTGCATTTGATATGATTGAAATCATCACTGAAACTTGTTCCGCGAAAAATAACTAAACGAAAAAGGAACGAATCGTCATCATATTGAACGACGAAGCCTGATCCAACTGACAAATCTGAGTGAACCCTAGTAAAAATGCCATCCATGTATCATCTGTTAAAGCCCCCCACATACCCAACATAAACGTACACGTCTCTACACACACTTTCCTCCAGGGGCCCTGACAACTTTTAATCACAAGAGTTACCTGGGATGTGAAAACCCAATAGTGTGTTATTTCAGAGAGAAAAGAATCACCTCCCCGCCTGAAGCCGAGAACCTGTGGAGATGCCGGTCCCCTGTGTTATAAACACAAGCAATGCAAAGCCGTTGAGAAAAAGAGAGAAAGGAGAAAGCAAGCTGAACAGTAATAGAGTTTATTCCCAGTGCGCAAAATATTACAAAAGTACTAAATAGGAGGCCAGACCATGGAGGAACTAGTACTTAGACCAGCCAACACACTGGGGCTGGCATATTTAGGAAAGGCCACAGATAGAGTGAAAGACTGCTGTAACAGGTAGACACTGTGCAGGTTTGTGTGCGTTAAGGGAGACGTGACTCATGCTATTTCTTCCCTTTTACTGTATATGCTGTGTAGGCCATTGTATTGGTTTGCCATTATGAGAGAATAGCTCTCGCTCATATAATGGTTTTCCTGCAGATTTGCTTACAGTGCATTAAAATCCTGCTTTAGTGACAGATATAGGCCTGGGTCTTTGTGTATCATGGGACCTCTCCCTGCTCTAGTACATTTAAAATCTCTGCAGCAGTGTGGGAAGCTTGTGTTATTGGTTAAAGCCCAGAGTGCACCGGCCCTGTGTTAGGCCTTGAGATACATTCAGCACCAGTCTGATGCGGTGTAATTGTGCTGTGTGTGTGTGTATATGTGCGCACAATCTTTAGCTTCGTGTATTAATGTGTGTCTGTTTCAGTGGTGTTCAGTCAGTGCCTCCATTTAAAAAAAAAAAAAAAAAAAAAATACCACTGTATACCCTTGGTAAAGCGGACACCTATAGACTGACACTGAGCTGACCTTTAGCTGAGCCTATTTATCACATGCACATGTAAGGAAAACAACACTATTTCTGAGCGAGTCCCTGCTCTGCATCACCAGTGGCTGTGTATTATAAAAACATGACACTTCTTAAACAATACTGAGGTGTTTTGCTATTCTCCATATTTTTTTTAACTAAAGAAATTATGGTTTTGTGTGAAAATAGTATTGATCGCTTGAGATTGAACATTTAATTATTTTTTTTTTCTTTTCATAAAATATTTCATAGTGTGATTATCCTGAAAAGAGTGCAAGGAAGTTTTTGCGGTTTGATTGATTGACTGATCGAACTGGTATCTTATGTGATGTTTTTTAATGTTCATCATTGTTGCTTCAGTTTCCTTTTCTTGCATATTGATCATCAGCTCAGACAGGCTATAATTATGCCTTTCATTATTTCTTTGTGCGTTTTGAAGATACATATTTACTGTGTTTTTCTACTTTATGAGACTTAAAGACTTTAAGATAATTGCAGTGTCGGGTTAAACTATTTATTTTTTCTTTGCAGGTACAGTACTGACTGGTGTATTATGTTGTTAATGCTATAATAACACTAATACCACTTGTATTACAGTGTTATATTACTAAAATAAGTATGATATTAGAAATCAAGGTGACTCATAATTGTCAGTGATATGCATTTTAGAGCTGCAACCGATTAATCGACTAGGTGCTTGAAGTCAACGCAAAAAGTCCCGATTCGATTAATTGACTGGAATTGATTGAAGGGAGATTTTCTGTTGCAGTTTTCCTGAATTGAAGCTTCTTTGTGCGTCACAATAAGTGTCCGTGTGAAACACAACAGTGGAACCAATGTTTAACAGCAGAGAAATGAAGGAAACAAAGCTTTGATTCAGGAGAATTGTGGTTGAATGATTTTTTTTGGATCACTTTGAGTCGATTAATCGGTTGCAGCTCTAATGCATTTGCAATAACAAAGAAAATTTTCATTTGTGCCAGTTGTCATCAGGCTGGGGACTACAGCAGGATACTTGCCAGGTTGGCTAAAGCTGCCCTTTTTACTGTTGTTTTAGAGTTAATTATTTGGGATTTTCCATGATATAATAAACTAATAAACTAAAACTAAACTAACTAAAATGCCTTCAAGCTGATCAGGTAAATTATATCAAATAAAGAACAATTCAGTAATATTTTATTTTCTGTAACACTTTTTACAATAAACGTATTAGCACAATATATGTTCTTCAACCTACACTTGAGCAATGGCAAGAGGGTTTGAAAAATATATACTTAATGGAGAAAATTACAGCTCAACTTCATTTGAAATTTGGTCAGTTTAGTGATATTTTGTCTCCAGTAATCAACCATTTCAGTTGGACAAAATAATATTTTGTTTGTGAATAATTGTTAGGCTGCTGTATTAAATTGTAAGTTTCACTGTTCTTTTTTTTTTTTTTTTTTTTTTTTTTTTTTTGGGGGGGGGGGGGGGGGGGGGGGGTAGATCTGAATTGAAGGATTTCCACAGACTTCTACTTTACTAGCTCCCAAGTTCAGCACCAGTGTTCTGATGTGTTTGAAAGATGTAAAGTACGATGCACATTTATTTCAATAAAATAGATGTTCTTCAGTATTGATAGGCTATTACTTGTGACATGCTACCATTCGGAGAGGTATTTGTGTCAGTTTTATCAAACGAGCAAATTTATCAAATTCATTTATTTAATCAGATACAAAAAATGTCAATGCCAAAAATGTAATTGTAATCCTGAATATCCGCTGACCCGTATGGCAAAAGTTTGTTCTGAATGAGTGATATTTGGTGAATTTTTACCAGATGCATGAAAAAATTTGAAAAATGAGCACCTTACAGACTGTAAAACCAGATTTTGTTGCACTGTACAATGGTACTGTAGTTTGCAATGACAATAAAGTCTATTCTATTCTATTCTATTCTGTTCTATTCTTCTCTACTCTACTGTACTCTACTGTAAATCACAAGCATTTTCAATTCAATTCATCTTTATTCTACACTCAAGGTCCAATATAGACAAAAAAAACACAATAAAAACAGGAAAAAAAATTTAAAAAAATTAAAGAGTCACTTTAATAAGACAGCTATACCAGTGCCTCCACATCCTGGTAGCGAACGGCACTACATCTAATATCAACCAGCGACACAATTTCTTGATTCACAGACTTATTCAATCAACAGATGAAATTATACATGAGCTTCCGCTGTGTGGCCTGCAATATGTTTATTCCAGCTGCGACAAACATCTCACTCAGGCTAGTCCATCTGGACCTCCTAAGAAGCACACACAAAGAGTGTTTTGTTTGTTTTTGAGCAAAGATGAGGAGAGAGTTGAGCTAATACGTCCACTTATCTCTAAAATAGCTACATAACATACCAGATGATTCCTCTCTGGAAACTGTGCCTGAAGAGTATTGAAAAGTATTTCCATTACTGACAAAAGAAAGTTTATCCAATCCGGCACACTATTTTATTTTGTTTTGTTTTGTCCACAATAAACCACTTGAAATTCTTCTCAGACCAAAAAGTTCACTGTCATTCGTATTTGCATATTGGACCTAGGGGTACCATGATACAGAAGTTTTAGTTGACATACAAATAACTGGTATAAGGAATTAATATTTTTCTTTATTTTCATTTTTTGCCACTTGTACATTATAAGCCTCTCAGTGCTTTATTCATACATATTCAGTTCGACTAATGAAAAAGAAGAGACATTTACTGGCATTTAACATTGGAACACATAATGGAAAAACTGCATTTGTGCCTGCCTGCGGGGTAAATATGACCTAAATGATTTAAACCTGTATGTAAGCCCATTATTGAAATATACAAAGAAATTACTGATAATGACAGGTAACAAGAGAGGCTAAGCATGTGAAAATGAAGCAAGTATAACAAGATGGTATTAAAAGACCAGCAGTCAAGCCTCAATTGGTGGAAAATTATGTGGACCTACAAATGAAACATGACATTTCTGTTGGTTAGCGAGTTAACCAGCTGATTTAACACAGGTAACTGGCCATAACTGTGCCGGTTATACAGAATAATTGCTGTTTCAAGAGGTGATTATATAATAACTGTAGCAGGCTGAAGTGAACCACAGTTGGCTACCAAAATATAATAATGAAAAGCTTGTAGAAACAAACTTTTATTACAGATTTAAGATATTCACAAACAAATTCACTTCAGGAGATGATTTAATAAGCCAAACATTTTTCAGAGGAGGCCTTGGGCAAATTATCAGACCTTTGACTTTGATGCTTGGAGCTCCAAAATAATTACTTACCAAATCACGATGAGGCAATGGTATATGAACGGACTCTAGCTCTTATTTGTGATTTTCTTTTTTGTCTAAGATGTTTATTTTCTCCCCTTCTCTTGCATTTGTATTCATAGTGTCTGTTGACTGAACTCAAACTCTGGAAACTCTGGCCCAAATACACCCAAACACTGTCATTGACCAAATAACAAATGCACTCACACATCAGGAATTTAAGCCAAAATTTAGATTTTACAGGGAGAAGTGAAGGACAAATGAGATTGTCAGAGGCCATACGTTTACCTCTCGTTCCTCTTGTGAAGGTTAATTTGAGGAAGTGAAGGAATTGTCCAGAGATGCACGGTGGAGCTGACGACTTGTCAGATTGATTCGCCCTTCAGGGAACTAATGCCTTGTCTGTCTCCTTCTCCATTTGATCTGGGTTAGGACGGCCCAGCATGCTTTTAAAGACTCATGTCATTTTCCTCTGTCTGTAGACAACACTATTACTTAACCATCATGTATGCATAAAGACTATAGATCACTAATGTATTCATCTCACCCCAGCACCTTGTCTTGGCACCAATTTGTCCCCTGCTGATTCTCACTTCCTCACACACACACACACACACACACACATACAAAGAGAGAGAGAGACAGGTCCCATGGGCATGTCTGATTGAGCTTTCTCCTGTCTGCCATTCCTCATCCGTGGGAAATCAATAGAGGATCTGGGATTGGAGCTCGGGCTAATTGAGCTCTGCTCTCTCTGTTCTCTTATTGCTGCCAGGAGCGTTTTGTCATCGCAGCACCTGGTTCACACCATGGGGCCAGGGGGAGCAGCCAGCGATCAGATAGGGCCTTTGGATGCCACAGGGAGGGGAGCTGCATGTGATTGAGCGACCTTGTGAAGTCGAGCGCTGAGAAGAAGGGCATGACAACGAAGGGCTTCATTTATTCTCATGTGCCTCTATAGGAACTCCTTGATTTTTCCTCCTCTTCGGCTCACGATGAAGGAAAAATATGCGTATTTTGTGCTGCAGAATTTGGAAAGGCCAACCCCATCACGAGAATAAAATGTTGCTTTTGTTTATTTCTGAAGGCAAACATATACCCTGATAGCACAGGGTAGGCTATCAGGGTATCAAGGCCCTCTCTGGTAGTCGTCTCAAAATTAAAATTATAATTAGTTTTTCATACTAATGCATATAAATTCAATTAATTCAGTTTTCTGGATATAATACACAGGAAACTGCTCTGTGTTTTGCTGGCAGGGCTTAGCAAGGATGTGCTATATTGAGAATGTCATGTAAATGCATCACAGCTCCTGAGCCAGGCAGGGCTATTACCAGTGCTATCACTGGCCTTTTGTCAAAGTCTGATACTGCTAACAGATCACACTCATCTGTGACCGGATCATCAACCAGTCAGATTTTCTTGTTAAGCGATGGAATGCTCTTTGGACCCTGATGGATTAGTTCTGGTCTTTGGTGTCATCATTTACTATGAGCTTGAACTTTTGGTCAGTTCTGAGTGAAGCAGCTACACGTATAGAAAACAGGACGGCCTCTACACAGTGACTGCAGATGATGTTGTGAAACTAATGGGTTTTTTTTCTTAGACAAAAAAAGACATAATCACTAAAGAAAAGGCCTATTTAAGTCAGACTTTAATAAGGCAAGCAGAGGTTTTGTATAGCACATCAATCAGAGCAACTCCAAATGGTATGACCAGCTAATGGTTAACACAAAGCAGAAGTTTTTTTATGGCTCCATTTACTTGTTAACATCAGTGAAGGTAGCGCAGTAGCTCAGGTTTTACCAAGTCATCTATCAGACATCAGGCTCCTGAGTGAGGTCTGCTGACGTCCAATGGGGCTTGTAGTTCGTCACTGAAGGCCCATAGTCTACTGCTCCACATATACTACATATAATGTCAACATTTTTGAACCAAAAATGTGTCATATTTACATTTTCACATACATTTCCAAATACATGTTTATGAAAAGCTTGATAAAATTGACATTGTATTATTTTTAAATATTTAAATCAGGCTTCTTTTTTTCTTTTACTTTATTTTTATTGTTTAAATTCTGTACAATATAAACATAAGGGACATTTGGGATACGTTGACCATCAAAACCTTTTTGACCAACAATTGGTTTTAGTAATGTGACGTTGAAATGAAAATTGTCCAATTTTCCCATTTATCATGACACTGCTCTTCTTGAGTCCTCAATCTGTGAGTCAGAATCTCCATCTTAAATATTCCATTCACATTTTTGTAGCCAGTCATTAGTTGTAGGTGGTTCTCATCTGCACCATTTTTTTGGTAATGGCCCTTTTACAGGCTGCTAACAGTATTTTAAACAAATATCTTTCATTTTTAATTACATTATTACCAATAATATGTCTGAAATACATCACCAAACATGTTTTAGGGATTGTATAACCCAATATCTTAACAAGTGTTGAATATACATTATCCCAGAATGATGCAAATTTAGGACATAACCAAAAGACATTTACATGATTTACACTGACATTAAATCAGGCTATTTTTTAGGGTTATTTTTTCTATATAATTTTTATGTACTTTTTCTGTATGTCCCTTAAAAGCTTACAGGGGTCAGGATGTGCACTCAAGTTGTACTGATAACTCCGTTGGTACATCTATCAAGTAATATTGAGGTATGAAACAGAGATGATTTTCATTAGTAGTAAATGCATGCTAGCTAAATATTTTTGGCAACTGTGCTGCAAAAGTAGAATCATTACAGTAATAATCAACACTCTAGGTTTCAGGCAGTTCTCCTAAGTTGCACCACAGAGGCCAGTCAGTAAAAACCTGCACGTTAGACTTTGCATTCATTCGCATGCATTTAACATCTCACAGCTAATGGAGAGACAAATTAAATTGAACTCAAACCATCGTCTTTGGCAGCACCGCTAAAACATGAATCGCTCCAGCTAAAAATATAACGCCATGTTAGCAGAGACTGTGTTGTGTTTACTCTTCACACATGGTTTCAACATAGTCATGGATCATGAACTCACCATAATGCTTCAAATTATATGTGGCAGGCTGTTTCTAGCCAGTGTTGTCATTGCAAACTGCATTTCTCTCCTCTTCTCTGTCCTATAAATGGAGTTTTTTTCCATCCAAACCATCTGCCATCGCTCCACCCTTTACCACCAATCCAGTTCTCCATCTCCATCTGTCCATGTTCCAAGACATGGGGGAGTATCACCATCGGAGACAACCATGTCCAGTGCTGAGAGACATTGCAGTGGAAGTGTGACTGTCAGACCTCCCTCATTTCACGCTCCCCTGGTGCTTATGTGTTCACATGCTGGGGGATTATGTGAGACCACTCAAACACCCAGTTGATGAGATCATTTGTGCTCTCTGAGCCATGTACCAACACCACAAACACTGTGCCCTTTCCCGTCCTTTAAGGCTATTAATGTGGGGGATATTTTTTGAATTTGCTTGTCGGAGTTCGTCCTATGACATTGAGGTTAGTCCTATGACATTGAAACACAGATCAGTCACAGTAAGAGCTATCGAATGTGGCTGTGAATTAATTAGCAGAGTTGCAAATTGTGGCCCACAGACTGTCAATATGTCAAAGCTTTAAAAATGCATATTTTCCATCTCTCTTTGGCTGCATTCCTTCACGAGGCACCACACATCATTAAGTGGAGTCGGATTGAAAGGCACTAAATTCACAGAGATGCATTTAATAACGACATTAATGTACCAACACCAATGTACATTAGCAGACACAGAGAAAAATCCATTCTGAAGCTAATTAATCTTACGTATTAGTAGAAGATTAGTACGAGATTATTATACCATTATTAAAGACAGAAAATGACACAACATTTCACTGGAGGATTGTTGTCCTTTGGGGAACAACTGAATAGATCATTGTTAATCATTAAGGGCCCATCTGACATTATTGATGTACCATTTAACAACATTCAAGGCCTTTTTCTTTTTTTTTTTTAAATTAATTCATGAATTGAATCCTTTGAACAGTCCCAACATTGCTGGCAAAAGCTGAAACGCATAACGTGAAAAGAGAGGCAGAAATCTGCAGCAAAATGTTGCAAACATTAGAAAGCTTACAAGAGAATATTTGTAAATTCAATGCAAATCTGTTACATTCTGTGAAAAGGGAAATGCACTATAGGAACATATACAGCAGCTTTTTAAAACCATAAGCAAACAAATATAATAAAAAACAGAAATTCAGGGCTGAATGCTCATATATTTATGAGGACTACAGAAATCTCTGCTAGTACAGGGACTACTCAGGAGCTAGTCTGAATCTCTGAAATGACTTCTAGTATTGTTCAGAGTAAGGTCAGATAAAGAGAATATTACTTTGGTATATAGATGAAAGTGAGTATTGATGCTTTTTTCAAACAGCACTGAGGACAGATGGGTCATTATAAGACTAGGTGGAATATTTGTTGTTTTTCAGTTGCGTATTTGATCTGCACTATTTTGTATGGAACCCTTTGTTTACTTAGTCCTATCTTTAGATTACATGCTTTCAGGCTTTTGTCTCTTCCAACAAATGCTCAAAACAGCTCACATTAACCTTCTGATTTTGGTCAAATCCAGATCTCCCACACCAGCCCTCCTGCCCCGTTCACTCATGCTGCAGGCCCCTGGGTTTCTGCGAGGTCACAGGCTTTCCATCACTTCGTCTTTCCTATCCACCTTTGTACGTTGCACCTTTAGTATAATACTGCAAGGGCAGCTTTAGTGCTTTCTTTTACATGTTCTATCTACAAGAGTGGAAAAAAAAAAAAATTCTTTAAGAAAAATCTTAAACGTTCACAAAACATCTAGCAAACACCAAACAGGCTCTGGTGTTCAAAATTATTACTTCTTTTATACCAGTGGTGTAGCTGAATGAGCTTTCTCAAATACATTTATGTTTAACCGTTCTCTTTCTTTTCACCCCCCCCCCCCCCCCCCCCCCCCTACACTAGTCTTGTGTCAGGTATTTGTTGCTTTGTATGGTGAGACATGCCGGCAGCAGAACAGCGAGAGATTATTGTCAGTGTAATTGGCTTTTCCAGGCCTGATTTGATACGAGGCTCTTGTCTGATCCACACACTTCTTTATTATTGAGCGTAATGGAAAGGCGATCAGACTCACATGAAACGTTCGACTCATCTTATCTCCAGAGAAATCGCCTCATGCGTTTCTGTGCACAGTAAGGTCAGGATAGAAAGGACTGCTTCTCTGTAAACATTGTACCCTCGCAATACACCCAAAATCACAGATGTAGATAAATATTAGCTGAACACAAACGATAAGCTATAGACTCATACGCCATAAGGGTCGACTTTCCTTTAAGTGCTCAACAACATATGCATTTCTAATTCAGATATATACCAGATATAGCAATAATTAATTCTTCAGCATTATCTGTTTTTGCTATTATGCGGCTTCTCAGTACTTGCGATCATTTCCATATCGTATTGTCCCTCCATGGCTGATAAGTGACAGCTGGTGCGAAGAATTTTGGTATCAGATCATATGATCTCGTTCATTCCCGAGTATTCTGTCCAAACTGACATGGCTGTCTGTTGCCGCTGCTGCCTGCCTTGTTCACCAAGCAGCAGAGGCGATGTAGAACACAGCTCTCCTACACTATTATCTCAGTCAATATCTGCTACTGCCAAAGGAGGCTACAGATGGACAAGAGATTTACACTGGCAAAACTGAGAAGTGCTGTAAGGGAAGAGGGATGACTGAGAGGTAGCAGTAGTTTATTAAATCTGTTGTAAAATTTACATAATTGAGAGTAAGTTAAAGTCCATCAGTTATATTAAAAAATTCCACCTACACGTACAAATATTCTTTCAGTTCTCTTTGAACAATGCCTTTTGTTCTGTTTTCACACTTCATTAACACGTATTTGACTCTATAAGATGTATAATGCCTTTGTCATTTCATCTTATTCACTGCAATTCTAAGTGGTACAACATACTTTGTGGAGCTTTAGTTGCCTTGACAACAACCTTTTATTTAAAGACGATAAAACGCAATTTTAGGAGTCTGAATTATTGATCAATTCAAGCAGTTTCCATTGTCATACTCAGTTTAGTTCCAGTGTCACATTCTTCTCTTTGCTGTCTTTTTTGGTAGTGTTTGATTTTAATTAAGGACTGAGGATAAACACTCATTTGAAAACACAGCTGCCTTTTTTTTGTGTGGCTTTAAAAAAAGAGACTCATCATTAGAAGGTCAACAAATTGAGTACAACTTACCCTAATTGACAATTTAAAATTCCTCTAAGTTTGATTTAGGATTTGTGGTACAAAGCTGAACAATATAAATAAATGCTGGTTGTATTGATTCTGTTTCCAGATGAAACATGCTGAGCCTCATCAAAAGAAGCAAAAAAAGAGATTGGCAGTAAGATGGAATAAAGTTCCCTTAGAAACCTTAGCAAATCATTTTTGTCTGCCTTAATAATACTAAATGACAGCATGTTGCCGGGTAGCATTAGGCTGTCTGACAATTTAGGTACTTTCAATCAGAGCCAAAAATGATTTAGGACTCTCACCTCATTCCTTGACCTTTTTTAAGTTTGATTGAATACCAGGTGAAAATAGCTCTAATAATGTAACATACTAGGAAGGGCCCAGCAGTCTTTTCTTACCTTTTTTTCCCCCCCATAATTACTTGGTGTACTTTGCTGCTTATTCCTTCAGCACACCCTATAATGTTCTTGTTTTATCTAGATATAGAATGTTTACTCAATAGCGCGCACGGCTGAAATAGTCTGTAGTAGAAGATGACGACTGGAAAATCTCTAGCGCGGAATGAGGCAGTGAGGGAGTCGTGTTGAAAAGCATGATAAAGATAGGAAAGTGAGAGAGTGTACATCGGAGGGAAAGAGGGAGGGAAACGGGCGTGTAGAGCGGTGAAATGGGTGGAGGAGTAGGAGTGTAGGGGTTCGGAGTGGGGCTCTAGCAGTGATTACATTGTCCATCAGGCCACAGGATGGCCCGCATCAGCCCACAGGATTGATGTTTGACAGAATAATTAGAAAACTGTCTCAGCCTGTAATCACTGGAGCTCATCTTGCCAGAGAAGACTTCCATTCGCTTTCTGCCACACATGGACACACAAACACACACATACACACAAGCAGGCTAGTCTGAGCTGAGCTATCCATACTTGACTGGTATATGGGAGAGTGTGTTGATGGAGTGGTAAGATGGGAGCGCTCCTGTTTATTCTTAAGGAACTGAATGAGTTTATCTGCAGAGGTGGGGCCGGGGAGGCAGGAGTGCAAAGCACGCTGGTGATTTTAAAGGTGCTGAAGGTAGGGTTTATGGACTGGAAAAAAATGAATTAAGTGGAGTTTTACTACAGCGTGTGGCAGAACAAATGAGAAGTGGGACCGAAGACCCCCTCAACTGTACCTTGACTCTTACAAGGCTATTCCGTGTGCGTGTACGCATGAGGGGATTGTGTAATCTCACTTGAGAGGTTAGTCAAAGTCATGGTTAAAATGTTAAACACACATACGCAGCAGTGACATGCTTCCTTACAGTTGTGAGAAGCAAATAATCTATTTAGTTTCAGTTTTGACATCACTGCAGCATAGTTACAATGTCCAGTAGAAACATCAGCATTTACAGGTTTTTGCATTATTTTTATATATATATGTATATATATTTTGTGTGTGTTTAGTTTTCCTGGCTGGCTTAAAGGAAAGTTAATTTTGCTCTTAAAACATTGTCTTTCAAACAGTGTAAGAAAAGTATGATTGCATTTCCTTAAAATAATACTTTTGCTGTCAATCAAGCTACTGTAAGCCATTTCTTTCTTTTTAATTAAATGCACCATTTGTCCAGAGCCTCATTTAATCCAGATAATTTGGTGAAACAGACTTACTTTTTTCCCTTTTTTATATACACACAGGCATACATAATATGAAATGCCATCATATGAAAGGGAGGTATCAAAATATGTTTAGTCAACTTTTTCAAATTTGTCATCTCTGTCTTTATTTACAGACTAATACCTCCAATAAAATACTCCAGTAGCGCTGCAGTGGTTCCTGTGTTTCTGTTATTCACACAAGTTCCATAGGCATAGGAAAGTTACATAAAAATTTCTGAACATGAAAGAATATGTTAATGTAGTATATGTCATTATTATACATAGTTTATGTGTTATAATAAAAGAGAACTAATAATGATGTAGGCGTCAAGCTTAAAGTCACAGAACTGAAAAACCATATGTTACCAGTTGAGATATGTTTGCGTCAGTGAGGCAGACGCAGTTGTGTTCATTGCCAATAATGTCATACATGAAGCTGCAAATGCATTATGATTCAACATGATATAATGTGATCAGATGACACAGATTATGATTATATGCAATTCAATTATATACAGAAGATTTCCTCTTAAGATGACAGCAAATCAAACCACAAAATCTACTATTTACTCAACATATTTGTTTCTCTTGCACAGAAACTCAGTAACCACTTTAATTATGACTTCCAAAAAATGCTTGGCTGTTTCACAAACAGGCCTTTTTACAAGTTGAGGAATGTCTCTGACAGAAGATATACTAAAACCAGGCCTGTACATTGTCTTCTACCAGTTCCTCTTTCTTTTTCAGTCCCTAGTTCTACTTTTATAACACGTTTCAGCCTCCACAGAAGCCTGAAGCTTTGTTTAAACTCAAGAGTGACTTGGCTAGATTTGGCCACTGACAGCAGTGGAGATGAAAAATGTGCTCCAGAAATAACAGTTTGGAGAGGAAGAATGCTTCTCCGGGAAAATATGAAAGTAGTGATCACATTTTTGAAAGACTGTAAGAAATGAATCAGATGTTAAAATGCAGTGCTTTTAAATTCAGATGATTGTTCAGTCCAAACTGTACGGCCCAATGCCAGTTCAGCTTTTAGCCCTCTGCCTTAGCCCTACTGCTCCATTTTGTGTGTTTACGTGAAGGGGTAGGGGTGTCCCAATTCTTAATGAGTCTGAGGGGAAGGGTTAAGGGGGAGGGCTGTTTGGATCTCGAAACTGAGATTTTTCAGGACCACACTACAAACAGAGGGGTATGAGAAATTTCCTATAATTTTCTTCGAATCATCGGCAAGATGGAGATGAACACAGCAAAAAAGTGCAGCAGTCTGATGAAAGAAACACACAGATGTACATATTTTCTTCATAAACATCTTAATCATTTGATCGTCCATTTAATGCTGTTTCAGTGTGTTATGATGATAGAGCGCATTTCTGCGGTTTGCAGTTGATAGCCGCAAAAAGACGCCCAAAGCCCATGCAACCGAGACGATTACAGCTGCTGACAGCATGGTGAACACTTTCGGAAACAAAGTTGTCACATTTGTTTATAGCAGCATCGATGACTGCTGATGACGTAACAGGTCTCGAAGGGTTGTCCTATTTCATAGGGGAATATTTGAACTCCAACCCCTTGCAACGCCGTTTCAAAGGGTAGTGCCAAGTGCAAGGGCCAAGGGGTAGGGGTGAAAATGAGAATTGGGATTGGGCCTATAGGGTGAACACATTTTTCAACTGGTCTCATGTCTTGTTCAATTGCTTTATGAAGGATCTTCTTAGCAGGTATAATTTTTGTTGAAGAAATATTTAGTTACTAATTTAGTGATACACTGATACATCAGCCAGTGTTAACTGATGTGGTGATCGTGATCATTATCGACACATAAGATGCCATCTCTGTGATGGCGACGGCCACATTATATTTTATGTATTTTTTGTAATTTATACAATTGAAATTGTGCTCATGCAAATCGATGTCTGTGTTTCCATGGCATAAAATGGTGCTAAATATTGGCTATTGGACAGTTTGTCTTTAAAATTGGTGTCATTAATAATGGCTGGGTGTTCCAACCAGTTACGTTTTTTGGTCATTTCAAGGTTTAAAGTATGTGTTTCAAGAATGTGTTTATATTTCATTGTGCAAATAATCAGTGGAAGAATAGATTATTGACTTCTCTGGGGTTAACTAGAGTGTTATATGTTTGTATGTATTGTTTCCATGTCAGCTAAATAAATCTATGCATCCACAAGATCAGGAAGACTTAAATGACTGAATGTCTGGGTCTTCATTAGGATAATAACCTCAGTCTGTTTCTGTGGTTCAAAGGTCACATTATTTGTCCACCTTGCGTGCCCCTCCTGACATTCGCCAAGCCCCCAGATGAGGCCTCCATCGATTGGAAATCTACTCCGCCTGTTTCTTTTTCTCTTGAGGCTTTTATTGGGTTCTTTGATCCCTCTAATACCTGAGCAAAACCTTAATGGCTAATTGATATGCTGCTCTGTTCTCCAGAGCTCCATCAAAAGTCTACAGGGCAGAATGTCAGCTTTAGAGCCCCTTGCCCCTTTTCCCTGTAAGACGACTTGAAACCCCTCTCATTTGCAGAGCACACCACTTCACAATTTGAAGCGACAAAGGAACATTTTATGTAACAGCTTACACTGCAGTAAAAAAGTATGGGGTAAATGTGCTAACATGGCCAATCAGTGTACGTATTCATGTCTGGCCTTTTGAAAATTAAACCCTGATTGTGCCCATCTGTTTCAGCCTGGTTTGGGTGTTTTTTTTGACAATTCAGCACACACTTACCCAGACTGCAAGAAAGATGGGGGGGTAAATGAGAGGGGAAGTAAAAAGGGGCTGGAAAAGCAAGTGAAATATGCTGGTTTTATAATTTCTGAATTACTCATTTAGATAGACCTGAGTGGTTTTGAACAATAGTGGTTTAAACTGCTATGATTTGGTCACTGAGGAGTCAGTGGACTTGGAGGTTTTGAAGTGAAGAAGGTTGAAGTGAGCTGCATCAAGATTATCCCTATTTATAGCTATTACAGCCCTCCATGGGTGTTCCTCCACTGTTAAATTGCATCTCAAGCTTAAAATTCTATTGCATGTAAAAGTTTTTATTGGTTACCCTTAACTGCTTCCTTACATTTCTTTTATCGTTTTCCATTTTGTTTGGGTCTTACACTTCAGTGCCATGTAAATGAATGCAACCACACAAGATTTTTTTTTTTTTTTTTTAATGGTATGTAAGATATTTCATTTCTATGTTCAGGTAGCTAATATCAAATGGTGAAACCTTTCATTACAATAGTGCCATACACTTGTTCTGGCTTAACTGCTTCCTTATATGTGTTTTATCCTTTTCCATTTCTTTGATTTTTACACTTCAGTGCCATGTAAATAAAGGCTACTACACAAGATTTTATTATTTTTTTAAACAGTATGTAGGATATTTCATTACTATGTGTCGGTAGCTAATATCAAAAGGTGAAATCTCTCATTAGAGTTGTATCATGCACTTGTTCTGGCTTAACTGCTTCCTTATTTCTTTTATCCTTTTCCATTTCTTTGACTCTTACACTTCAGTGCCATGTAAATAAAGGCTGCCACACAAGATTTTTTTTTTTTTTTTAATGCTATGTAAGATATTTCATTTCTATGTTCTGGTAGCTAATATCAAATGGTGAAACCTTTCATTAGAATAGTGCCATACACTTGTTCTGGCTTAACTGCTTCCTTATATGTATTTTATCCTTTTCCCTTTCTTTGACTTTTATACTTCAGTGCCATGTAAATAAAGGCTGCCACACAAGATTATTATTATTATTTTTTAATGGTATGTAATATAATTCATCACTATGTGCTGGTAGCTAATATCAAATGGTGAAATTTCTCATTAGAATGTTTTATGGTATTTGTTTTATGGTATGTAAGATATGGTATTACTGGTAGCTAATATCAAAAGGTGAAATCTCTCATTAGAGTTGTATCATACACTTGTTCTGGCTTAACTGCTGCCTTACATTTCTTTTATCCTTTTCCATTTCTTTGACTCTTACACTTCAGTGCCATGTAAATAAAGGCTGCCACACAAGATTTTTTTTTTTTTTTAATGCTATGTAAGATATTTCATTACTATGTGCTGGTAGCTAATATCAAATGGTGAAACTTCTCATTAGAATAGTATCATACACTAGTTCTGGCTTAACTGCTTCCTTATATTTCTTCTATCCTTTTCCATTTCTTTGGGTCTTACACTTCAATGCCATGTAAATAAATGCTACCACACACAATTTATTTATTTATTTTGGTTTTATGGTATGTAAGATATGTTATTACTATGTGCCGGTAGCTAATATCAAATGGTGAAGTCTCTCATTAGAATAGTTTCATACACTTGTTCTGGCTTAATTAGCTTTTGTTGGGTTGTCTTGCAGTTTAGAAAAACCCCCTAAGGCCCCTGTATGTTCACATGTATTCTTAGAAAACCATTGCATTGTGTCGCTGTAAGAATTGTTAATTGGCTTTAAGGTGATTATTTGCAAGTTTGCCAATTATTTCAAAGGAACGGGAAGTAACAGGAAGAATTAAAGTACTGTAAACACACAACACACTCCTTGCCAACTTGTCAAAGTAAAAATCTGTGTATTTTGCAAAGAAGAGACCTAATAATTTACTCATTCTGGTGCTGTGAATAGGAAGAGCTGAGTGTTAATGAGGGTTCAGAGAAGGTTTAACCCAACATTATATCAGCGTTGAATCAGTTTTCCCCCTCATTTTAGCACTGAGATGTCTTCAAGAGTTCAGTAGAAAAGCATGTGTTGTTCACTTAAAATATATTGTCATGGTTAAACTTCAGCCTCTGTGGTCTGTTGTGTTTTTGTTTTTGCCGAAGAAGTTATGTGATCGTGTCCGTCTGCTCATCTGTCAGAAGGATTACCCACAAATGACTACTTCAGTTTTCTCTAAAAACTTGGTAGAACAGTAGGGGGTGGTTCAAGGACAGAGCCATAAAAAGAAGTAGAGGCTGGAATTGTTTTTTATCGTTTAGCCCCCAGGAAATTTATAACTTAAAATAGTAACGGTTTAAAAAATAAAAAAATAAACCATCAACTGAAGAATTTGTTGCCATCTTTCACCTCTGCCAACTGAAAAATAGAGGAAAACATAGCTCATAATTTGTGCTTTAATAAAATTGTGGAACAAGCATAAAAAAGTGGACTGTTGGGTGGATGCCTGTATACTCAGAGTACAAGTCTAGTTTTTGATGTATGTAACAATAGCTGCATTATTATATTGTGGCCTCTCTTACACAAGTTAAATGTTAAGTTGTTTACCCACCAGTGGAATGCAGCTGACTGAAGGTGTGTGGATGGCCTGGACATTTAGACATGCAAATGGTGGGGAGGTGACAAAAATGAGGTTGGGGCAATGATTTGCCTTGCAAAGCACACCCATCTGCCCTTTCGATGGCTCATTGGCTCCCAAGATCAGGTGCAATCTGAACTGGAATCATTTGGATAATTGACCTTCTGTGTGCATACATTAGAATAAATTAATTTTGATTGGCCGTGGAGCATTAGGAACAAAGCGGGAAATGTTGGCTCTTTTATATTCATCTGCTGGTTTGTTGTACCCAGGCTCTGCGGTGATTATGTATGCCATTTCCTAACTATTATGCATTTCTTCAATTTAATAAAATATTGCTCCGGCCAGAGCAGAGCAAAAATAGCAAGACACAGAACCACATTCTAGCTAAAGATCTTTTTTTTAACCAGTGCTTCAGTATGACTTGGCAAAAAAGTGGCCACACTATTCTCGTTAGGTGCATATAAATGTGCGTGGTATTGCAGATTTCTTTTTTTTTTTTTTTTTTTAATTATCTTTTTATTGAACATTATAGAATACATTCCACATACAGCTGGTACATAATGGCTGAGTTGTTTTTTTTTTTTTTCCCCATTTCTTTCCACTCTCCTCCAAATGTAATATCATTAAAATAAACATGAGAATCAAAAAATATATTAAAAAAAAAAAGAGAGAGAGAGAGAGATAAAGACATCCTCATTCTTTTACTTTAAATCAAATTAGGGAATGACCATTCCTTTCCAAGTACACAAATAAAATTATGCCCGGGACTTTGTGGTTCTATGCATTCCACCATATATTTTGCCCGGTTACACTGACAGGGTTTTACAATATTGCAGATTTCATGTGTGTGTGTGGATTGGTGGGATTTTGTGTATTAACATATGTGCCCATACTCATGTAAAGCAGACCATTTGTGCCTGCATGTTGGTCCCTGTTTTTCCCATCTCTATAAGTGACCTTGCTGTTGGTGTGAAAGTGCCCATACTGTGTGTGTCTACACCAGGCCCATGTGGCCCTGCATGTCTCATTGCTGCCTGATGGACAGCCATTAACCCTTGGTGAAGGGGTTGAGGAATATTTATGTCTGCCTGTCAGCAGTGACACGACACCCTCTGGGGATGAATAATATGCCTGCCCTATACTTGCTCCAATTGTGGAGTCCTATTCACAGCAAAGTGGTTTTGTGTGTGTCTGCTGATAGGTTTACAGTGTGTGTGCTCGTGCATCTACAGTAAGTGTGTGTGCATTTAGGGGCATTCTGATACCCTGAGGTGAGCAGCAGGAGACGAGTTCTACATCCCTCACTGACATCTGACAAACCTCCAGCTCACCGCAGAGGTCTGTCGCTCCCCTCCTCACCATGTGCCATACTTGGCTTCTCTCCTGCATGTCGTATCTGTTGCTCAGTCACATTATACGCCACGGAAATATACTCAGACTTTAATAATTTGTTAATAATCTGAATGTGCCAGTAAAAGAGTTCTAATGATTTCAACATAAATTTAAGGGCCTGTAAATGAGTGTTATCTCATAGCTTGCTGCAGTTTTAAGTTTTTATGGTAGTTTTAACCCTTTATCGGGCAAGTGACTATTTTTGGTCATTTCCACATACATTTCAAGACATGACAACAACAGTTCCAGTGAGGACAGTGAGTCAATAATCTCAGGTTCAGTGTGGTCTCCAGGGTCTGTAAGGTCCACCTCTGCATGAACAGTGAGTGTACCTGCTTTGTTAGGTACCATGAAGTAATGGTACTAATGTAAGGAATGATGTTCAAAGGGAGAATGTGGATGTGGACAGGGGTCTGGATCAGCACGCATATTGTTGTAATGTTCTAAAAGTGATGTTCTAATATTCTAAAAAACATGTTCCTTTCACCTAACATGTTTTTTCTTGTATTTTTTATATAAACTTCTTAGATTTTTACCCCACTCCCCAAAGGGGAGGCAAGGAGTAGTTTTTGGTTCAGTTTGTTTGCTTTTTAACACTTCAGCATCAAAACTATTGGTTCAATTCATACCAGATTGGGTTTATAGATTGCCAGTGACCCAGAATAGATGGCTTTACATTTTGGGAAAGGTAGGTCAAAGTTCACATTTTTTATGATTTTTTTAAAAAATCTCTCCATTTACTTATAATGGGCAAAATATGTTAGAGGAGCGGGGTTTGTTGAGCCTGGCACCGCTCGTTTTTTTTTGTTTGTTTTTTTTTTTGCCACTTACCAAATATGAACCAAATATGGTGACTTCGTTGACCTTGATTTTCTACATGACAGTAAAAAATATTGAAATTTTCACAAAAATAAAGTGTTGCTATGTCCTCCAATAACACACTAAGGTTGAAAATTAGTAGTATTTCTATGAGTATTTCTATGAGTGTAATATAAAGGGTTAAACTGTACTATATATCATGAGATGTTCAGTATTCTATATCTCAGTGTAAGTAAGAAGCACTTGAATGGGGCATTTTAACTTACAAAACAATATATAACATACAGTGGTAGTTATGTGACAGATGTAGACAACTCAACTCTACCTTTGATGATTATTTATTCTCATTATATGACCAGTTATCAGTGTTGTTTACATGATCATTAAAAAAATAGTCACACACTCCTATAACTGCTACCCAAATCTTTGCTTAATATATTTCTACCTTTCTGCTTTAGCTTTACTACTTAATCTCCCAGGATGGTAAGAGAGTAAAGGAATGCATGTGGCGTTTGTGTATTCTGCAGGATTTATTTCTTCAGAACTTTTCTCAAGGTACTCAGTAAATACATTAGTGTGACACCGAACTTTCCCAGTTAGTTAAAAGCTATGGAGCGGAGCAGAGCAGAGCAGAGCACAGCTGACCTTCAAAGTGAATTTTCAGACTTTTTGATGCCACAAGTGCATTACAAAACACAAATACATGCACATACACACTATCACTAACCAGCGCTGACATCAAAATCTAAATTTTTCATGGATGTGAAATATTCATATTTTGGGAAATATTAAGGTAATGGCTCTTACCGCTGTATTTTACCTAAGTAGTATGATGAAATGCTTGAGTTAAAAGTGTAAGGCAGCAGTGCAGGCGAGATGAACTACACCACAAATACATCTTTGCAAACATATTCATAATGGCCTGAGGCAGCAAACGGTTGCGCTTGAATTCAAACTGTGTCGAGATGAAAGGTATCCATATATCTAGTCATATATAAAATGACTAGATGTATCACATGCAATGGTTCTAGATGACTATAGGATTGCATAAGTTGCACTTACTTTAACACCTTTTAATGTTTGGTCTGATCAGTTGCTCAGCTGACATTAAGTGGGTTTTTGTGAGGAATAACTTGATACATTTTGCAATGCATAAAAAACCCCCAAAAAACTCAGAGGGCATTTGAGGCTGATGTCGGTTCCTAATGATAAAACCATAACAGTGTAACAGTGGTGATATGTAATCTCTAAGCACAGGGGTAAAAGAAATGTAATTAGGAAAGTAGAACTGTGGCCTGGAAAAATGTCGGTCCACATTGACACATTGATGGGAATTTGAACAGCGTTAATGCACCCCAGCAGTGTGCATGGTGTAGGAGCTCTTTGTCCTACTTTTTATGAAGTGGCAACTGTGATTGCATTTCCTGTAACTGCTTAACAAAGTGCTTATGGTCCTGTTACCTAACAGTGAGGAGGATGCAGTATGTGTTGAACAAAAAAAGCACCGAAACTTAGGAGGTGCATGACCATCCCACGCATGGCAACAGTATTAGAGGTCAGCACAGTTATCCCCTGTGTTCAGATGGTCTTATTTTGGGCCTTGCAGCCTTTACATATCAATCTACTAGAACATTTTTGGGAAGTATTATAATGCACTATATACTGTCAAACATAAAACCTGCAACATAACTTTGATCCTACAAAGAGCAGTGACCTTACAAAGAACAACTTTTCATACAAACCTTCACAACATAACAGTTTTCAGTTAAAAAAGCACATAGCAAACGCACTCTTAACATATTAAGCACAGGAAGGCTATGACGTATTACTGTACAAGTCTGTCAGGAGTAATACCTCTTACATATTTATGTATTTTGTATAGTAAAAGTCTAAAAAAAAGAAGGCAAAATGGCAAATATGCATGAAATGAGGAGTAAATAGCCCTCCCTATTTTCCATTATAAAGTAAACCCCAAAAAACACAACATATTTTCATACTACATTGTCATTTTTTGACAGTTTGACATGACATATGCATGACTCCATCCAACTTCGTCTGTTAATGGTAGCTAGTAGTTGCTCAGAAAGTGAAACTTGCACAAGAAGAGGAATATTTAAGCACCCTCCACCCACACATTGCATGTAGTAATCTAAACACAGAGGAATTCTATTTAGGGTCAATGTCACACTAACCTGCCCCCAGTTCAACCATGCTGCCCTACCTGACTTGATTCATTGCACCACGGCCACTTGTAACACTTGCAAAGCTTCCATTTCATCAAAAGGGGAACATCCCTCCAATATACTCAAACGTTTGTCCACACAGCATGTGATTTATTCACAGGAGTGTCACGTATTTGAAACGCTACTTAGTGACGCTTTTGAATCTAGCGGCAGAGCGTGCACCAGGCCGGTTTTGGTGCAGGCAACAAATGTCCTGCCCCCTTAAAAATAAAAGTTTACAGAGGTAGGGGAGAGGAAATGAGGTGCACAACAACGGGAGACTTAGAGGAATTAGTAAAGCGTCTTAAGTTTCACTTTCACTGTACGGTGTCCCCCACCCTGAACTGGGCCTGGCGTCAGCTGTTATTATTATTTGTGCATGCTGTATATGTTATATTTTCTGTGCAGAGATGGAAATATAAAAGATAGTTAATGTAAACACACCCGTTTGTACTCTTTTATTCCCTCACCCAATGAGAATTGATAACAGAATCGATAAGGAATCGGATCGATAAGCAGAATCAATAATGGAATCGGAATTGTTAAATCCTTATTGATTCCCATCCCTAATTCTATATAACCCTATCCACATATCTTTTCTGTTACCAAAAGATTTTATCCTGACTCACTCCATTTTCATTTTTTCCTTGTCAGAGAACTTGTCTGGAGTGTCCTTTTTGAGGCCCGTAGCCAATCGAACCATTGTGTGATACGAAGCTACACAAACAGGGTGAAATCAGAGCACCCCTATTTATATGATAGAAGATAGGGCCAAATGGGTGGTGATACACAGCCACAAGGCCTCTGTGATCTTGCTGCTTACTTAAAAAAGATGGGGAACCTTACGGCTGTTGTGGCCAGAAGTCATTCTTCAGTCACATGGGTCCTGCTGGATTCGCCCCTTACTTATCACACTAACCACTTTTGGCTGGAAGCGAAGCCGTTTCTGCCCTGACTGGTTTCTATTCTTTGGCCTGCAAAGAAAAATGGAGTCAGAGGGGGGATGGAAGTGGCTCATAAAGGACTCTTGGCTATTGCAGATCTGAGAAGATTCAAGGGTGTGCATAAATGTGAGAGAGACGCATTGATGCAGAGCGCACAGACTCAGGCAGTAAAACGGTACGATTCTTTCAAAGCATGGACACTCTGAAGATGAGGGCGTGTCTGTTTGATTTCTGGTTTTCTTAACCCATAAAGACCCAAACAGCCACCATCTACCAGTATCATCTACTGATATAAACAGTTTAATTCCTGTTGATCCACTAATCCATGTAAATAATTGGTGTAAAATGCGGTTTGTCATCTTTCATGGTCATCAGATATGACCAATTTGGACGTTCAGAGGCTTCGTAGTGAACATGGAAACACAGTCATCTTCTACGATTGATTGATTCACCAGTAAAATCCATGGAGTTGGATCAATGACAGTGGATGGAGACACTTGGTTTATGTTCAGTTAAGGATAGATTTTGCTGAAAAAGTCACTTTTTCTTCAGTTTTCTGTATTTTTGATGTAATAATCCTCAACTTTACTTCGAGCTTCTATGAACATCTACATGATTAGTGCATTAAATGGCAAGGCAAGGCAGGTTTATTTATATAGCACATTTCATGTACAAGACAATTCAAAGTGTTTTACATAAAACATTAAAAGCATTACAGCAGAAGTAATAAAAAGTATAGGCATGAGAAAAACAAACAAAAAATCAGATAAATAGATAAAACAGATAAGCAGATAAAACAGATAAAAACTTTAAACTTAAAAAGAAAAAAAAACTCGATTCAAATGCAGCTGAGAACAGGTGGGTCTTTAACCTGGATTTAAATAAACTGAGTGTTTCAGCTGATCTGAGGCTTTCTGGGAGTTTGTTCCAGACATGTGGAGCATAGAAGCTGAACGCACCCTCTCCATATCTGGTTCTGACTCTGGGAACTGACAACAGACCAGATCCAGATGACCTGGGTGGTCTGGTGGGTTCATACTGAGTCAGGAGGTCACTGATGTATTTTGGTCCTAAACCATTCAGAGCTTTAGAGACCAGCAACAGAACTTTGAAGTCTGTCCTCTGACTAAATGTTGGAAAATACCTGATTTCCACTGAAAAAAACAATATACAGAGGATAGTATGACAATAAATGGTGATAAACTACTTAAGGGTGGCTAAATATAGAGAAAAATTAATTTGGGAACTGACACAAATGTCACACCGGGTTCTTATGGGTTAAGTTAAAGGAAACATTTGAGAAATCAATGAATTTGCCACATTTGGAAATCTGGCTGCTTGCCCAAAACAAATACATGAAGCTGTATTGCGATATAACTGGATCATATATTTTAATGTACTGATATTGGTTGAAAGGCTTGAACATATCAATGGGACGTGTAAACCGGAACTAATCGAAGGGTTTAGAGATGGTAGACCGAGTTCTGTGATTACATCTGTACGTCCCCCAGGTGAAACCTTGTCTCCACTGGGCATCGATCAGGCAGGTAGCCAGCTGCCTGTTGGTGAGGGGCTTTTTTACTGTCAAGTGAAACTTCAGATGCCACTGTCTGTCAAGAGGTGTCTCCGTTGGTGACATGGCCAATCTTTGACATAATGCTCAGTCTGTCTCTCCGCAGCCCCAAGAAGGGGCTGTCATGCTTCAGCAGGCCGGATAATTATTTCCCTCTTATCCCCCCTTGCCAGGGCCAATCCTAGCCTACAATAGAAGCTAGGGCCCGCACCATTTCCCATCACCTCTCTCCGTCGCTTTTCTTCTCCATCTCTCTTCTTCCATCTGTTTCACTTCGCCTCACTCTCTGACTTCAAGACCCTGTTTTCCCTCAGTCTGTCTTTGTGTCTTCCTCCCTTTCTTGTTCTGTAGTCTCACTAAGAATAGATTTGCACAGGCAAAATAGCTTCTCAGTTTGACAAAAAAGATGCTCAAAGTAGTAAACGTTCCATAAAGAATGAATATGAACATCTTTATTACATGGTTTGTGTTGCTCATTTCAAGCCTCCTACTCATGAAATCTTTCTCCCTCTTTTACAACACAGTTTCCTCATTCAGCTGTGAACTGAGGTACAATTACACAGTGTGAGCACTTTCAAGGAATGAAATGACTTTTCAGAAATGGTTGGCTGTGTCTAAAGTTTGAATGCTATGTTGTAGTAGATGTGTGTGTATACCATTATTTTTTGTAAGAAGGCAGAAGATTGTTGATTTGTGTTGACAAGGTTTCCTTTTCTTATTTGTGTCATATTCAGTCCCATTTCAGCGATGCTCTGCAGCGGTAATGTGGTACCACCGGAGCTTTGTCTGTGTGGGCGGCAGTATAATCAGTTCAGTAATTCTATTTTGTTTGTTGCAACCCCATATATTTGTAGCTCTCACATCTGCTTTGGTGGTCCCCTCACCTAAAGTTAATGGTGGGTAACTAAGGGATATTTTGTGGTTGGGATACAAGCTGTGACAGCAAGAACAAACTAGATATTTATAAAGAATCAAAAAAAAAAAAAAAAAGGAAAACAAATTGAACTTGTTGCCAGTGTACTGCTAAATATGGACTGCCAAGATTGCCAACATTAGATCTCTATTCCAAGATGTGTGATTAGAGCCAGCAGGGTTGCTTTAATTTGAAAGCTCTGCATGTTAACCTGTGGCCCCAGGGCTGAGTGGTGGGCCCCCAGCAGATCGAAAACAAATAAACAAGGCCTGCCAAAGCAGGCGGTGACTGTACAGGCTGTCTGCAGTAGATAAGACAGAACAATAGCCCTTAATAGGCCACAGAGAGACACACACCCATCTCCAACCCTTCCTTTTTCCACTCCTATCTGCTTGCTGGTAACAAAGGAAACAAGATGCTTTCCCTTTTCTTTCTTTCCTGCAGAGAGATTAGCAGCGCTTAACAGGGGTATGGGCATGAAAATGTGTATTTCAGTGATAATTCACATGCACGAACAACTCATGAAAAGGAAGCTTGCAGAAGGAGAAGGAATACAATGCTTTTATTTCCCCCCGGCTTGAAACTTGGAGGAGAAAAGTACATCGTATTTGTTGATGATATTAGTCCTTGCAACTAACAAGAAGTTTTTCAGTCATGAGATTTTCAGTGTTGTCATCAATTTTTCAGTCCTTACTAACAGCAATTAGTGGATATTTTGACAGTGAAATTGACTGGTGCCCATAATCAATTACACCAACATATTTAGTCAAACATGAATCTGAGAAACACTTCATAAAAACACACAGACAGGAGGACTAGACTGGGTCATGTGAGCATGTCACATTGCCTGGGTTACATTTCTTTCTTGTCCTAAATGCAGTTGGTGGGGTGTATAATAGGAGGCAGAAAAGCCTGTTTCTAATGTGAAGGCTTTTTTTTGACTTTGACGTAAAAAAGTCTTGGCAGGGTATCGTAATGCCAGCAGCAATGATCGTATTTTGTTAAATCGGAATCATTTCACCAGCGCACAGGTAGAAGGCACCGGCTCATGCAGTATCACTGAAAGAACACACAAAAATCCTCTGAAAAGAGCGAGCTGCCACATTATAGCTGGTGCCTTTATGCTGAGCTCTGATGAAAGAAATTCACCCTGCTGCCAAGTTAGCTTACCTGAAATGAATACCTTTAAGGAAAGAGGCTATACTTGGTTCTGCGACCGGAGGTAAAAGTCTACTGAGTTTGATGTTGGAGATTTTAGGCGGATTGGAGGGTGCAAGGCTATTTCATACCTTTAGGCAGGATTTCTGAGACGCTGAAAGCCTGAATGGAGCTGAGTACTGCAGAGATGGACTTTTGATTGGAGAGGGCATTAAAAACCAAAAAAAAGCGATCCTAAATTTATCTCACCTTTTTGACTAATCTATTATCATTTTACTCTTGGAGCTTTGTATAGAAAAGACTGTGCTGAATACTAATGATGTATTGTCAGCTAATTTGCTCTTAATGAAATTTTAGTGAGTAATTAACAAAGGACGGTGATGTAATTGCCTCTGGACGAGAGTTAGAGTTAGAATTATTTTATTGCAACATGTTTACTCTGGTGAAACCTCATCCCTTAGGTTATGTAATTGCATGTAACCCAAAACCAGAGGAATTACAAAAGACAAACTTTCAGCAAAGTGCAACTCAGTCCTTGCTACATCCATATTTCTATAAACTGCATTTACTTCTGTGCCAAGAAACATAAATCATGTCTTATGTATCATTAATATACATGGGTGTCAATAGGAGACGCATGAATGGAAGAAATATGGTTCTTCCCAATAGAGACAGAGTTGAAAAATGGGCTGCAGATAGGGGGAGAATAGAGACTTTCCCTAGTGAGGCAGTAAAGTGCATCTAAATCTCTGCTGCCCCCCAGTGGGCACTGTGGGGTGTATTTTTGTGTGCAGGTACTGTATGTGAGAGAGAGAGAGATGGATTCAGATAAACCCTCGGAGTAGAATAGATTGTGTACCACAGACAATGCATTTTACCTGTGCTGGATGACTTGTGATGCATGCATTAAAAGAAACAAACCCTGTATATTTTCTCTCAGTTCTGCTTTGATATTTTTTTTATTTTTTTTTTTTACTTTGCATAAAATATACAGATTTATGTGTTTGTGGGTGTACATACATGCATACATACATACTGCTGCTGGAATCACTCCAACCTATTCTATTTGATCATTTTTTATCTCACTAAATATACTACTTCAATACATTTCTGTTCCATCTGATAGTCTCAGAGTAATAGTAGAGATATTTAGGGACTTTGGTGTATTTCATCATATTCTCAGAGGAATGCACACTTTGTTGTACAATGTAGTATATATGTTCTATAATATTTAGTGGTGTTGCATTAGATTTGTGTATTTAAAGTGCTTTGGGTAACTTTCAACAGGTTCCACACAGTTTTCCACCCATTTTTCCTGCAGAACCTTTTTAACAGAGTCTGTTTTCTGGCATGAACCCACTTTTTCAGTTCACAGTTTTCTCTTGGATCAATGGAGAACCGACTCCAACTAACTAAATAACTTCTCTATCATTCTGTCTTCACTCTACTGATCTCTCCAGTTTTATCCCACATCATATAATGTGGAGGATATAGCGATCAGTATGAAACTTGATACAGTTTCATAGTTTTTTTTTTTTTGCTGTCTAGTCATCTGAGAACTGCAAGCAGGGACTAGAATAAATGTGAATCTGTTTTTTAAGTTTCCAGAGACTAACTGGAAAAACCATTCAGCATTTTTTTTTTTTTTTACCAAACTTGCTAAAACTTAGAATTATGTGAGGAGTGGTTCCTTTTTATTTTGTTTGTCATTCATCCATCATCATTGTCCATCATGCCATTTGTCATTGGTTCACTGGGGTAGCAGATCCCCCAAACCATTTTGTATATTTTTTGGTAAACTACTCAAAAAACTGCTCACCTCCTCTGATGTGAATGAGTAAAATCAAACAGCTTTTCACAGTCACTCTAGTTAGTTACTTGACAATTGACATATATACAGATTGAGGAGGAGCAATGTGGTTTTCGTCCCGTACGTGGAACCGTGGACCAGTCTCTGTACTTTAAGGAGTGCTAGCCTGGTCCACATAATCAGTAGTAAGCCAGACCTGCTCCTGGTGAGGGTTGGACTTCACCAAGGCTGCCCTTTGTCACCGGTGCTGTTCATAACTTTTATGGGTAGAATTTCTAGGGGCAGCCGGGTGGAGGAGGGGGTCAAGTTTCGGTGGTGGGAGGATCTCGTCTCTGCTTTTTGCAGATGATGTGGTCCTCTTAGCTGCATCAAGCAGCAACCTCTAGCTTTCACAGGGACGCTTTGCAGCCGAGTGTTAAGCGGCTGGGATGAAGATCAGCACCTCCAAGTCTGAGGCCATGATCCTCAGCTGGAAAAGGGTGGAGTGCTCACTCCGGGTCAGAGAGGAAGTCCTACCTCAAGTGGAAGAATTTAGGTATCTCGGGATCTTGTTCGTGAGTGAGGGTAGGATGGAGTGGGACATGGACAGGTGGATTGGGGCGGCAGATGCTAAACCGATCTGTTGTGGTGGAGAGGGAGCTAAGCCAAAAGGCAAAGCTCTCGATTTACTGGTCGATCTATGTTCTGACCCTCACCTATGGTCATGAGCTCTGGGTAATGACCGAAAGAACGAGGTTGCGAGTACAAGCAGCCTAAATGAGTTTCCTCCACAGGATGGCTGGGCTCAGGCTTAGAGATACTGTAGGAAGAGGAGTTCGGACATCTGGGAGGAACTCAGAGTAGAGCCACTGCTCTTCCACGTCGAGAGGAGACCGTTGAGATGGTTCAGGCATCTAGTGAGGAGGCCTCCCAATGCCTCCCTGGAGAGGTACTTCGGGCGTGTCCATCGGGGAGGAGACCTCGGGCCAACCCAGGACACGCTGGAGGGATTATATCTCTGGGCCTCAGGATTTCCCCGGAAGAGCTGGTGGAAGTGACTGGGGACAGGGCTCTGCTGAGGCTGCCACCCCTGCAACAGATAAGCAGAAGAAGACAGTACAGTACGGTACTGATACAGTATATGAGAATATATGGTATTTTACAGTATTTTAAACCCCACTTTTAATTAAGCACATTTACCATGGGCTTCTGTGATGAAGATGCTTGTATTTGACACTACATACAGGACTGGAACACCTCTGTGTGCAGAAGAAGAACACCTACTACCAAGTTTTGTGGAAAAAAAAAAAGATCTGCGCTGTAACATATTCTTCGTCTCAAACTCACACATGTCAATAACAGTTCAGAGTCCAACACAGGAATAAAATAAACCTGAAAACACAGTTGAATGTCTCTGATGTGTTGCATTAGTTATGCCTGTGTGTGCTTTGTGCTCTGCTCCATCCTATGTATCACACTCTGACCTGCGTATGTGATGACTGCAAGGTCAACTGAAATTAAACTTCTGGGTCAATAAAAGTTTAAAGTTAACATGAATTATTTAGCTGTTCCTGTACTCTGCTCTAATCTGTTAAAAGAAAAAGTCTATCAAAGACGGAGAATATTTGTTTAACATGACCTTTCGTCATATATATTTACACACATGGGCACAGTATAGGGAGGGGAAACAGTTATAAGCCATAGTTATTTTATACTGCGGTATATCTTGTTTACAATATGCCTTACATTTCTACATACTAGAGACTCTGTTTTCTTTATGTGTGGATTTTGGGTTTTTTTGTTTTTTGTTTTTTTGGGGGTAAGAAATACATTTCCCTAAACAATGGCTTCTATAAAACTATGCAGTGATTAACTGAGAGGTAATTTGATAGTGGTACTTCTACTGTAGTGAATACTTTAAAATCTAATTTAATGCACAAGTTTTACTGTAAATAAATGGGGGACATATGTAGTGTTACCCAAGAAAATATATAGCCATTATTTATGTTTCACTTAACTCCAGCCTTTACACTGTTGGATAAGTGCTTGACTTGAGGTTAAAAAAAAAACCCTCAACTTCATTTCTTTGGAAAGTGAACAGTGAGTAAAAGAAACTGTATCTTGTCATTGAAAAGTGTTTTTTTTTTTCCTTGAACATGTAGTGATGTATACTTACCATTGAGGTAGTCAAAGATGTGATGGTTTTCTTTTTTATTAGAACATCGATGTGAGACCAATTCATTCAGAGTTTGAGTGCATCTTCTTTTGTGTGTGTGTGTGTGTGTGTGTGTGTGTGTGTGTGCGTGTGTGTGTGTCTGTGTTTGTATTCCAGCTCTTATCAATGCATGATGTCCTCAGTTGGCATGAAACACTTCTCCGTGG
This sequence comes from Sphaeramia orbicularis, assembly GCF_902148855.1. Classification (NCBI taxonomy): domain Eukaryota; kingdom Metazoa; phylum Chordata; class Actinopteri; order Kurtiformes; family Apogonidae; genus Sphaeramia; species Sphaeramia orbicularis. The sequence continues at coordinate 23,113,976 of NC_043961.1, read as the reverse complement.
TGACCTAACAGCTTGCTCAGTTTCTTTGCTTGGCGTCCCAGTCGATTGTACTACTGCTTACATCTGTGTTTGTTTTGGAGCGTCTCTTGGTCTTGTGTGGTTCTCCGCTGTTTCTAAGGAGATGCTCATTTGGATAGCATGTAAGAGGACAATGCCATGGCTGTCGCTCTGATAACTATCCAAGTCCTTGATCTTCTCTCCCTGTAAACATCATTACCACACACTGAAAACATACACATTGACAACAGACACTCACACATACACTCACACCCCTGAAAGCTGCTCATCCAAATCGGCGCTAACAGATTAGCAGTGATTATAAACAAACATGGAGGATTAATCCTGTGTACTCTCAGTCTACTTTTCCAGTGAGCTAGCCAGGGTAATTACCGAGCGGCTAGATTGTTAGTGTAATCGTGCTCGTGCACACCAACACATTCACACACTGGCTGCCTTGCTTCACCACTTACTGATATCAGCTTTATGCTCGTTTTCTGAGAAAGATGAAGAAATCTATGAAAGCAGCAGCAACATAGTTGAGGTACAGTAAAGCAGTGAAGCTTATGAATAAAGTATTTGATAAGATTGGTCGTTGACACTGGTTTGGGAAAAACTCAAAGCGGTACCTTGGAAGGGTACAAGTGACTGTTTGATTGGTGTGAAGCGAGTTCTATTTTTTTCCCTTTTACTAAAGGTGGAGTAGGAAAAACGGTTCGAGCAAACTACATTTTGAAAATACACAATTCAAAAGTCCAAACCCCTTTTTTCAGAAATTCCATTGTTTTTAAATATACAATATCAAAAAATTTTAGTAAACCAGATTCTACAAAAAGTGGATTACTTGATTGGAGATAACCAGCTTTGTTTATGACTCTAATAGCTTTTTTTTTGGAGTTTAATTATCAGGTCTATATTAGTTTTATACACATTGCCCCATATTTCCACACAATATGACATATATGGCATTACAAGTGAACAATACAGTATATGCAAACATTTTTTGTTTAACAAGTCTCGAGTTTTCTAAAAAATCGCAACAGCCTTGGATATTTTACGTTTGATATATTCTATTTGTGGTTTCCAACAGAGTTTATGGTCAATAATCACTCCCAAAAATTTTGTTTCATAGACCCTTTCAATTTCAATTTCATTAATTTTCAGTTTTCTATCATAATTTACCCTAGCACCACCAAAAACCATAAATTTTGTTTTATCTTCATTAAGTGATAACTTCAAACCATTTTTTTTTAACTTGATCAATTCCTTTTCCACAGTTTCTAATATTTGTTTCATATTTGCTCCCGAATAAAGCAAATTAGTATCATCTGCAAATGGCGGTGGAGTTTGATAGACATATCACCATTCAATCATTTTGATGGGCCGGTTAAAATGATTGGATGGTGTTTTTTCAGTCCTGTCCATTCCACAGGTGACTACATTTTTTTATTTTTGTGTTAGAGCATTTAATTAATTGGTTTTAATCGGGGTGTGAAGGGGATTTTAAGCAATATAGTAAAAAAAATGCTTCAGGAAAACATCTCCCACCCCACCTTTAACTGGAACTTTTCAAGACATGCATGTAAATCAGTTTTTAAAGCTTAGATACGATGCATAGCAGGGAGTTTCTGTTATTTGTCATTCTACTTCCCACTGAGATATTGCTGTATTATTTGGCCACGGTGTTGCCTGCTGGCCTCTTTATCCACCACAATACATAGCGCTTTATTCTGTCTACAGTGACAGTGTTTTATAGCACCCGGGTGTGTAGCCCAGGGGTGTGTGACTCGACACAAACTTCGTGTAAGCCTGTATTATTGAACGTGTCCTTACGGGTGAAATCTGAAGTTGTTTTTCACTAATGCAGTAAAGCGCATTCCCACAGTTATTTGACAAATCTGTTAACCTTTCTCTTCGCATTCTCCTCTGTATCAGGTTGAAGCCATCCTGGTCAACATCTTCGGAGGAATCGTAAACTGCGCCATCATCGCCAATGGCATCACCAAGGCCTGTCGAGAGCTGGAGCTGAAGGTGCCTCTAGTGGTCAGGCTCGAAGGTGAGAAAATGCTAAGTGTACACATGCACACACTTGCAGATTTAGCCTTTCTGACCTTATTAGCAAGCTTATCCCCATGAACACTCCCACACTGACATAATACACACTGTGCATCATCGTCCTCCGCCTTACGGACCATTGATCATCATCTCGCCTGAAAGCAGTTGACCTTAATGAGGATTTCATGATGCTGCATAATGACACTGGCCTTATAGCTATGAAAAAACAAGTTTAGTAGTTGTTTGCCTTGAGATAGTATGTTGAAGGGGCTGAAGTTTTTTTCTTTTTTTTTTTGCAGATGTTTGCTATTGTTAGCTTTTTTTTCTCTGTATTTAGCTGTTTTCCATTACAGGAACAAGATGATTCTTCAGTTCAACATGGAGAATTTGAGACAATTACTGAATATCCAAACTGTTTTGATTTCGGTTCACAAAATAGAGTCGAAACAAATCACTTCCTAATGGTCTTCAGTTGTGATTCAGTTGGCTATTCCGTCATTGCCTATAACACTGACACCAGCAGCTGTGTTAGATCTGACCTTCATGCTTACTGGTGGGTGCTTGCATTAAAGTGATACTGTTAGCATGCTTTTTCGTCCAACAGTGGAAAGCGATACCCTTGTTAACTCTCATTTTATTTATTTTTTCCATGTTCTTTCAGGGGGTAGTTAGTGTTGGTGATAATACCCACTTGGCAGGAGCTTCAGCTATTGTTGCATTTACTGTTTACTATTGCATTTGCTGTTCTGCTCATATATCACCAAGTTAGAATGTACTACTTATTTTTTTCATGTTGGATTCAGAACAGACTAGATGCTTGAGGCACAAAGTGGTATTGAAGGATGGGACAACCCCAAAATAGATGTTCCGACACATAATAACAGTGAAATATCCGTGCAACACAACCCACTAACATTTTTAGCTTGAGGAAATAACTGTAATTCTTTTACAATCTGCAATAAATATGTGAATGTTTTGAGAAAAAAATAATGATGCTAATCAGACTTTTAAACATCTCAAATGTGCCAGTGTTTAAAAGCACCTCTTGCCCACCTTGTTATAAACCTGAGAACCATTCTATTATTGTTACTGTGCTCTCTGGAGCCTATCCATCTTCATTGTGGCCCAGTGTCCCAGTAAGAACAGCAGTGCATTTCTCAAACGTGTCACATTCTGCCACACCCGTCATTAGCGCCGGCCAGAATAACAGCAGAGACAGCACTGATTGGCTCACCTTTCACCTCTATATGCTAATGAACCCCGGTGGGTTGTGTGTGTCTATGCATGTGTGAGGTGGCAGCGGTGACTCCTGAAGGCGTGGGGCCAGTTGGTGGTTAGCTTAATTGTCAAAATCCAGCAGAGTGGTGTGTCTAGAGCAGAAAGCAGGGATGTGCATGCGGGTTTGTATATGCGCAGACACATGTGTGCGTGAATGTGCTAGCCCTCTCTGCATACATACTGTGTGACCTCAAACACTCTACTGATGTGGTTTGTAGGTCAGGCCGTGTAAGCTGTTTCTAAAACCCAACTGTGAGGCGCTGTAGTTGGCTGTTTTAAAGCACAAGAGTCTAGAAATTTAGCTTCAACACTTTATACCTCTACTTTTAAAATAGGGCTGCACGATATTCGAAAAAACTGACGGTGCCATTTTTTTTAACCCTGCGATATATATTGCGATATGAAAAAATACTCAGGAGGATATAAGAGCTGTTTGGTGCCGACGTAAACGGTCAAACAAATTAGTTGTGTTTCCTCTCATTGTGGCAACAGGTGCAAGACAAGGTTATTATCGTTAACGAAAACACAAAAACAAAATGACGAAAACTAGAGTTGAAAAAATATTTTCGTTAACTGAAATAAATAAAAGCTGTAATTAAAAGAAAAAAAACAATAACTAACTGAAACTGTATTGTGTGCTTACAAAACTAACTCAAATCTATAAAAATTATGGATAAAATTCCCTTCGTTTTCGTCTTTGTCAATGTCAGATTGATACGAAATCGATTTATTTCGCTCTAGCAATTTTAGCTAGCGGCACCATATGGCGCTTCACGGTCCGTCACTTCTCGTCACTTGTCGTTTAGAGTCGTTTTCTCGTCCCCACTCTACCTGGAAACATGGAGACTAAAGTTGGGAGAAAGCAGCAGAGTCCTGTATGGGATTTATTTGAATACGACAGCGAAGAAAATAAAACATACGACAAAACTAAAACTGAACTGAAACTAAGCATTTAGAAAAAAATTTGAACTAATAAAAACTAGCAATGTGATGTGTAGAGTGTATTCATGTATGCAAATGTCCAAAAATGAGAAAAATGTATCACCATATCAAGAACAAGTCAAATACTTTGCCTGTATGTAGTGTCCTTTGTCACACTGACAGTCTTAAACCTGAATCAAACAAATTAGCACTGTACCAAAGTTAACAAGGACATATTAGCATAGGTTCTAGTAGTCTAGGAGAAAAACATGCATTCTGCCATCTGTCTTCATGCTCCAGACTAAACATGCGGTACATAGAAGCAACTCAATTGCAAGTCAAAATAGACTTTTAATTAGTCGGCCCACATTTCTCATACAAGGCCATGTAATTCCACCTGACTCACAAACAGACTGAGTCCAGAAGGTCACTGCTGGTGGCTGGTCCAACCCTATTTTCCTGGCCGGGGTCTAATCCAAGCTTTAGTCGTGGGTCATTACATCCTGGGTTGCAGTCTTGTGGAGAAGATTGGTTCAGAATCAATCAGCTCAGCTTGCTAGGCTGACCGCAGGGCAGTAAGAACGGCCCAACGCTCTTCAACAGGATCAGAATGGATTAACTGGCACACTTTTAATTGGGAAGGCTCTTTTAAAAGGCCTGGGTTGATTGCATTGGGGGAGAGTTATGTATTCCCAGGCGAAGAGGACGGAGCATGTGGTCTAGATGTTGATAATTTTGAGTAAGTTGATTAGTTGATTGTTTGTTGATGCCTTGCTGTTAAACTAAAATTAACTCTATTTGTGAGCTGCAATATTAGTATTGCAGTATTGCTTGTGTTCTTGATTGCAGATTAAACACACATGCATTTGCACATGGACATTTTTAAGGTATTAAAAAAATGTATCTTCCCTGGTCTGGTCAAATGAACTCTTGGCTCTTTAAAGCTTCTGTCTGCCTCGGTAAAAAAAAAAAAAAAAAAAGTCTCCATAAATAGAGTCCACGGAAAGGTGGCTGTAATTGCCTAACTATTTTCCACACCCTGTTGATTTACAGACCCATTCTACAACTGTCTGTCATATAACAGTAGTGGCCTTCTTAAAAGAAGGTCTATTTTTACACTTCTAATTAAAAAGCAGCACTAAGTCCAGTAGTGATGTTGAGAGAGCTCCTTCAGTCCTGACTGTACGCCAACTCACGCATCAAAGAATCATTGCTCTCAACATTTATTTGATGTGTTTGATGATCAACACACAGGGTGAAATGAGGCGTAGCAGGACTCATCTGTTTTGGCTGCATACTGATCATCAGATGGATCAACAATCAAAGCTAGAGAACAAGTACTGTACAATGACATTCTGGTCATTTTTTATGTTCTTTATTCAAGGTAGTTAGGATAGTAAGACAGGGGTTCTTTTCTGCAGGTGCTAGTGTGACTTAATTGCTCCAACCTGGTTCTTCGAAACAGTGTGTTAATTCCACAAAAAGTCTATTTATAAGTAGAATGTTACACCCCGGCCTAGGGGTTCACCAGGGCGAACATAATAGGCTCAACTTTTGTCCCCTCCCAGCTCCCAAGCACACACGTCAGTCAAAAACTAAGATTCACAATATTTATTATCAGTATTTTGCTCAACTAAGGAAGGGTTAGGGGAGGGAGCAGCTAAAACAACAAACAAAATATCTTCTTTTACAATACTAACTTACCTAACCAAAATAAATGCAGGAAATAAAATACAGAAACTTACCTAACTACCTAACAAAAACAGGAGAAAAGGTGTAAACAAAAGAGCCGACCTCCCCTACCAGAAAAAGGTTCAATTTAACAAAACTATTTACAACTACAAACAATCAGATTTTTCCAGGATCGAAGACTGACGGTCACACACACGAACACAGGGTTGGGAGCTGACAGGAGGCAAGAGCGAGCGAGGACAGAAGTTCCAGGGCCATTTTTAAAGGGCTGGGCAATCATGATCCACCAATCAGCAACCTGCAATAGACAGACACAAAAGGGCACAGCACACCTACAGGACGGGGGAGAACACACACACTAAACAGAAAACACATACATATACATATAAATAGATAAATTATGACCCAGGGTCATAACAAGAAACATGAGGATTCTTCACTTGTTTCAAAATTGGTTTCTAACGAACTATTGCACATGCATTGTAGTATATATTTTCTGGATATCTTTGGCTTTTTTTTTTAAATCATAGGTAGAATAATTATTTCTGATATGAATATTTGTGTCTGTATATTGGAGCAATTTACGATAGATGTTTAAATCCTATGGGGCGGCCATGGCAGAGCAGGTCGTCCAGTAACTGAAGGGTTGGTGGTTCAAATCCCATTCTAGTCATGTGCCATTGTGTCCTTGGGCAAGACACTTCACCCACCTTGCCTCCAGTGTCACTCATGTGGGTGTATGTCAGCCCTGCGATGAACTGGTGACATGTCCAGGGTGTACCCCGCTTTCACCCATAAGTAGCTGGGATAGGCTCCAAGCGACCCCCGTGACCCCAGTGAGGATAAAGTGGGTTCAGAAAATGAATGAATGTTTAAATCTGACTTTTAAGTTGACAGCAACCATTGGACATTTCTGTTTTTGGACATTTGAAGTCTTATTCAGTTCTGACTGGTGGAGAGTTCCAGGTTTTCATCGTCTTTTTGTGGACACCTAGGGCTGTTGAGATAACCTGTAGATTATTACCTGAGTTTTTTTATGGAATTATACATTTTAAAACATTTCCCTGTGGTCTACATAAACTGTAAATGCTATGCTTAGGTCTGAATTCTTCATTAATTAGTGTATCATATTTTTGTGAGACAGTTTGTACATACTGCGTTATCCAGCTTTGTCTCATCCACACTAGAAAAGCCAAAGTGAGTCCACACTTTTGAATTAAACAGTATTGGTGCATCTCTCAGTTTAACTTCATCGCTCCACTCTGCCTTATTAGCGCCGTTGTTGGCTTTTTATTTTTCTGTAACTTTGGCCCAATTTTCAGCCACTCGTATGAGGACCGCCCCCTGGATCACATGTAAAACAGTGACCTGATTCACCGAGGAACAATGAAAGAAGTTTATAGCAGCTATATTTTAATAATAATTTTGGAAAACAATACGCGGCAATCCATTGCAAGGTTAAATATTGCGATAGTTCTCCAAATTAATATTTTGTCACACTCCTATGCAATACCAAGTTAATTGGTTAATCTAAATTGCCCATAAGTGTGAATGTGAGAGTGATTGTTTGAACTGGCGACATGTCCAGGGTGTACCCCGCCTTCACCCATGAGTAGCTGGGATAGGCTCCAAGCGACTCCCGTGACCCTAGTGAGGACAAAGCGGGTTCAGAAAATGAATGAATGTTTAAATCTGAGTTTTAAGTTGACAGCAACCACTGGACATTTCTGTTCTTGGACATTTGAAGTCTTATTCAGTTCTGACTGGTGGAGAGTTCCAGGTTTTCATCGTCTTTTTGTGGACACCTAGGGCTGTTGAGATAACCTGTCGATTATTAACTGAATTAAAGGAGTGATATTTGCTTTCTTTATTTTTATGGAATTATGCATTTTAAAACATTTCCCTGTGGTCTACTTACTGTAAATGCTCTGCTTGGGTCTGAATTCTTCATTAATTCAACTCCACAGGTCCATCTTCAACCTTATTTCTGAGTAATGACACCAGAAAGGTCGTTTTTTTAGCGCTGGCCCTTTAAATGCAAATGAGCCACTTTATGCCCCACCCCCTCCAGGTTGTTGGCTGTGCTGCTCTGTCCTGTTCAGCCAACAACTTAATATTTTAGGTAATCGCCTTGAAATTTGGACATATTTTCAGTATGGACTACAACCGCTGCTGCTGACAAACAATTATGGTGTACTCGGAGAAATGTTCGTCGCACGTCTTGACCTTATATATGCAAATGTTATGACATAACTAGTTATAGACTTAACAAATTAAGCAGGAATTAAAACGGGCTGTAGAAATCCACTCAATTTTTGCTAAAATGAATATAAAGATAGCTTTGCGGCACCTGGAGGGTTCAAATTCAATCTTTTTGAACTATTAGGGTCTAAATACACAAATAAATGAACCAAAGACTAATAAAAGTGGGTTTAGCAAAATATGATCCCTTTAAAGTGTAAAACCACCCATCGAGTTACGTCAGGTCTATGCTGATGGGATGACCGCCCTGTTTAATGTAGATGACTTCCTTCATTCTTCTCTCAAACTCTCCGCCTTCCCTATTCCAGTACATTCCTCTGCTGTATTTCAGATGCAGGTGGCCTTCTGAGTCCTGACCTGAGGAGTTGGGTCCCTGGTGTAGTGCCATGTGCTTGTGAAATGGTTGTTTAATCTCTGCTATATATAGGTCCGTGTGCTCCTTGCAACATTGAACTGAATATACAGGTTCAGGTGTTTTAGCCTCAGAGTGGACCTGTTTTGGTTTGTTCTTGTTAGTCTCATTATATCAGAATCTGATTTATTTTCACTTATGCTGCAATTTGTTGGGAACACAGAAATTTCCCATCACTTGTGGACCATAACACCAATACCAGGACCTTTTACAGACTATGGTTTCTACCTGATGTTCAGCAAACTCTGAGGTGGTTCATTTACAGTGGGAAGGTGACCCAGCTATTGCCCTGTTCAGACCAAGGTTATATTAGTTTTGGATTTTTCATTATAGTTTAGTTTTATTTAGTTTTGACTTTTTTTTTCTCTAATTCAGTTATTTTTAATTCCTTTTTAGAGCAGGTTTGCTAGTTTTTATTACTTTTCATTTTTTTCTAAAGGCTTAGTTTTAGTATTAATTTTAGTTTTGTCGTATCTTTTGTCTTCTTCGCCGTCGTATTCAAATAAATCCCAGACAGGACTCTGCTGCTTTCTCCCAACTTTAGTCTCCATGTTTCCAGGTAGAGTAGAGACGAGAAGACGACTCTAAACCACAACTGACAAGAAGTGACGGACAGTGAAGTGTCGTACGGTGCCGCTAGCTAAAATTGCTAGAGCGAAATAAATCACTTTCGTATCAATCCGATGTTGACAACGACGAAAACGAAGGGAATTTTATCCATTATTTTTATGTGTTTTAGTTAGTTTTGTACGCACACAATACAGCTTCAGTTAGTTATCGTTTTTTTCTTTTAATTATAGTTTTTATTTCAGTTAACGAAAATGTTTTTTCAATTTTACTTTTCGTCATTTCATTAGTTTTCGTTAACAATAATAACCTTGGTTCAGACATGACATTAACATCCATCCTGAGTGATCCAGTCTCATGCAGACAGTCATAATGCAAGGTGTGGACAGACTCAGGATGCGCTCAGGGCAGGTCTGGGAAGCATACGTCCACATTCTCTTAACTGTTAAAGCAGGAATATGTCCTCCCCAGTGGTCATTTGTATTAACCCTTGTGTTGTGTTCAGATTTTTGTTATTCAGCCAGTGTTCGTGGATGGGTTTTTAATTCAACATAATCAAACAATTTTATGTTAAACTAGAAGCACTCGGAGAGCGCAGACCTCCGCCAAGGCTGATCAGTGGCGCCCCCCGTGGGCCCCCCCCACCCCTGATCACCACCAAAATTTAATCATTTCTTCCTTATCCCATTTCCAACAAACCCTGAAAATTTCATCCAAATCTGTCCATAACTTTTTGAGTTATGTTGCACACTAACGGACAGACAAACAGACAAACAAACAGACAAAGTAGAAAAGCACTCGGAGAGCGCAGACCTCCGCCAAGGCTGATCAGTGGCCCCCCCCCTGTGGGCCCCCCCACGCCAAGGAGGTTATGTTTTTGCCAGGGTTTATTTGTTTGTTTGTTTGTCTGTCTGTTTGTCTGTCTGTTAGTGTGCAACATAACTCAAAAAGTTATGGACAGATTTGGATGAAATTTTCAGGGTTTGTTGGAAATGGGCCCCCCCGTGGGCCCCCCCATCATTTCTTCCTTATCCCATTTCCAACAAACCCTGAAAATTTCATCCAAATCTGTCCATAACTTTTTGAGTTATGTTGCACACTAACGGACAGACAAACAGACAGACAGACAAACAAACAAACAAACCGTGGCAAAAACATAACCTCCTTGGCTGAGGTAAATACTCAACAGATGTTTACTTCATACCAATTACAAGCAACATAAAAAGCATATATGTTTAATATTTGCCTTTTGCCTTTGCTAGATCACATTTATGAATTAAAGTGCTACTCGTTTTTAGTTGTTTTTTTTTAAATAAAATGTAATATAATCAAGATATGAGAGGAAAAATTCATAAAAAATAATTACTCATCATTTGTCTTTTAATAAAAAATGAAAACAGGTCCCACAGACCCAAACACCTTACAAGGGTTAACATGCATTCTGTAATACAAGGTATGAACAAGGCCTACAACTACTCTACAGGTTTGAGCTCAACAGTTCCTGTAGCCAGACGCGCTTTGCATTCTGGGATAGAGCAGGATGTAAGAGCTGTAATAAAAGCAAGTCTCCAGCTTGTTAAGTCCAAAACACAAGACCATCATCCTTTATTTACTTTACCGCTCCCATTTCAGATACACCTGACCAGTAATTGAAGTTAACATTCTCACTAAAATGTCATAACTTGCTTGTTGATGCATTTTTTATTCACTTACATTTTCCTTTGTATGAAAAGAAACCAAAGCACATCAACCAAAGTAAAAAGAGCTATTAGTGTGAAATCTCACTCTGATAGTTATTGCAGAATCTGACATACAGTCGGGATCTGAGGCGTGAGAAAATTCCTCCAGGTTTGTCAGAAACTCCAAGGAAATTTTATTATATGTGTGTGCGTGTGTGTGTGTGTGTGTGTGTGTGGGGGGGGGGGGGTTCTATTTGAGGAAGAGCTTTTTAGAAATGCAGCATGGACCACCACAAGGGACTTTCTTGGCACAAATATTCACTTCAACTTAATGAGCTGATTAGATTTTGTCGGCAAAAGGTCAGAGTTGTTGTTACTTTATGAACACATTTTTGGTCATTACTTCAGATTGTAATGCCGGAATAGTAAACACATGGTTGAACTTACCATTGCTGTTTCATATCTGTTTGCTGTCTAAGTGAAACCACAGGTGGGATAACCACAGAAGTGCTTTGCGAATGTCCCTTGGTACTAACATTACTGTCCTGGTGGTGTTCAGTTCTGTAGCCTCCAGTGGTTCAGTTGGTGGCAGGAGGCAAAGAGCAGATACTGGTCTAAGTGTAAGTATCCAGTAAACCTCAGTGCTGAGGTCTCAATGAGCCCCACATGGTCTGAAAAGGGTTCTTGTTTCTGCAGACAGCCTTCTTTATGAACCTGATGTTGCTGTCAACTGAGTCAGTGCGTTCTGTTAAGGCTTCCACTTCTTGGGTTTTGATTTTGACCCAGATGTCATCCACATATCTGAAATGAGCGCTAGGTGTTGTTCCCTTGAAGCAGCTCAGTGCTCTACTTTCTACTTCCTCCATGTACAGACTGGATGTAAGGTGCAGCAGTGGAGAACCCGGCTCTGTTAAGCCCTCATTGTACTTGAAAAAGTTGGTAATAAGGCATAGGCCAAGCGGGATTTAGTCTGGGCAGAGGATAGTTTTTGCTTTATATCGATTGTTTTCGTTTGGTTTCTGAACCTCGGCAGCACAGTGGTGTAGTGGTTAGCATTGTCCCCTCCCAGCAAGAACGTCCTAAGTTCGATTCCACCACCAGGGACCTTTCTGTGTGGAGTTTGCATGTTCTCCCCGTGTTTGCGTGGGTTCTCTCCGAGTACTCCGGCTTCGTCCCACCATCCAAACACATGCACTAGTAGGGCTGGGAATCTCAGGGTACCTCATGATACAATGCGTTACGATATGCGATACATGGCTCACGATAACATGATATGGCGTCACTGCAATTATCAATATATTGTTGTTAAAAACCTACAATACATCTGTGTGTTTATAGAGGTGAAACAAAAAAAAAAAAGGTTCATATTTTTCAGCATAATTTAACCAGAGTACAAACAGCAATATTGCGAAAACAATGACACTGTTTTAGTTCAACCGAACTGTAAACATTTTTTAGCTGTCTGACAACAGTGACACGATTTCAAACTCATTCAGAAAACACAACATCTCATGTCTCTCAAGTGTGCATGTTTGTTGTGCCACCCATGTGTGGTATTTTTGTGAAACAGTCCTTATCCAGCTTTCCACACTATAAAAGCCAAAGTGAGTCCACATTTTTGATATAAACAATGTCAGTGCGTCTTTCAGTTTAACTGCACCGCTCCACTCCGCCATATTAGCGCCGTTGTTTGTTTTTTCATCAACACTGACTTCAGCCCAATTTTCAACCACTTACACAAGGACCGCCCCCTGGATGACATGTAAAACGGTGACTCGACTCACTAAGGAGGAATGATAAAAAAAAAGGTTATAGCGGCTATATTTTAATAACAATTTAAAAAACAATATGTGGCGTGAGCACATCAATAATCCATTGTAAGATTAAAAATCGTGATAGTTCGACATATCGATATTTTGTCACACCCCAAGTTCACTGGTTAATCTAAATTATCCATGGTGTGAATGTGAGAGTGATTGGTTGTTCGTCTCTATTGAGGACTTGCAGCTGACATCAGTGGTCATGTGATTATTGTTTACACCACCATATTGGTGGGCACACTATCTGGATCCAGAAAGTTAGAACTGTTGCTTTATATCGTGTTTTTCTTTGGACTCGTGTTTGCATGTTTTGTTATTTGCGAGTATGTCTGCTTGTGATAAAGGCACCATAGATGAGTTTCAGTGTTTACTAACAACAGTGATGTGCGGGCAACTCGGAGGCAAAAACACGAGTACCAGCTCCAGCCGGCTCACATCAGCCGCGTACACCTCCAGGCTCTGCCCCGGAACTCATGAACGAGCCGATATGTTAGCTCTCAAACGGTCCTTTAACTGTCTCTGTCCAAAAGCCGATCCCATCTTCTCTTTCACGGCCGCATAATTTGACTTGAGCGCATCGGGAAGGCTGTCCCATAGTAGAAAAGCAGACTTGCACAGACGTGGGTGGGGAGTATTGTCACCAGCTCCCCGCTGAACTCACCGGTGTCACCTGCCGTAGCTCCGACTGCCACTTCCAGCTGCTTCACCCAGCTGAGGAAACTCAAAGGGAGCAGGTAGACCCACAATCACTCTCTCTCTATAGGGTGATAGTCCAGGGGAAGCCCTCCTGGTAGGTTTAAAGGGGTCTTCATCACCGTACCACATGATGACAATTATTTTTTTCCACGCTGCTAAGCACCACAGGCACGCAGGCTAACTATACTGAGAAGCTACGCTAACCGCGGTAATAACTATAAACAGCGGTCGGCAGAACAGAACCACCGCTGCCACCAGTGGAACCGAGTGGTCTTTCTGCCGAACTTATAACTGGTGAAAGCTAAGTAATAAACGGCACACATGAGTTTAGCAGGTCCATCGTTTAACACGTATGATCCAAGGAAAGCTTGCCTACCACTATGGCGTCGTAAACAGAAAACCACGTGATCATGTGACGTTTGTGCAAAACCTCAATATGTCCACGTTGTTATTGAATAAAACAATCACTTCTCAACTAACTTACCTGGTTAAATAAAGAACGTTGTTGTCCAAATCAGTGGAATTTTGGGTGTAACTGCACGAGAAAATCAGAGGTAGTCTTTTGGACGAAACATGAAACAACCAATAGAAGCCAAGTCGTCTCCTACTTTGGCACGATAGTGAACCATAACCTGAATGTCCTTTTTGTTTTTTTTTAAGAACATTAAAGTTTTATTTTTCATAATATAATTCATGGGACACTATGCAGTGTCATTCTGAACATTTCACCCTCCCCTGGGTTTGTAAAAGTGCTCTGTCTGACAGAAGTGGGGCTGGGTTTTTCAGCGGACCATCCTCTGTCCTGGATTCACCTCTGCAGAATAAGAATCAGCTCTATGTGGGTGGTGCACCACATATGACCTGGAAGTCTGAGAATCAACAGACTCAACCTCCTTAAGTTTTCTGAGTATTACTTGGGCACATATCAGCCCCAACACTTGTATTTCAGGTCAAATTGAAAAGACACAGACCTTTGGTACAACATATGACTGAGAATGACTTAGAATTTATCAAGCTTCACAAAAATGTATACTTTGTCTTATATAAGAACAGACAAATGACTGTATCAAGAAGAAAACCAGAAAAACTACAGTGTTTTGCTGTAGGTCTGACAGTTAACCAGGCAGTCTCCTCTCCTCATCAGATCTGAGTTTCATTAAACCTCAGCTTGTTAAGCCAGGATCACAATTTTAGCAACTGCAGCATCAACAGAACTCCTCTGGCACGAGTCTTTGGCATAGCCCCAAGCCTTATTATCCTGTTGAAATATGGTGGCCTGTAATTGACTCACACATTAAAGTGGCATTTTTACAATAGCCACAAGTAAGCTCGCTAATTAGACCAGAGATCCAACAGAAATGTGCTGTGAAGAAACAATATATCACACAGCAAAACATTCAGCGGCGCTTCGTCTTTTGTTGTTAAGGACTCAGAGCTGGGTTTTCTTATGAGGCTGGTCAGTTGAGTCACCGTTCAGCAGAGTGGACAGCTCATAAAAGTGCAGAAGGGGAGGAATTACAACACTAAAAACTGAATTTAGATGAAGAGGTGACTTAGGAGCAGAGGAAGTCTTAGCAGCAGATGTACTTACCAATAGTAATGGACTGTACTGTGTGTTTTTAATTCATAGCACTATACTAAAGCACAAAATAGCACTTCCATTTTATGCAACTTTACTATTCTACTACATCTCAGAGGCAAATTATGTACTGTTTACTAAAATCATTTGCATTTCTTTGTATCTGCACTTTTTATTTTCAGGCAACAATTTTGCATCCCTTTCTTGAAAACTTTGTTGTCTGTGAATGTTTGTGATAAACTGAAGAATGAGGTATTTCTTCGTAAGTAAATTCTCCTGTTTTTAAGCTAAATCAACCCTTCAAAAACACTCTTGACTTAACTAGAAGTGCATTCTCACAAAGTTGGAAACAGGATTGATGATGAGCTTATAGAACATCTTGCACTGCTGGATATTAAACTTTACAACAGTATATAAAGCAGTCAAATGGTTTTACATCGAACATCTACATCAGGGGTGTCAAACTCACTTCAGTTCAGGGGCCACATCCTCACAATATGATCTGCAGTGGGCCAGACTAGTAAATTAATAACATAATAATATAGAAATAATTCCAACTCTAAACTTTTCAATGTGTTTTATAATGAAAAAAGTAAAATTACAGTATGGAAATGTTTACATTTATAAACTATCCATTAAAAAATGTGAATAACATGAACAGCCACCAAAAAACTGAAAATTATTTTTAAAAAGTGCAATTTTAACTATATTCTTCCTCTGCTTTTTATTTGCAAACGTGTATTACAACTTACAGATCACAAGGGATCTGCAAATACACAAAACATTTAGTAACAGACAGAATGTTTGTAAAATTGCACTTACTTCTCTGAAGACATTTCTAGTTTTTCATATTTTTTGTGAGGTTAGTTTGTAAATTTATACATTTTCATGTAATTTCACTGTTTTTACACTAAAACAAAAAGGAAACATTTGGAGTCGTCATAATTTGTAGGTTATTATGATAGTATTTTACTGATCGGACCCACTTGAGACTAAAGTAGGGCTTTATATGGCCCCTAAAGTCAAATTTCTTAGTGTTGATATCTTGAGTAGGATTTTTGCATTTCACAAATTCATCCCACAGGCCGGATTGGACCCTTTGGTGGGCCGGATTCGGCCCCCGGGCCGTATGTTTGACATCTGTGATCTACATCATGCAACATATCAGTTCCATAATTCACTTTTATCTGCTGCCATTTTATGGACCTATGTGTTTTTTATATGTATGTGTGTAATTTTAATTATGTTTTTTTCATTTTAACAACTTTGTACTGTGACCTTGAGTGTCCTGAAAGGTGCCTATAAATAAAATTTATTATTATTATTATTATTATTATTATTATTATTATTATTATTATTATTATTATTATTATTATTATTATTATTATTATCATTATATGGATTAATTCAGCAGTTATATGAATCCAAAACATCATATATACTAGGAAAACATTTTTTTTGCTGCATCATGACTTTGACTTGGACATAAAATATTTTACTGATGACACTTATTATGGGGTGTTTTTACATTGGCCAACCTTTGTGTTTTTTTTTTTCATGGTATAAATTTGCTGTAGTTTAGCTCTCATGCTGTAGACAGGCATACATGTCATGTTTTCATGTTGATTCATTTTCGACTTCTTCCTTCTTCCTTTTCTTTCTTCTTGTGTGTATTGGCCGTGACAATCTCACGTAACTTCATGCAATTTGTGTGAAACTCCGAACCACTGTCTTCACACTGTAAATGAACCAAACCTTGCTTCATTTCAATCCAGACTGAGAATGCCTTAAATGGGTGTTGCACATTTATTTCGCATCAAACTGAAAACTCCACAAATCGTGTGAAAACATTCCTAAATGTGGGTTTGTTGCTTGAATTTTTTACCTGTGTCTGAGTGTTTTCAGAGTGTCCTTATGTAATGGATCCGAATGCATCTTCCACAACTGGTTGCAAGTAACCAAGTGGTAACTGATGAATAAATAGCCTGCAGTCGAAAGATAATATGTTCACATGGGGCCATAGAAATCTGACGTATTGCTCCCTAATGTGTTATTATCTACAGCTGAGTTTCCATTATCTTTCAAAACACTTGGAAGAAAATGTTTTTCGCAAGATATAGGGATGAGGGTTATTAATTGTCACCATATGTTCACTATTGTGTACGTTTATATTTCTTTCTTTGAGTTATTTATTTATTTATTTATTTATTTATATTTTGCCAGCACAATTAAGAAATGCAAAGGTAAACAATTATACTTGTATGTGTGTATATGTATGAGTGTGTTAGACCACCCTTGTTTTCTTCAATTTCTTGTTCATTTTAATGCCTGGTACAACTAAAGGCACATTTGTTTAGACAAATATAATGATAACAATAAAAATAGCTCATAACAGTTTAATTTCACAGCTGATATCTAGCTGTCTTCCATGTTTGTTTGTTTTTTTGATAATAACCCAATTCACTTCAGTTCTTATATCAATATTTATGGCATTGTACTGACAAAAACAGTGCTTTTAGGCATTCCATGTTTCCTTTTCTGTCTGTTTTAGTCACATGATACACACAGGAGTTAGTACTTGATTGCATAATCATTGTTTTTGCTAACTTTTGATGGTCTAATTTTTTTCCGCGGCTAAAAGAGTAATGTAAAAGGAGGAGGGAGATAAATATATAGTATTAATATTTTATGGGGAAGGGGCGGGATTAAATAAGCTGCTCTTCTTCCCACCCCTTTTCGGGCATGTAAATGAAACTATTGTGCTGTTCTTCTTCCTAAGGTTGTCTTGATGGTTGATTTTTACATTATTATTTGTTTTTTACTTATTCATATATATGCTAAATTTCATTGCATTTTTGGAATAATTCACTCAATCAATCAATCAATCAATCAAACGTACAGTAACAAAAAAATAGAGTCTATAAAATGTGTTCAGACTGAATCTAAAGTGTGTGTGCATTGACTTTACTGTATACTGAGTCCAAGCAGTGAGTAGGTCTCTGGCAGCACCTAGTGGCAGCAGGTGAACACGCACAGATATATATATGTAGCATACTCCACACACACATACACACACACACACACACATACACATTCACACCCACACCTAGTGGTGCTGTTTCCCGCTGGGCTCTGTCCTTGGCTTTGCTGCTGTGAGCCATCAGTGCTCCCTACTGCTCACAGTGGAACTGCAGTCACTCCCACACTCACGCCTGTACGCAGGAAAAGACCCAGGTAAATGTATGTGGATTCCTTCTCACTCCGATAGATTTGCAATTCTCCCCTCACACATCGCACGTACAACACAAGAAACACATATCTAGCCTTAGGTAGACAATACTGCGCACAATAGTGATACTCATGAATATTTACAGATTGAAAAAAACAGCAAAAAACGCACATGTTGTTTACTTTATTCCAGGGCTATGTACACCTTCCATAGGTCTATTTGTCTTTTCAGAATATCTGTTGCATTATGTATTTGCGGTTGGCACATATGGCTGCTTCTCCCACAGTTTTATCTCCTGTTGTTTGAAGTTTGTTGTGCACCAACTTTGTTTTAATCATCTAACGGATAAGCCTGACAGTATGATAATACGGATCCGTCAATTGCAATGAAGTTCCCAGGTCAGTTTGGGGAGTGTAAAGTATACAGCATAGCCCTCCATTTTCTCACTGTGACTGTAGATTCACCTCTGGACACACACACACACACACACATACAAAATATTCTAAGCTATTTGACGAGACAATGACTTGGGACACCCTATCCCTTGTTTATGCGCCAGAACAAGGTCTCTTCCTGCTCTTATTCTAATTAATTACACTGCAGAATTGATTGTTTGGAGTGCGAGCCTGCAGAAATGTGTTTGGAATGACTTATCATCTGGCTGGACAAAAGAGATGAAATATTAGGCGTTAAGTGGCGCTGGTAATAGAATTCCTCATGAAAGGTCTATTGATCAGGGTGGCCTGGCCTCCGGAGAATTCACATATCACGCAGTCTTAATTACACGACAGCCAGGAGCGCTAAGGTCAACCTGTAAGCATCTGAGAATGCACACACACACACACACACCTACTGTTAACCACTTTACGTCACAGATTTGACTGGGGTGAATATAACATGAGCACAAGTAGGAGTTATACATCACAGATTCATACGACGACTCTATGTTATTACTGAACATGCTTTTTTCATATCGATTAATTTGTTGATTACGTGTTTGGTGTTTAATTTGTCAGCAGTTCCTGAGCTGGTGAATATGTCAAGAACCTGTAAATATTGACATATGAGATGCTGAAACCAGCAGAATGTTTTTGGGGTTTTTTTTCCCCCCAATAAAACTTACTTTAACTCTTTAAACCCTGACGTGCCATCACTGACACGCCCTGTGCATATGCAGTTTGGATGGCTGTAACTTTTTCATTGTTTGTGCGATTTTAAAGATTCCAACAGTTTCTGAAACCTGAGATGTTGGGCTTTACAGACTTTATTGACTTTATTGGGTAGCAGTGGTAATTTCAATCATGCCTGTACTAGAAGCTGGAGAAGAAGCTGTTAAAGCAGTACGCTGCAAAAATCAAACTCTTACCAAGTGTATTTTTCTCATTTTTAGTCAAAATATCTCATCACACTTAAAATAAGACATAATCACCTAAAGAGTAACTTTTCAGTGAGATAGATCTTGAAAATCTTATTTCAAGAAATCTCACCAAGATAATTTTCACTCGTTCCATTGGCAGATTTTTTTTTGCTTGAGTTAAGCAAAAAAAATCTTGAATTAAGCAAAAAAAATCTGCCAGTGGGACAAATGAAAATTATCTTAGTAAGATTTCTTGAAATAAGATTTTCTAGATCTGTTGTCTGAAAATCAGTTCTTATATCTCACTGAAAAGTTACTTTTTAGGTGATTATGTCTTATTTTAAGTGTGATGAGATATTTTGATTAGAAATGGGAAAAATATGTTCCGGAGGGAAATCAGGGAAATAATTGAAAAAATTATTTCTAAACAAGTCATGTTAGACCCAAAGTTATTTCTGTTTGGCATATATCCAGAAAAACATAAATATACAACAAATGAATGGATTTTTATAGACTTCAGTCTACTTATTGCTAAAAAAAAATGCATTTCATTATTTTGGAAAAGAACTCTGTCCAACTGTTAGTCAGTGGACACGGCAGATGCTTTCTACCCTTTTACTAGAAAAAATTTCCTATATTCTTAAGGGCAAACAGGAGTCATTTGAACGTGTTTGGAATCCTTTCATTGTGTATGCTCAGAATCTAAATTTGCTGGAGGACAATGCAAACATTTGAAAAAGTTACCACTGTGGTTTCTGAAGGTGGATGCTCAGATTTCTACATTTTGGTTTTTTTTTTTTCTTTTTGTGAACATAATGATGTTTGTGTTTGTAGTCGGCAGGTTGCATGGATCTGATGTATGCAGTGTTTGTTGTTTGTTTGTTAAAATGATAAAAATTTAAATAAAAAACATTTTGGCAAAAAAAAGAAATGAGAAAAATACACTTGGTAAGATTTTGATTTTTGCAGTGTATTAAAAAATACAGTAAATTGTAAATGATTGCTAGATTTTGAAAGATCTGGGGAAAAAAGTGCTATGGAAAAAGGGGCAAATGAATTCACTCACAGCATATTTTCTAAACTTTTTATGGTCAAAAAAAGAAAAAAAAAAGTCCAGGCAGACCATTTTAGGCTTAGGGTTTAAATGGTTAAGCATCACAGTTCTTACAATAATATTCTGTTGATCGACCAATTGATTGTTTACAGTCAAGTCGTACAAGGAAGATGGTTCAGGAAGAAACTTCGCCTATAGAAAAGACAAAGGTCATACTAAATATTGTTATAAATTCAGCAACTTAAAGGCTAAACTTTAATAGAGGATTGATACAAAGGTATAGTTAAGTAAATAGAGGTTTATGTGAACAAGCTGAGATGTATTTCTGTGACATTTTTAAGGTGTAATAAAGAGTTTTTCAGGGTTTTTTCCCCAATACAGATAACATTTATAGCCCGTATTTCACTTCTGATTGATTAAAACAAGTTCAACAGTTCAGGACATGAAAGTACTTGAAATGTTTTATAGAGTAAGAGTGAATGTCTGAGGATCATGAGGTCAGGTGTATATACAGTGTTCACACATCAATACACAAGTCTGGTCTGCAGCATGTCTACAATAAAAAGTATTTTTCTGAAGAAGCCGATTTTTTTTTTTTTTTTTTTAGTTTCTTTTGGCTGAAGAAAACCTTCCTGAAATAAATGAGACACAAGAGCAGGATTACAACAGATAAAGGAAGCTTAATACTGAATGTTGTAAAGCTATAATAAACTAAATGGATTATAGCTTTAAAAAAAGTTTTGCTGCTTATTTCTTAGATTTTTCTTGTCTTTTGTCAATAGAATGTAAAATTAAAACAATAAATTAAAAAACTCAACACCAGTGAAATGAGCTTCACATGGTGATTTCAATGCTATGGTTTCACCTCTTAAAAGCACATTTCATTTTTCAATTTAACCCTTTATTATTGATGCAGAAGCAATAAGAAAATAAATAATAAAAGTACTTAAAACATTAGCAGCTACAGTGGTGGAAAAAGTTTTTGGACACCCCATGCATTTATGATATATTGGATTAAGAATCACTCTGAAGTCATTGAACTCCCACCCATGCTCCCTTCTGCACATGCTCTGTTCTGTCGAGGTCCAAACTGGATGTTTCAGCAGATAATAAAACACATCTAGAATTTAGTTTTTATTTTTGCTTGTTAACACTAAACAAAAAAATCATTTGCATTTGTTTGTGTCGATACAGCCACACTTTTTGGAACACAAACAAGATTATTCCGCAAATATTTCGTGATAATATTTGAGATTGTGTAAAAATGTTAAGTGTGTCCCACAACTTTTTTCTACTACTTTGTATCTGTGCCATTAAGTACAGATATTGAGCAGAGAATGAGCATCACCAAGAGTTTATTTATGTTCCAATACTCAGTGGCAATAAATTCTTCTTCATGAACTGCATTGTATAATTTAATTGATAGCCTTATGTTATACTCATAAAATGGGAAATCAGCAATTAATCATCAACAAACATTTCATGATCATGATAATGCTAAGATGAAAGACGCAAAATCTTAAAAATAATAATAATAATAATAATCCTAAAATGAAAGACACAAAATCTTTAGAAAAAATGAATAAATGATAATAATAATAATAATAATAATAATAATAATAATAGTAATTAATCATCAACAAACATTTCATGATCATGATAATCCTCAAATGAAAGACTCAAAATCTTTTTTTTAAAAAAATCCTAAAATGAAAGATGCAAAATCTTTAAAAAAAATAATAATAATAATAAAAATAAATTATTAATAATAATAATAATAATAATAATAATAGTAGTAGTAGTAATTAACCCTTTCATGCATGAATTATGAGAACCTTAATCAAGATTTTTTTTTCCTGAGTGTTTTTATTCCTCTTTAGGCATGAAAAAAAAACAAAAAAAACAATGTGATTGAATTCTTTTTTAAATCAACCTGTTTTTCATGGAGTTACAAAAATGTCCACTCAGCTACACCATGAATTTTATTCTTGAAGCAAAGAAACATGTATTTAAAACCCAATATCATAAAGTGATATGAAAACAGTGAAATGAAACTATATTTAATGCTGCTAATCTGATGTTTTCTCACATTTTAACATATTCTAATACTAGTTATTACTCACTTCATGGAGATCATATGCAAAAAATAAATATTAACAATTGATTTCCACTCAAGAACCAATTAAGAACAGCAAAGTTACAATAATGGTATGAATTGCAGTTTATGAGATGATGCATAAGTGTCCACTGTGTTGGTTGATATGGAACTAAAACAACAAAACCCACGAATATACAAGAGTAAAACTGTAGAGTAACTGTCCACTGTAGTGACCACTATGCATGAAAGGGTTAATTATCAATAAACATGACATGATCATGATAATCCTAAAATGATAGACTCAAAATCTTAAAAAAAAAAAAATAAATAATAATAATAATAATAATAATAATAATAATAATAATAATAATAATAATAGAAGTAGTAGTAGTAGTAGTAGTAGTTAATCATCAGTAAACATTTCATGATCATGATAATCCTAAAATGATAGACTCAAAATATAAAAAAAAAATAAAATAAAATAATAATAATAATAATAATAATAATAATAATAATAATAGTAGTAGTAGTAGTAGTAGCAGTAGTAGTAGTAGTAGTTAATCATCAATAAACATTTCATGATCATGATAATCCTAAAATGATAGACTCAAAATATAAAAAAAAAATAAAATAAAATAATAATAATAATAATAATAATAATAATAATAATAGTAGTAGTAGTAGTAGTAGCAGTAGTAGCAGTAGTAGTTAATCATCAATAAACATTTCATGATCATGATAATCCTAAAATGATAGACTCAAAATATAAAAAAAATAAATAAAAATTAATAATAATAATAATAATAATAATAATAATAATAATAGTAGTAGTAGTTAATCATCAATAAACATTACATGATCATGATAATCCTAAAATGATAGACTCAAAATCTTAAAAAAAAATAATAATAATAACAATAATAATAATAGTAGTAGTAGTAGTAGTAGTAGTTAATCATCAATAAACATTTCATGATCATGATAATCCTAAAATGAAAGACTCAAAATCTTAAAAAATAAAATAATAATAATAATAATGATGATGATGATGATAATAATAATAATAATAATAATAATAATAATAATAATAATAATAATAATAATAATAATGAAGGAGAGAAGTGGGGGAACACTTTGCTGCTACTATGTCAAAGGTTGCTGTTGTTTTTCTTGTCGTCATGTGTGAAATCAGTGAGTGACACATGAACGGCGTTTGTTATTGCAGCGGTGATGGCCTTTATGTTTCATTTGACCTTTTGCTCTTTTACCCTTCAGCATCTATTCTTCCTTTTCACCCACTTTTCTCTCTGGGTCCGTCCGTCCACTATACCCCCACCCACGGTCGCCCCGTGTTGTGACAGGCGTGTTCAGCAGCAGCTTCACAACATTAGACTATGAGACTCATGCACGACGTCTCCAGTGTGTGTGTGTGTGTGTGTGTGTGTGTGTGTCTCTGCTTGGTTGCGGGTCTACCAGGGCATGGGTGCCACCATATCACCCAGCACCTGCTCCCCCCTGACCTCACCGCACACACAAGCACAAACAAACTAATTGCCCTTTTGCCCCACTGACCTTGTTCACAGTGAAATCTGCTCTGGGATCAGCGGTTGGATTGGCCGGCGTTCACCCATAACCGCATCCATCTGCCGTCGGAGTGGATTTGATCCCTCCAAAGGAACTCCGTCTTTCACACAGTGTGATTTTTACATCAGCGCAGATGGCAGATCAGGTTCAGCCTTGTTAAGTCGAATGTTTTTTTTTGTTTTTTTTTTTTATTCTAACAGTATTTCCTTGTGTTTCCTAGGGACCAACGTCCATGAAGCTAAGAGGATTCTGACTGAGAGCGGCCTGCCCATCACGGCCGCGGACAACCTGGATGACGCCGCCAAGAAAGCCGTAGCCGCCATCAAAAAGTAGAACCCTCTCCGTCTCACCGCATTCTCTCTGTCCATCACGAATATTCATATCTGCCTCAGATCACAGTGCGCCTTTTCTCATCTCCGCTCAGACTTCGGGCCTTTGCTTCAAACTCCTGAACGTGTTCCAACACAAGCTACAAATCAACACTTTGATGCTGGTTGAAAATTCCTAGATCTGATGGTTGAGATGGTGTATCATCTCAAGGCTTTCCACAGCTCACTTTTTTCTCTGCGGTATAAACGAGCTGTTCCTTTTATAAGACATAAATCAATTATTAATTTTCCACATAACATTACGAGAGTGACCTCCGTTAGAGATTAAACGGAGGTCTTACACTTTGTGCATTCCACTCGAGACAAAACGTGGATTTCCTTCTTAATATCATGGTATTTTTATGGGGGTATTATTTGATATAAATGAAGCATTTTCCATCTACACATTCTTTTAACAGCTGTGTCATGAGGAGGTATTCTGATGAAGTTTTGAAAGGCAGCATATCAGTCAGTAACTTGATCCAAATCCATCCAATGCCTTATCTGTGTCTCCATTAAGGTGCACAAAATATCTGCATTTAGCCACTGTGCATTTTGTACATCATGTCTTATTTGTACTTATTCTAAGCCACTTGGATCTGTGGCTTCTACATGAAGGCTACATGGGTTTGGGAACTTATCTGGTCAATTCCTTCAGCCGCAGCAATAGTTTCATACAGAGCTTAAAAGAAGAAGAAAACCTTGTAATTGTTTCTTTTATAATGAATGTATACTGACAGGATGTCATGAATACAGTGTGAAAACTGTGTATATAATTTGAAAAATTAAAAAAAAAACAAATATTTCCAAGGTATTTTCTTGTTTTCTTTGCTCACTTTACATGAGAATATCCTGAGGTAAAGAGACAGAGGTAAATGGAAGGCAAGGTATGAAAATAAAAATCATTCACTCTGCAAAATAAATGTAATGTCAGATGAGGAGAGACTTTGTAGAGTTGTGTGTCCTTGAGTCGACGCTATCGAGCACTTGAGCGAAGGGAAAACAGCCTTCATAAAACCTCTGAATTTACAGTAGGTATTCTACCATCATTACTAATGTTACCGTTAAAGGTTTTTTGGATATTTTGTAAACATATTGTTATGATTCTTTTCACAATCAATATTTAGATTTATTTAGAAGTAATGTTTAGTCCAAGGCTCATAAAGTCTGAGAAGATTAAGTTCAGATACAAACACCCACTCAGATTTCAGCTTGAAAACAGTAACGGTTGCTTTAATTGCTAAACTAGTGAGAGTTTTAGGAAGGTTATGCCCTGTGGTAGCCAGGCAAATCTGAAAAAAGATATTTTAGAAATCAGTTCTATGCGTGTTCATGCTTTATTTTCACACTCAGTCAAATAAATAAAAATTCATTCTAACATTTAGAAGCAAACTTAGAAGCATAATCAGTGTTCACTAGGCTTGTAATGGTGCACAAAATTTTCAGTTCGGTACGTTTTCGGTTTTGAAAGCCATGGTTCTTTTTTTTTTTTTTTGGTTTGGTACAGGAAGAAAGAAAACCCCTCAAAATGTCTTTAATATCTTTAACCCTTTCATGCACACTGGTCACTACAGTGGACAGCTATTCTCCAGCTGTTCTCCTGTATACTCATGGATTTTTTTTTTTTTTTATCTTTATTAAAGTTTTAAGACACTACATATCTTTTCTGACATGAATCAGTAACATTATGCAGATCTCTCCTGAGCATAAACCCCCAGAATCACAAGCCCTCCCCATAGTTTTCTCACAGTTTATCAGTAAATACATGTTTCTGTGTCAAAAATTAAACATGTGGTGTCCAGCTGAGTGGACATTTTTGCAACTTCATGAAAAATAGGTTCATAAGATTTTTTTTTTTTTTTTTTTCAGAAGAAAATTTTCAATCGCATTGTTTTTTCATGCCTAAAGAGGAATAAAAACACTCAGGAAAAAATTTTGATTAAGGTTCTCATAATTCGTGCATGAAAGGGTTAATGCATTTATAAATTTTTGAACATTTTTCCCCCTAAGTTTTGGATGCAACAGAATGTAGAAAAACAGGAATAATATAATTCTGCTGCTATAAATCAAATAGAAAATAAAATAAATACAATATTACTAAATGTATTTTAAACATTAGTATTGCACTTTTCCCAGAAAGGTAGTTTTGAACAAACAACAAAAATCAAATCACAGTTCTGTCAATTCACATTCAGCATACAAATAACAAAAAAATTCCACATGAAGTGCAACATTAACAAGAGGGTAAACTTGTATTCTCTTAAATTTAAGAGCAACATTGACAACAAAATTAACCAAATTATTTATTTTAGGACAGTTAAACTGTTTAGGACACTTTGTGAATTTGTGGGTGTAGGGTGCGATTCGTCAAAAACACATGGGGGGGGCAGTTATATACGTGGGGGTGCGGTCCATAACTAACGAAACTAATGTCTTTGTTATATTTGTTTTGACTTATTTCCTTCATTTAGTTAATTTTGTTTGCTTATGATTGTATATCATTATTAGACACTGCAAATACTTTTTTTATTTCAAGTCTTTGGGGCGACCCACGATAAACCACTTTGGTTTTTGGCTTCCCCGGCATGTCTTTTATTGTTATTATTATTATGTTTTATTGTCTTGGATACATGCAAATGAACAATCAACAATAAATAAACAATAACGCTGGCGTGAAATGAAAGAGAAACTTTACATACTTTCAGCGTCCAACTCCTGGGTTCCATTCCTCTATTATACAGCGTGTGTGTGTGTGAGACAGACAGAGAGAGCAGGTGTAAGTGTTTTAGAACTAACGTACATAGAACAAACAACGTTCGTCTTATCACCGTCTCTTTCTCCGTTGTTGTCTTTCACTTGGACCTGATGTGATCCCAAACAGAACTGTAATGATGGCGGAGGGTCTTCAGTCTCTTCCTTCCAGGTTGACATCATATTTGTTTTTTTTTTTTGTTTTTTTTTACCTTATATCAGCTGGTATTTCGTATTTCGGGTCCATGTGTGCTCCTTCAATACATCCATGTGGAACTTGCGTGGATTTAAAGTTCCACATCGATCGACATCTTTTGTTCCTTTTTCCTGTTCAGTTTGTGTACTGTTACAGGCCTAATGTTTCCATATATTCAGTTAAAAACTCTAGATGCTTTACCTTAAACCATGGTTTTGAGTGAAGGCTTGAGTGCCATTTGGCCAAATCTAGTGAAAAAACTAATTTAGTTACTGAAATACTAATAAAAACAGTGGTTTTGCAATGACATGTTTATGTTTTTTTATTTAGCATTATGTGTTAATTACTGAACTCTGCTGTGGGTTGACTGATGTAAATCATTAGTGTCACTGAAGAGTCAATGTTTTTGCACAATATGATTCCTTTAAAAAAAAAGTTTTGTGAATGAAATTGTAAAGAAAATGTGATGTTTCATCATTTCCACCTTTTCATGTGCTATATTGAAAAAGTTAGGTTGGTACTTATTTGTTAGTTCATCATAATAATTCAAAAGCTAAAACTAGATTAAAAAAAAAAAAGCTAATCTGAAACATGTAATTTCTTCAAAATAACAAATAATTATCACCGCCATCCTCCTCAATAATAATGTATCAATAGTATTGTGCATCATGCATTGAACTCAAAACATCAGGGTTTATGCCGGTCATTAAAAAGCATTAAAAGTCATTAAATAGATATTGTGAAAATTAAAGCCTTAAATGGCATTAAAAAGCCTTAAATTCAATGTTCAGAGGTATTAAAAAAAATAAATAAACTTGATGGAGAAAAAAGCATTGTTATTCTTAATTTATTTTGATTTTATAAACATTTAATAATTTTGATCGGAAGTATAGTGTGATGATTGACAGGCGGAACCCTTTAATTGGCGATTGTTTATGGCCAATACAGGAAGTCACAACACCAGATGCTTGGAATGCAACGTGCTGTGAGCGTGCTCATGCTGTGGTGAAAGAGCGGAAATAATATGAGCAAATTTATTTTATTTTTTTTTAATTTAACCTTTATTTAACCAGGAAAAAAAAGATCCCATTGAGATGAAGAGCCTCTTTTTCAAAGGAGTCCTGGCCAAGAGGCAGCATGAAATACAACACACAGTTACAACATCCAAGAATTTACAGGACAAGTCAAACTATGAAAAACAAGTGCAAGTCTGAGAGTTAGCCCGTAGCACTTTGAGTTTGGATTTAAAAACATTCAAGGAGATCAATTCAGTCAGTTTCCAGTCTTTAGCAACATATTCCATGTGTAAGGAGCAGAGTAGACAAATGCCCTTTGGCCCAGTTCTGTATGGATGAATGGCAAATGTGGGAAAAATGAGAAAATGTAAGTTTCAGCAGAAGTGGTTGAAGGAGGAACTATTCAGAACCTGGTTAAAGCCTGTCCACAGTAAACCATATGTATGTATGTACACTACCAGCCAAAAGTTTGGACTCACCTTCTCACTTAAAGCTATACCTACCGATGTGGCATTTCTCACAGCACTTAGTAAAAGTTTGAACATGAATAACCCGCCTCTCTCCAAAGCCCCGCCCCCTTCCCTCTGCCTGAGCTCTGAGGCTCCTCCTCCTCTCTCCTCCTCTCATCTGATGCGCAATGGAAACGGAGGAGGAAGCAGAGGTGGAGGTCCGGTCCGTTTTGGCGTGTCCGCGGACCCCTCCCTCAGTAATCAGATGCATCATCCACCTGCCGCGGGTCCACGGCTCCTGTTCCATCAGTAGACCTGGTCTGTGCAGTACTGGGTCAGTGTCTTCACTGCAGTGCCCAGGGGATGGGCACGCGCACTGTGAACGCACGGCCTCCGCGAATTTTCCGTGGACATTTGAGGTTTCATAGTCCATACAATTATCATCCTACATCATCTTACATGTGTGACACCATGTACATGCACCTGTATGAGTCCCACCGTCATAAAAGCTGAGCTTTATGCAGACCTGTTCAGTCCAGTACAGCTGACTTCCGGACTTTTATCTCCATCCTTCATTCATCGGACTCCCGTTTGTGCCCCTCAGTTGTCGTTTCTGTTCATAAATCCGTTTTTTCCCTTCCACATGTGCATGTCAGTTCTATCCAAACACATCCTAGACAGTAGACTGTGGTCAGTGACAGGAGAAGCAGCGACAGTGAAGCGTCAGATTCAGACGGACACATATCGGATGTGAGACGGCGATAATGGATCGGATGCTGGACAGCCGTAATGGATGATTGACAGGAGACTCAGTCAGGTTCGGCCAATTATTTTATTTGGACCGACTAAAATGATGGGTCAGACTTTTATTAGAAATATATGAGAATTAAACATTTTTTAGTTTCAATACCTGGTGGATTTCTTTTACATTTTAGTTTGACACACACTTATTAGGAGCATTTTAAGATGACAAAAGAAAAGTCTAAAAATGCCACATCATAGGGTATAGCTTTAAATGAGATGGACCACAGATGGCCAACAAGTGCTCAGCATCACTGGGAACCCCTTCAAGACTGTTGGAAAACATTTCAGGTGACTACCTCATGAAGCTCATCGAGAGAATGCCTCGAATGTGCAAAGCAGTAATAAAAGCAAAATGTGGCCATTCTGAAAAATCTAAAATATAAAACACGCTTTAAGTTATGTCGCACTTCTTTTAACTACATAATTCCATGTGTGTTCATTCATAGTTTTGATGCCTTCAGTGAGAACCTACCCTGTAAATAGTCATGAAAATAAAGAAAAACCAGGTGAGTCTGAACTTTTGACTGGTAGTGTATAAAAATTGCGTAAAAATTGTATCTGCAGTTGG
Source organism: Sphaeramia orbicularis (assembly GCF_902148855.1). Lineage (NCBI taxonomy): Eukaryota > Metazoa > Chordata > Actinopteri > Kurtiformes > Apogonidae > Sphaeramia > Sphaeramia orbicularis. The sequence continues at coordinate 23,083,544 of NC_043961.1, read as the reverse complement.
ACATGGGCATTAAATTTGTTTAAAGTGGCATTAATAAGGGCATTAAAAAGCATTAAATTAGATATGCTGATACCTGCAGAAACCCTGAACATGTAAATTCCACTTTAACCCTTTCATGCATACTGGTCACTACAGTGGACAGTTATTCTACAGCTGTTCTCTTGTATATTCATGGGTTTTGTTGTTCTTTTCGTCGTTTTTTTTTTTTTTTTTTTTTTTTTGCACATTGTCTTTATTAAAGTTTTGAGACACTACATATCTTTTCTGACATGAATTGGTAACATTATGTAGATCTCTCCTGAGCATAAACCCCCAAAATCACAAGCCCTCCCCATAGTTTTCACACAATTTATCAGTAAATGCATGTTTCTGTGTCAAAAATTAAACATGTGGTGTCCAGCTGAGTGGACATTTTTGCAACTTCATGAAAAATAGGTTCATAAGAATTTTTTTTTTTTTTTATGTATTTTTTAAATTATTTTTATTTTATTTACTTTTTTTTTTATTATTATTTTTCAGAAGAACATTTTCAATCGCATTGTTTTTTTTCATGCCTAAAGAGGAATAAAAACACTCAGGAAAAAATTTTGATTAAGGTTCTCATAATTCGTGCATGAAAGGGTTAATGTGTTTATGATGCAGGGATTAAGATCAGTTCATCCAAAAATAATGTAATGGCGCTGTTATCCAATTTCAACCAAAAGCTTTTAATCTTTCTGTTTATCATGTTAATGTTAGCTGTGTGCAGTAAAGTACTTGCCTCCTCAAAAAATAAATTTTTTTTTTTAAAAATCACACATGCATACGCTTTATGCAGAAATACGTCCTAAAGGATATCTTTTTAATGGCATTTTGGGTATTTCACAGTGGATTCCATTCACACAAATCTGCTGTCGGTGCTGGTTCTGCTCTGTAAATTGGTAACACACACACACACACACTTCAACCCCTCAAATCACACACCTTCAGAGTTCTAATGAAACTCAAGAGGACGTCATCCCAAGGGAGACTTGAAAGGAGTGACTGTCCTTTTATAGGCCCTACGGAGCCGTGCACACACACCCAGAGTTGACTGAGACCTCTTCCTGTCAGACACACTGACTGTGTGATGGATTATCTGTCAGGCAATCTGAGAGGACGCCCAGACACACAGGATCGACTGCCACCTCCATGAAAGACACACACACAAAGCACTTTTTTTTTTGCTCCTGTATGCACCAGAGGAACACTCTAGTCTCTGTTCCAGACTGGAGCCGCTCTCACACACACACGAGTTTTTTTTTTTTATCAGACAAAGTCAAGAGGGGTCCGCTGGTAATTACTGCAGTTTCTGCGACACTTTCAGTATGGGTGCTTCTGTGAAACTGGTCCCTAAAAACAGGACAGAGGGGCTAAAAATTCAAACCAGATGTAGACGAATGTTACGAAGCAAGTTTGGAAGCACTTTGGGTCTATTTTAAAAATAAATATTTACTGAGATAAAAGAGAAACTATTTTTCAGATAAAACACATTTTTCTATTATTTTTATACAAAAATCTGCATGTAACACGGTAAAAAGGACACAAAAATTACGCGCTACTATTTTTTCAGATATATTTTTTTTCTCTTACAGGTACATTTTGGGATCGAACTAATTATGCAAGGGAGAGTGTTTCCCAAAAATGACCCCTGTTGGAAAATCACTCACGATTAATTTGTGTTTAACCCTCCGGTATCCCGTCCAGCTAGGCCCTTACTAAGCACCAAGTGTGCCTTTTTGGCACACTTGTGCAATAATGTCAAACAATTTTTCATACAGTTTGTTTTTAATTCTTTTACACTTTTTTCTATTTCATCAACTTGAGCCGTAAATAAAAATACCAAATACTCAATAATTGTCACATTTTTTAACCCTTTAAATGCCATGTTTGTAATGGAAACAAACCATTTTTTTTTGGATGCAAAAAACCAAAAATTTGTTTGTTTTTTTCAAAATACTACATAAAAAGTGGATCACATATTATTTGATTTTGCCGCCTGGCATATGTCAATGATTAACTCCAACATCGGTGAATTTGCATTATTAGTTTTGGCGCTAGGTTGAATGTTCAAAAATACTAGCATCTGTCACCAAGTGTTCCAAAAAGGCACACCTATAAATCAAACTATTAAATATTATATATTGATTTATTTTTCTGTTCTAATTTGATTTTATTTTTGTAAATCAAGGTCAGCCCTAATCATACATGTCAAATGGAAGAAATAGTGCATTTTAGGCACACTTGGGAGACAGATGCTAGTCTTGTAATTTTCTTTTGTTTACAATGTGCACATTTTAGTTGGTGGCCAGAATTTTAAAGATCATGCAAAAATGAACAACTTTTGAATTCTAACCTAATTTAAATTGTGAAAAATAATATGAAGTTTTTTAAAACAAAGTGCAAAGTGTGCCTAAAAGGCGCACCCAGATACTGGAGGGTTAACTGGCCAGGCTCTGTATGTAACACGAGTGGACACGATGGGCTACATGCAAAACCTGGAATGAAACTGCCGATTCATTAACACTTTCATGCATGAATTACAAGAACCTTAATCAAGATTTTTTTATTCCTCTTCAGGCATAAAAATAAAAAATTTGATCGATTTTTTATGAACATATTTTTCATGGAGTTACAAAAATGTCCACTCAGCTGGACACCATGTGTTTAATTTTAGAAGCAAAGAAACATGTATTTACTGATATACTGTGTGAAAACTATGAAATTAAAATGCTGCTAATCTGATTTTTTCTTAGATTTTAGCATACCTGCATGGAGCTAATATGCAAAAAAAAAAAAAAAAATGTTTAAAAAAAAAAACTATCTATTACAGTCTAATAACAATTAGCAATTTTTTTTTACACTCAAACATGTTACTGCAGATCAGGTTTATCTAGAACATCACAGTTACAGTAATGGTATGAATTTCAGTGTATGGGATGACGTATAAGCGTCCATTGTGTTGGCTGATATGGAACTAAAACAACAAAATCCATGATTATTCAAGAGAACCCCTTTGAACAGCTGTCCACTGTAGTGACTACTATGCATGAAAGGGTTAAAAACCCACATGTCTGGATTACAAAAACCACTAGGATCGACAAATTTAATGCAGTATCTTTATTTATTATGGTATATAAGACCATTTCAAGCCATGTTTTCCAGATCAAATGCACTGACACCTAGGTAGCTTTTCCTGTCCCAATTTTGATCCTATTTTTGGCTCCAAATTTTATTAAAAAATCATTAATTTTGGGATGGCTCAGAGTAAGAATAAATTTTTTTTCATCATTAGGTACATCCTGGGGGGAAACAAGTCTAAATTTGCCTTTTCTTATTGGATCTAAAAAAAAAGCTAAATAAACCCAGTTTCATAGAAGCACCCACATACAGTCGTGGAAAAACTTATTAGAATACCCCTTGTTTTCTACAATTTCTTGTTCATCTTAATGCCTGGTACAACTAATGGTACATTTGTTTGGACAAATATAATGATAACAGCAAAAATAGCTCATAAGAGTTTAATTTCAGACCTAATATCTATCCATTTTCCGTGTTTTCTTGATAATAACCAAAATCACTTCAGTTCTTCCATCTATGGCATTGTACTGTCAAAAACAGTGCTTTTAGGGATTCTATGTTTTCTTTTCCATCTGTTTTAGTCACATGATTCACACAGGAGTTAGTACTTGATTGGATAACCATCATTTTTGATGACTTTTGATGGTCTAAGAATTTTTCCGCGACTAGTTAGAAACAGCACAACATGTATGAACTGCCAACCTTGACGCAGAATCCAGTAAGAGTAATAAGTAAGAAAATAAATGACAAAAATGCTTAAAACTTTCTAAAAACATTAGCAGCTACAGTGGTAGAAAAAAGTTTTTGGACACCCCATGTATTTGTGATACATTGCATTAAGAATCACTCTGAAGTCATTGAACTCTGCCAATTATTGTTCCATTCTCCCTTCTGCACATGCTCTGTTCCAGTTAGAAACGGCATAACATGTATGAACCGCCAACCTTGACGCAGAATACAGTAAGAGACGCATAACGTGAAATTGTGCCCTAACGACTGATAATTTACTAGCAATGTATTAATTTTCAGCGTCTCTATCAGCAGAAGTCATCTAAAGACACACATTCGGAGGTGTGTGGCTCTTTGCAGCACCACGCCAGGCCGCCAAGCCGTAGAAATGGGCTGAAGGGTTCAATAATTGCCTTATTTCATGCTCTTCCCTCCGTGTGTCAGAAATATCCCCGCTGATGGATTGGATGGAGGAATTTAAGGCTTGTTAAAGCGGGCTTCTCGGGCCCTGATATTGTTTAATTCAGTGTCAAGCTAGAGGTCACAATGAAATGTGCACACTGATTTACTGGGCAAAATTAGTGCCGCTCCTTCATATAAATATAGATGAGGGGAAAGAAGCTTTGGAGGTCAGCCTGAAGACTTCTATCATGTATCGCCCTGCTTTTAACTCGGCTAATACCTCCGGAGGTGAGAGAAGAGGGCAGTGTTTTAAACGGCCTTTCAGACGGGCTGCTCCTTTAATTAAGCTGAATTATTATGCCAGAGGAGTTTTATTTTTCACCCTCGGTGGCTCACGTTATTTGTCTTTGTAATTGTTCATTTTGCTTTCTCAAAACGAAGCAGTTTTTTTTTTTTTTTATGTGGCTCTGAATTGATGTCAAAACGGTAATTGCCACTTTATGAAGCTGCCTTCAGTGTTTAAGCGCGTTGGGAGAGTTGCTGCTTGGGAAAGACATTCTTCCACACAACAGGGTCAAGGCCGTCTCTCAGGAAGTATTGGATATTTATTGAGTAATTTAGAAGCAACAACTATGAACATATTAGTTCATAAAAAAGCAATAGCTGTATGAATTGCCTTCAGCTATTGTACTTCATCTTTCAGGGACAAGGGTTGCTCAATATTTACAATTTTCTGCCTGCGTATCTGTCTGCCCGGCAGTGGACGGACAAGGATATGAGCATGTGTGTGCATGTCAGTCCACGGCTGTATCCATATGTGTGTGTGTGTGCAGAGCGGATGTGCTTATGTATATATTGTGGAGAGTTTATTTAAAGACAGTTCTCATCCCTAGACGATCATCCAAGCACTGAATTGTTTGCTTGTTTGTTTGCTTTTTCCTTCCCTCTCGCGCGCAGAAATATGAAACAAAAAGTCCAGCCTCACCGCTCGGCTGCCATTATTGTCTCACCACCAGACTGAAATCATAAAAAATAGCCGCTGACAGGTTTTATGGAGGAAAAGCAACACAGTGTTTGAGAGAGTAAAAACGTCAACAGTGAAGGAGGAGGAGGCGAGGCTGTGGGGAAAGCGCTGAGTTACCATCCGATCTGCTGCTGCTCCTGCTGCGGAGGTCCTCTGCTCTGGCCTTGGCTCGCAGATGAGCAGAAAAATCCATTTCCCTCTCTCCAAACTGTTGTCAGTGTGTCTGTAATTGAAGGACTTAGAATCGATTTAAATTACCTTGGCTGTCTCAAGAAATTGAGCGAATAGAAGGCAGATTTAAAAAGTTGCAACAAGCGACACACCTCCTGAATCTCCCTTTTTCCATGACAATCTCTTGTTTTCAGTCTGTCTCGGAGCTGCCTTCACGATCAATAAAATCTGAGGGTCTTTTTTTATGCTAATCTGCAGAGTGGGAACACATAAGTCAAGTCTGGTACTTTTTTTTAATGGGAAAGTCAAACCATAGTTAATTTGGTCCGTCAACCATAACACTTCAACTTTACTTTTCATAACTTATTTTTTTCCTGCATTTGTCCTTTTTTTTATTTTAGGAACTTGGATTGCTTACCTTGACCTTTCTCTAGACATAGTAATTGTTAGGGTTTGTGTTCCATCAAAAATGGTCGTATTCAAACAAGAGGGAGGGGGTCAATGTATGAGACTCAACAGGCATCAATGATCAAAGCATCTACTGATCTAAAATATTTCAGAAATTTTGAATCACTACTATTAATACATTTAAATAACTCAGAAAAATTTTAGTTTCTCAGCTTCTCAATGTGACCCATTTGAATGTTCACGGTGAACACTAATTCACCACAAAAAAAAAAAAAAATACTTTATGTTTATGTTTATGTTTACGCATTTGGCAGACGCTTTTTTCCAAAGCGACTTACAGGGGAAAAGCAATTAAATCACTCAATCAATCAAATTTTATTTATATAGCGCCAGATCACAAAAAAGTTATCTCTTGACATTTTATATATAGAGTTGGTCAAAACCAGACTCTAAGTCAATTTACAGAAACCCAACAGAATCCTCCTGGAGCAAACACTTGTGACTGGTGACAGTGGCGAGGAAAAACTTCCCTTTAACAGGCAGAAACCTCGAGCAGACCCAGACTCCTGGAGGATGGCCGTCTGCCTTGACCAGTTGGGGTTAAAGAGAGAGAGTAGAGAAGGGGAAAAAGAGAGAGCGATAGAGATAGAGGCTGGGGGAGAGGGGGAGAGGGGGAGAAGGGGGGAGTAGGGGGAGACACATGGAGGCGGTTGAGGATAAGTGAGTGGTGATGATGAGGGCAGGGAAGAGGCCGGACCACCGCAGCAGGTCCAGAGATAATCGTGAAAGAATCTGTGGTTGTCCTGGGAAAAACCTTATTAGAATATTTAAAATGGAATGTTTGAAAGTGCTAGGACAGGAGGTGCTCTCGGAAGAGCTGGGTCTTCAGGAGCTTCTTGAAGATAGGCAGGGATGACTCTGTTCTTGTAGCACTTGGTAGAGCGTTCCACCAACGTGGAACGACCCATGAAAAGAGCCTGGATTGTCTTGTACAAGGTCTGGGGACCACCAGACTATGTTCCCCAGACGAGCGGAGTGGTCGTGGGGCGACATAAGCTTTTATTAGTGCACCTAAGTAGACAGGAGCAGACCCACGGAGAATTTTGTAGGCTAGGATTAAAGATTTGAATTTGATGCGGGCAGCTATGGGTAGCCAGTGTAACTCAATGAGTAAGGGGGTGACATGTGCCCTTTTAGGCTGATTGAAGACCAGACGCGCTGCTGCATTCTGGACCATCTGTAGTGGTTTGACAACACAAGCTGGGAGGCCCGTTAGAAGAGCATTGCAGTAGTCAAGATGGGAGATAACCATAGTCTGCACCAGGAGCTGGGTGGCCTGTTCGGTTAGGTATGGCCTGATCTTTCTTAGGTTGAACAGAGTGAAACGGCATGATCGGGTGACAGAGGCAACATGATCCGTGAAGGTCAACTGATTATCAATCATGACTCCCAAGTTACGTACTACACTGGTAGGAGCCAGAGGTATGGAGTCAATAGTGATGGAGATGTCCAGCTGTATGGTTGGCTTAGCTGGGAAGACCAGCAGTTCAGTTTTGGACAGGTTCAGCTGAAGGTGATGGGCTTTCATCCATGCAGATATGTCAGAGAGACAATCTGAGATCCGCACAGAGACTGTGGAGTCATCAGGTGGGAATGACAGATAGAGCTGGGTATCATCAGCATAGCAATGATATGAGAAGCCGTGTGAGTGGATGATCTGACCGAGTGAGGTGGTGTATATGGCAAAAAGGAGGGGGCCCAACACAGAGCCTTGGGGGACCCCCGTGGTGAGGCGGTGAACTGCTGATGTGTGCCCTAGCCAGGACACACTGAAGGACCAACCAGTAAGGTAAGATTGAAACCAGGAGTGTGCATGGCCTGTGATGCCCATGTTCCAGAGTATGGATAACAGGATATCATGATTGACAGTGTCAATCATGATTGACAGTGTCAATCATGATATCATGATATCAGTGTCATTTGACCAATGACAGTGTCAGTGTCACTTTGACCAATGACAGTGGTTGTACATGCTTGTTTCATGTTCAGTTATTTATACATTATACTGAAAAAGTCACTTTTTTCCTCTGTTCTGAGATATATATATATATATGTGTATATATATATATATATATATATATATATATATATATATATATATATATATATATATGTACAGGATGGGGAAGCAAAATTTACAATATTTTGAGGCAGGGATTGAAAGACAGTGTATGACCAATTAGTTTATTGAAAGTCATGAGAATTTATTTGCCACAAGAAAATTGACATAATAGAAAATGTTTTTATTCTATGTGTCCTCCTTCTTTCTCAATAACTGCCTTCACACGCTTCCTGAAACTTGCGCAAGTGTTCCTCAAATATTCGGCTAACAACTTCTCCCATTCTTCTTTAATAGTATCTTCCAGACTTTCTCGTAATAGTTTTGCTCATAGTCATTCTCTTCTTTACATTATAAACAGTCTTTATGGACACTCCAACTATTTTTGAAATCTCCTTTGGTGTGACGAGTGCATTCAGCAAATCACACACTCTTTGACGTTTGCTTTCCTGATTACTCATATGGGCAAAAGTTTCTGAAAAGGTATGGATAATAGTGTTAGGTATGATTATGACATCAATATATGTTTGGTTTCAAAACAATTGACGTAGTGCCTGCTGAGAAAAAACAACTAAATGTTCATTGTAAATTTTGCTTCCCACCCTGTATACATATATATATATATATATATATATATATATATATATATATATATATATATATATATATATATATATATATGTGTGTATGTGTATATATATATATATACACACACACACACACATATATATATACACACATATATATATATATATACACACACACACACACACACACATATATATATATATATATATATATATATATATATATATATATATATATATAAAAAACTATAATAACCTTCAACTCTGACCTTTTATGAACATGTTCATGACTCATTTGGTGACTTAAGTAAGTAATAATTATCACACTATGAAAATATATAAATACACTGTACATAAAGTTGGAATGAAATATTTTTTTCTCTTCTCAGAAAATGATTGTGACAATGTGATTTATTCTTGTTGGACTCACTATGTAATCATTGCACCTGGTTGAACATAATTACTGATGTGTATAAACAGGAGTAAAAATAGGAATGTATCTGAAAACAAAATTAACTCCAACTTCATGGGAAACGTTGTGCGCTGTACGATCACGCACCTGAAAGTTGCGAAGGTGACGTCAGTATAACTTTCTCTGCAGCATGAACATGACCAGACGTTTACTGGTTTTTACATCTTTTAATGCTTTTTCACTTTGTCCTGAAGCCAAGTGAAATATGCCAAGGTAATTTTTGTGTTGATGACATGAATCACCTGTGACTACAGATGCAGTCCACTGAGTCGTGTCACACAGAGCTAGATGTTCTTTTACTGTTTTTACATCAAACTGCTACTGTCTTGACTTGTAAAATAAATCCTGAATCGACAAACATCATATGTGTAGGCCAGGGTTTCTCAGCCTTTTTTGAACCACACCCACTAATGGCATCATGAGCCCCCTATGCCCGAAAACATTTGTGGGACCAGGCGGGGGGGCGTTTATATACCTCTGTAGCAGAGGCAATTTCTCATAGACTGCAAGGGAAGCTTGGCTTCCCCTAAAATTACGAAAATTAAATGGTTAAATATGTTCGGTTGTGTTGACATTTCATTGACTACAAATGTGTTAGAACACGTTCATCTCGCAGACGAGTTCGTTCAGAATCAGCTTTATCACAAATCAACGGACTCGATGTTGTTCACTTCTCATACATTCCCGTTGCGCTGTTTTCTCATTCGATCTCTGCTCAGTGCATTTGCCCGTAGACGCCTGGCATCCATGCACTTCAATGGGACTGAGTGGAACAGTTTTTTTCATTGCCTCAAAACTGGACGGTAATCGGATAAATGCCACAATGTTGTCCCGCCCCTGGACGCTCAGCGTCTCTGGGGGGCGGGACAACTCTATGGGCGGCTCTATGGGGCCCCCACAAATGCTGGGCCCCATGAATTTGTCATGTTTACCCCCCCCCCCCCCCCCCCCCCCCCCCCGTTATCGGTGCCCCAGCATACATACTCCAAAAACAAATCTGATAATGCAGGGGTGTCAAGCTCATTTGAGTTCAGAGGCCACATTCAGCCTAATAATGATCTAAAGTGGGCTGGACCAGTAAAATAATATAAATAATTGGATAAGAACTGATAAATAATGTCAACTCCAAAGTTTTGTCTATGTTTTTGAGTGAAAAAAGTAAAATGTAAATGTTAAAATCTAGGAATTGTACATGAACATAACATGAACAAATACGAACCTGGAAATTCTTAAGAAAAATAAGTGCAATTTTAACAATATTCCGCCTTAGTTTATCATTTATACATGTGCATCACAACTTACAGATCACAGAGGAACTACAAATACACAAAATATTTAGTAACAGGCAGAATATTGGTAAAATTCCACATACTTCTCTTAAGACATTTGGGGTTACTCATATTTGTTCAGATTATTCATATTTTGTTTGTGAAAGGCTAGTCTGTAAATGTAAACATTTGTGTGTAATTTTCTTTTTTTTCTAGTTTTAATTATTTATATGTTATTATGATAGTATTTTACTGGTCTGACCCACTTTAGGTTGAATTGACCTAAAAATTGTTTTAACATCCTTGATTGTTAATATCTTCAGTGTAATTTCTGCATTTCACACATTCATCCTGGGGGGGGCAGATTAGACCCTTGAGCGGGCCGGATTTGGCCCCCGGGCCGCATGTTTGACACTTGTGTGATAATGGGCTGACACATCTAAACCACAGTTTTTCCTTCGTCACATTTCTGAAATTCTTGTGAATGCGTCTGATCTGATTATTGCAATAATCTGATTACTCTGTTATCAGATTTTGATGGTCGTATAAATGCTGTTAAGTGGTCCTAAAATCTTAGTAATAGCAATAATTTACAAAAGAACACCAGTACAATCACAAGGATCCAAATAATGCGAATGAAACCAGGAATAAATTGTTTTTTATTGTTTTTTGTTTGTGTTGTTTTTATAATAGGAGTCAATTGGAGCTGCTTTGTTGGACCTTTTCCACTTCATAAGGCCAGTTTCAGTTTCCGGCAGTGGTCGTTACCTCTTGTCATCCATCTCTTTCAGTCTTAATTACATCCCTTCATACTTTCATCCATCTATCCTGTCACCTCTCCTTCTTGACTTTATCTTTTCTTTTCCAAAATCCCATCTTCCTTCCATCCATCACACCTCTCCAGGCTGTTTCCATCCTTCCATTCTTTTCCATCCACCTCTCTACTACCGTTCTTCATCCTTTTATTCATGCATCTACTGTTTTTTAAGCTCATGATGTTCACCATTCATCACTTTTTCTTTTTTCTGTGACCTTTTAGTTGTTACTGTCTATTTCTTCCTGCAGGTTGACACCATTCCACTGTCCTTTTTTTCCTTACTTTTGTTCTTCCTTTTGTTTTTTAATTAATACAATTCACTCCCATTTTCTTCTTCAATACAAAACAAACAGCAGCAATTGTTCTCATTTGTGTGATCAACTTTCCACTTTTTTGCCTCTGTTGTTTTTAGGCGAAGGTGATATTTTCATCTACAAAGGAGAATCATCAGAACAAAATCTCTTCCTCAAGTGAAAGCTTGTTTTTTTGCGACGTCTGAAAGCCAACACCCCTTAATTAAAACAACAGCTGAGGTAACAGAATGCTATTTCCGATACGCCTGATAATAAGACTCCCGAGTTCTCCTAACCGAGCGTTCGGCAGGTGTTTGGGTGACATCGTCTGACGCTGAAATGTCCCATAATGTAAAAATAAAGGTGAGGTGTGATCCTGGGGGGCTGACATTGTGGCACAGTGATGACAGATGTATGGTACAGAAATATATGATGATGCTTGTGTTGCTTTTGTGTCTTAGATGATTCTCACTTTGCATTTGTTTTTTTTAACTATTGCTAAAAGTGTGTTTGCTGTGATGACAGCGGGTCGATGTGTGGATTTCATAAGAGCATACAATTTTCTAAAGTAAAATACTGTATTAAAGTTAGAAAACTACCGAAATGATATCAGAAAATGTATGAAAAAATACAAGTACTAAAATTAAATATATTTTCTCAAAGTGTTTAACAGTATTTAGTGCATTTTTATGAATAATAGATATAGTCAAGAGTGTTGTTATAATTAGGGCTGTCAAAATGAACGCATTAACGCAGATTAATCCATCATTATGATTAGTTCTATTCAACATTTTAACGCAGTTGATCAATCTGCTGCACAGAATGACTCTGAACGTCTCTGGCAATGCATTTGGGGCAGTTTGTTCAAGTAGAGTTACCGTCACACATGTGCAAATGGGCAGTTGATCCAGTAATGACAGGCAGCAGAACCAGCCCATAAAGATGGAAGACACTAAACAGCACGTTGGTCCTCTGGATGGAAATATGAGGACAAAAAAAACTAGACGGAACAGTTGACCGACATAAAATATTATTCACACTTTGCAGGAAAAAGTTTTCTTTTCACCGAAGCACTTCCAGCTTCAAGTACCACATTAACATAAAGCATGTGATAGTCTGGGATTCTGATAGCACTTCAGCTAACGTGTTGCCCAGCTTGCGACAAACACATTAAGTGTATATATATTCCCTTCTTTCTTGAGTCTGTTTGCTCATGCAAAATGAAACATGATTAATATAGATTAAAAATGAATGATATTTAATCATGATTAATCGAAATTAATCCACAGCAACCCTGTGATAAAATTTTTAATTGTTTGACAGCACTAGATATAATAATTAATCAATATTAAGTCAGTTTTAGACTTCGTGTACTTCTGGGTACACTAATAGTATAAGAACTGTATCTCTAAGCATTAACAATATTGTAGTTTGGGCAAAGAAAAATGCAGATTTTTTTCTCCAATATTTTACATTGAACTTTCTTAGAGTGATATCTTGTAATTGTTTGTCTCTTGTAAAATATGATAAAGCGTTTCCCAAAATAAAGATGAGTACAGGATTTTAGTATTGTACCCAAGTAAAACTTGAAATACACTATTACAAGTAAAGTTTAAAGGGTGAAAAAATAAAAGTACTCATGCAAAATGAAATCGATTCTCTACAAAGTGTTAAAGTGTATTACAGAATGTTATGTTAAATATATGCAAGAGCATTTTTATGTTTTAATTCATTAATATTAAGTCAGCTTTACACTTTGTGTACTTTTGGGTACACTAAAAGTGTAGTACTGCATCTCTAAGCATTAACAATGTAGTAGATGGGGCTAAGAAAAATGCAAAAAAAAAAAAAACAATAAAAAAAACTAAAATTAATGTATTAATATTTTACACTGAACTTTCTTACACTGATGTTTAAAATCCATGCTGCTCAAACATGAGTAATGTAACTACTGTTTTGTGTCTCGTATTTGTCTTTTGTAAAATATGATAAAACATTTCCCAAAGTAAAGATAAGCACAGGACTTTTGTATAGTACCCAAGTAACAGTTGTCATACACTATTACAAGTAAACTTTAAAGTGTGAAAAAATAGCAGTACTTATGCAAAGTGAAATGGATTCTCTTTAAGCATTAAAGTGTGTTATTATAGAATGTTATGTTAGTGCATTTTTATGAATAATAAATATATATAAGAGCATTTTGATGTTATAAGTGAATAATGTTGTCAGTTTTAGACTTTGTGTACTTCTGGATATAATAATAGTTTAGTACTACATCATATGGGACATCACATTCACATTAAAATGTTAAAATGGTTAAAAATTTCATGTCAGGTTTCATCAATAATCATTATAATAAATGTCAAATGCATATTTCTTCTAAGTTGAACAGCAGTTTTTGTTCCCAAACAACAGCTGAAGAAACCAGGCGGTAAGTTGTGGTTTTAATGGTGAGAACATGACAAAAATATTTTAAAAAAATCTAAAGGCAGAATATTTAAAACAGTTATTACAATTTCAACACTAAGATTAACCCTTTCATGCATGGTGGTCACTACAGTGGACAGCTGTTCTCTTGTATATTCATGGATTTTGTTGTTTTAGTTCCATATCAGCGAACACAGTGGACGCTCACTCTGCAAAAATCTAACTCTGACCAAGTGTATTTTTCTCATTTCTAGTCCAAATATCTCATCACACTTAAAATCAGACATAATCACATAAAGAGTAACTTTTCAGTAAGATATAAGAACTGATTTATGGACAATAGATCTGGAAAATTTGATTTCAAGAAATCTTACCAAGATCATTTTCACTTGTTCCATTGGCAGATTTTTTTGCTTGAATTAAAAAAAAAAAAAGTTCCTCTTAGGTGATTATGTCTTATTTTAAGTGTGATGAGATATTCTAACTAGAAATGAGAAAAATACACTTGGTAAGATTTTGATTTTTGCAGTGCATGCACCATCCCAAACACTGCAGTTCATACCGTTACTGTACTTTACTGTTCTTGATAAACCTGATCTGCACTAACATGTTTGAGTGTAAATCAGTTGCTTGTTATTGTTATTAAACTGTAATTAACAGTTGTTTTTTTTTATTTTTTAAGAAATTTGATTAAGGCTCTCATAATTCATGCATGAAAGAGTTAACAAACAAACAAAAAACTGTGCTTTAGTGAGGGTTTGAGACGACAACAGCTGGTTCAGATCTGTGGATTTCACAATAACACACACTCTATCCATGACTTGATCCATCAATTTCATGAATCGTACTATTTGCTCCATATGAATGTGTGTGTGTGTTTTCAGTGCGATCTGCGCCTTAGGGTGAAGGTGACTTTGACAGTTAATAGCGATAACGGTAGCTTTTCACTGCCTTCTTTTCTCCCTCTGCCATCTCATACTCAGGCTGAATATATGAAACCTGTGTGTGTCGGATGTTATCGCCGTCAAATGACTCCGCCTGCAGAGCGAGCTGAGAGGAGGGTTCGAGTCGAGCGCTCGGGAAAAGTGGCCTGTCACCTGTGATTTTGGCAACAATATAAAGCCCGGCAGTAATGGCGAGATGAAGGCTGCTGCCTCGCTGAAGCACATTCACACATCCAGCTATAAACAGACACAGTAAACAAAGCCATGAAGCCGAGCATGCGTGCAGGACTGGCCTTGTTGAAACTTTTTTTTTGATGCAGGAGCTGTGGGTTTGTGTGTTTATTTTTACTTGTGCGTTTACTTATGTGGGTGAAAAATCCACATGAACATGGAACCTGTGCATATTTGTTGGCGCGTGGGCCTTGTGTTTATTCTCAGCTGGATGATGTGTTTGTGTAGTGAAATATGCTTGAAGATTTGTTTTCGTTCCGGGACGCCAGTGAATTGCTTTCGCCAAAAAGGTAAACTCATGCCAGCTTAACGCGTCGTGTCCTGGTATATTTAAACAGTCATTTGCATGAGATGAATACATTAGACTCTGCAATGGCTGATTGTAAACTTTGTGTTTGTTTTGTTTACCTGCCGTAGCTTTGCTGAGCGTATTCTTTTCACTGTAGCTTCTGTTCTTTCATTTAAAGCTTCGAAAGCCGAAAAACACAGAGTTTTGAGCCGAGAAGTTGGTTAAAGGTTAATACATACGCCGCAAGAACTGAGAAATGTGTTCTATCTCAGAGGACTGTGAGAAAAAGGAATGACGTCATTTATTTTTCGGCAATTGTTCCTTTTTCCCCTCCATATGGTGTTTGACAACTGTTGTGTGATTGGTTGGATGTTTGAAGTGGGCGTGGTTAATGCAATAGAGCAGAGGAATTCCCAAGAGTTTTGTACTTGAGTTTCTATTATATAGTCATATAGAATACACTGCAAAAATCTAAATCTTACCAAGTTTATTTTTCTTATTTCTACTCAAAATATCTCATCACACTTAAAATAAGACATAATCACCTAAAGAGTAACTTTTCAGTGAGATATAAGAACTTATTTTTAGACAATAGATCTTGAAAATCTTATTTCAAGAAATCTTACCAAGATAATTTTCATTTGTTCCATTGACAGATTTTATTTGCTTAATTCAAGATTTTTTTTGCTTAATTCAATCAAAAATATCTGCCAATCTTAAATACTTTACACTGAACTTTCTTACAGTGATGTTTAACCCTTTCATGCACGAATTATGAGAACCTTAGTCAATATTTTTTTCTTGAGTGTTTTTGTTCCTCTTTAGGCATGAAAAACACAAAGCAATTGATTTTTTTTTTTTTTTTTTATTAACGTATTTTTCATGGAGTTACAAAAATGTCCACTCAACTGGACACCATGCATTTAAGTTTTGAAGCAAAGAAACATTTATTTAAAAATCATCATCAGAAAGGGACATACTGTGTGAAAACTATGACATAAAAGCATTTTTAATGTCACTAATTGCTAAATTGCTACTGTTTTCTCACATGTTATCATACTCTAATATTAGTTATTACTCATTTCATGGAGATAATATCCTCCTGAGACCCAGGAAATGGACAGTTTTAGCTTTTTTACATTAAAAAATTGTCTTGATTGGAAACTGCATAATGCAACAGTTTTTTCAGATACATTTTTAAAACTTTTTCTATTGATTGATTGATTTTTTTTATCGGAATGTCCTTTGTAATGGACAGCATTTCTAAAGTAAAACTGTCAAACTTTTGTCTCAGGAGGATATGCAAAAAAAAAAAAAAAAAAAAAGTTTGTTAATTACAGTCTAATAACAATTAGCAATTGATTTACACTAAAACATGTTACTGCAGATCTGGTTTATCAAGAACAGCAAAGTTACAGTAATGGCAGTAATTGCAGTGTTTTGGATGATGCATAAGAATCCTGATATGGAACGAAAACAACAAAAGCCATGAATAAACAATAGAACAGCCGTAGAATAGCTGTCCACTGGAGTGACCAGTATGCATGAAAGGGTTAATATCCATGCTGTTCAAACGTAAGTAATGTAACTACTGTTTTGTGTCTTGTATTGGTTTATCTTTTGTAAGATATGATAAAGCATTTGCCAAAGTAAAAATAAGTACAGGATTTTAGCAAAACACTAAAGTAAAAATTTAAATGCACTATTACAAGTAAACTTTAAAGTGTGAAAAAATGAAAGCGCTTATGCAAAATGAAATGGATTATCAAAAAGTGACAAAGTGCATTGTTATAGAACAGGGGTCTCAAACACGCAGCCCGGGGGCCAAATGCGGCACACTAAAGGGTCCAATCCGACCTGTGGGGATGAATTTGTATGGTACTGTCGAACTCATTTTAGTTCAGGTTCCACATACAGACCAATAGGATTTCAAGTCAAATAATAGCATAATAACCTACAAAAAATAATGACTCCATATTTTCTTCTTGGTTTGATGTGAAAAAAAACCAAAAACATGACATTATATCTATAAATAATGACAACTTCAAATGTTTGTCTTTGTTTTAGTGCAAAAAAATAACATTAAATTATGAAAATATTTACCTTTACAAACTATCTTATAACAATAAAATGTGAATAACCTGAACAAATATGAACAACCTGAAATGTCTAAAGAAAATTAAGCACAATTTCAACCATTTTCTGCCTGTTACTAAGTGTTTAGTGTCTTTGTAGATCTGATCCATAATGCACATGTAAAAATAATAAGTTGAGGGATAATATTGTTAAAATTGTATTTATTTTTCTTAAGAAATTTCAGTTTTTTCAGGTTAGCCACATGTTTTTTGTTTGGGTAGTTTATAAAAGTAAGTATTTTCATAATTTAGTTGGGTTTTTTTGCACTAAAACAAAGACAAAAATATGGAGTTGTCATTATTTATAGGTTATTATGCTATTATTTTACTGGTCCGGCCCACTTTAGATCAAATCAGGCTGAATGTGGCCCCTGAAAGAAAATGAGTTTGAGACCCCTGCTACAGAATATTATGTATGTGCATTTGTATCTATAATAAATATATGCAAGAGCGTTTTGATATATTGTTATAATTCAATATTGTGAAATCAGTTTTTGTCTTTGTGTACTTCCAGATACACTAATAGAATAGTACTGCATCATAAATACTCATCATACGCTATATAAACAGAAATACTGGGATACATCACTCCTCCAATTCCACATGTTAAACAATACTGTTGGAGCATAATAATGTATTCACAATCAAAACCTGACCAGGTTTTATATTATGAATGATTTGACGTTTGATTTATTGAGTGACCTCATCTCATTTCTCCTTCAGACTCAACCTTTTTCTTCATTTATTTACATATTATACTGTTCAAGTCCATTTCAACATTACTTTTGTCATCTCACTGTTCTCATCCCAAATACAGTTAAAAACAATATTAAATAATACACATTTAACCGTAAACGAACATATTCTAGGTTTACTGTTTAAATGTATTTCCCAACGTCAACCGTGTGTGAGAAAGAGAGAGAGAGTGAAGAAGACGAAGGGAGTTACTTTTGCAAAATGAACACATTACCTACATCCAAAGGATATTTCAAACACTTCCCCTTGTAAAATTCTCCATTACATGGGTCAATAGAGGGCAATAGACGGAGAATAAATACCCACACCTCAGCCCAGACCACAGTTCACACACACACACACACACACACACACACACACACACACACAGAAGCTGACACTCTGATTGCCTGTTAGGGAGTCTCACCCACCAAGACAAGAGCCCTTTTTTTTTTACTTAGAACCATTTTCCCCGCCATGTCAGATATGTGGATATTAATGAATGCACAATGACAGTACTTAGGGAGGCGAGCGCTATCCTGCCTCTGCAAATTTATCCACGGGTCACTTTTGTATGACAGGAAAAAGAAACTACGGAAACAAACAGGTGTGGGTCAGAAACTCATCTCCTCTGCGAGATTAAAAACTCATCTTTCAAAGCAGCGCAGCGTTATCGAGGCTGAGTCACAGGGCAGTTCATGCAAATGGAGGCGTGATTGGGCACAAGGTGGGGGGGGGGGGGGGTGGGGGGGTGGGGGGGTGGGGGGCTGCTGAGATGTGAAGAGAATGGTGTTTCCATTTGTACAATTACCTCTGGAAGTGGCAGGAAAATTCTATGTATTTTTAACAAAGTTCTTACACAAACACACACTCCATGTTTGTACTAAATGAAGTGTTAGCAATGTTAAGTTAGCATTTTCATTAGATTTGCATTTCTATTTTCACTTTTTATTGACAATATCTATCTTGTATTGGTTTATAAAGTGGACTTGTAATTTTTATTTTCATTTTTTATTTAGATTACTTGTACTGATACATTTTGTCAGGTGCAATATTCAAGCATTGTGGAATCAGGATAGTGTAATAAAAATTCAACCAAACACCATGCTATTAAAAACTGACTGAGTTTGAGTGTGGCAGCAACCAATAGACCTAGTGTGATTAACAGTGAAATTCAATTCAATTAGTCTAAAAAATAATGTAAATAGGTGAAAAAAATTGTAAAAATGTAAAAAAAAAAAAAAAAAAAAAAAAAAAAAAAAAAAAAAGACATGTCTTAAAATGAAAAACAACTTGTCCTTTATTCCAGAAAGTATAAAAAGTATAAAAGCAAAAGGATACAATATATCTCCTTTTACTTCTAACTCTTTACAAGGTGTAACTGTATATTGCAATGCATTATGGGTTAAAAAAATATTAACAGCAACTTCAAGCATTTGTTCACAGTATTACATTGTAAAATTACAGGATGGTTTTGTTTTCACTTGGTCCTGACTGTGAACAATACAATTACAATTAAAGCTGCAAGTGGCATTGGGCGGGACCTTGTGTTCTGGCTGAGTTCTGCCTCCCATGCTGCCACCTGTAATTTGTATTGTTTTACAGTCAGGATCAAGTGAAAACACAACCATCCTGTAATTTTACAATGTGATGCTGTGAACAAATGCTTGAAGTTACCATAAATATTTTTTTTAACCCATAATGCATTACAATATACAGTTTCACCTGGCAAATTGTTAGAACATGAAGCTACTGTAATTTTATAGAATTACAGAAATTTGTTATAGTGAAGGACAAACAACGCTACTCTGAGGAAAGTTAGGAGTTCATGTAAGATGTCATATGAATCCAATCCAGTTTTCCCTGTCATAAGTGTGTAAGAGTAGTTTTGATGTGAAACATTCATGTGTGAGTCTTTTACATATTGTTTATTCATGTCACCTCTGGTGTGTAAAGACTTGAATACATATCCATTTTTTTATGTCAGTGAACACATCAATGGACAGTCTGTATTATTAAATGTATTCCCTGGGTGTTGATCATTTCCCCATTAACCTTTAACATTCCTTCCAAATGCATCTAATACTGCTTTTCTACATCTACTCAGGCAGCTCATCAATATCAACAGATAAAAGATCCTATGTGAGAAAAAAAAATATGAGCCAGTCTGACGCAAATGGAGGAGAAAGTTCATGTTTCCTGATCCACAGCAGCTAAATAAGACTGAGCATCTCTTTGAAAAGGAAATACACCTCATACACTCTGATCCTTGATGTAATGTAAAATGAAATGAAACTTTGATGAACTCACAGATCATTAAACTACTGCTTCAGAAGGCTTTTTAATGAAAAGCACCCCAGTGGAGCCAAAGTAAGCCGGGATAAAATGAGGGAGATTTTATCTGCCGTTGTTTCCTCATTAACCTTAAATTATGCAAACCAGTACAGTTCACATTCCAGTTTGCGTTGGCTCTTTCGTGCAGTTCCACCCCCATTGCTCCTCTCTGTGCCTGATAGCTGATTGCTTTCATGTAGGCTCCAACAATCTGAGGGTCATGTCTGCTTTTCATTGCCACCCATTCCACCACCGCTTCCCTCTGTAATGAGCTCTGGGAAGCCAACAAGGTCATATGGCACAGACACGTAAAATATATTTTCTTTTTCTATGTGCAAACTGCTACGTTCGCACAGAATCGTCTTTCCATCTTCATACCGTGTGTGTGTACCTTCATGTGTTGGAGGCGCATCGCGGCACAAAGCTGTCACCAAGGTCAGCAGAAGCAGAACACACACTTTTCTCAGTTACATGTGTAGATGTCAAGTGAGTTTATCGCTGCAACCTTGGAAAACAACTTCATTATGAAGCACACATATTTATCTGGTCTGCTGCCATCGATGCTCGTGGATCAATGAGACGGATTAGTATTTCACACTGAATCAGATCACACCCTGTGGGCTTCTTTTTTTTTTTTTTTTTTTTTTTTTTTTGAGAAAAGGTAATATCATAGAAGAGAATATTGTCTGTCAACCTAAATTTAAGCCACTGTCACATATTAGCTTGACATTTTAAAGGGGTCATATTTTGCTAAACCTACTTTTATTAGTCTTTGGTTCAGTTATTTGTGTATTTGGACCCTAATAGTTCCAAAAGTTTGAATTTGAACCTTCCAGGTGCTCCGAAGCTATCTTTATATTCATTTTCTTCTTCCCACTCCTTTTTGAGCGGTACATATTGAATTTATTTTGTTATTACTAGTGTACATGGCAATTGCTATTTTGTCTTGATCATCTTTATTTATTAATGTATTTGCTCGGATATTAGTTCCTTGTACACAAAAAATGTAAAAAAAAATTTCTTCTGCTCCAAACAAATAAATGAATGAATAAATGGAATTTTGGTAAAAAAAAAAAAAAAAAAAAAAAATTGAGTGGATTTCTACAGCCTGTTTTAATTCCTGTTTAATTTGGTATATAACAAGTTACCTCACGACATTTGCACATATAAGGTCAAGACTTCCGACGAACATTTCTCCGAGTACGACATAATTGTTTATCAGCAGCAGCGGTTCTAGCGGTTGGTTGAACGGGACAGAGCAGCACAGCCAACAACCTGGAGGGGGTGGGGCCTGAAGTGGCTTATTTGCATTTAAAGGGTCAGCACTCAAAACAACCTTTCTGGTGTCATTACTCAGAAATAGGGTTGAAGGTGGACCTGTGGAGTTGAATTAATGAAGAATTCAGACCCAAGCAGAGCATTTACAGTTTATGTAGACCATAGTAATATGTAATAATCATATTTTATTTACCCAAATTTCAGGCATTATTAAGATCTGGAGCTGGACCCGCGCCACTTTAACTGGCAGCTCCTTGTTCCTGATGTGTGCTACGTGCTAATGCTAATTCCAGGTACTGTGTGTGTATGAGCATGGATAAGAGACCAGATTTCCCAAAGGGGATAATGAAGAGAGTTAACCTTTGACCTTTAAATCCAGCAAGAAAGGAGCTGTTTTATATGCAGAGGTGGAATAAGCTTTTACTGCAAATATGAGGTAGTTTTCTTGGTGTTTATACTGTATTTTATGCAGCAAATTCTACTCCATTAAAAGTCAGAGGTGTTATTGTACTATTTACTTCAGCACATTTGTCTCATACATGTAGGCACTAGTTATTCTTTCATTTCATCTCATTTTCAGGTGAAACCCATGTATTTCCTAGTGTTTTGCTTATTTTTTGAATTATGAAGCACTGAAAATTCCTCCTTCTTAAACTCTTTAAAAACACCCTCTCAGATGTGCTCGAAAATGTGTCGTCACAAAGCTGAAAACAGGCCAGTTTGTCTAAACTCATGAAAAGGATGGGGATGTTACAAACATATGACGACACATTGATGGAGATCTGACTTTATTCAACTGAAAGTCAGGAACCAGGATGTGTCTGAGGTGTTTTCATCAGGTCACCAACTGTCTTTGTAAAGTACACAAGAATAATGTGAAATTGTTCTATTTAACACAGAAGAAAAGTTCATAAATGCTGACTTCATCGAAGTCATGTTAAATATAGAGGAGAATCTTCCGTTGTGAAAGACAAAAAAAATTGAAAAAAAAAAAAAAGAAAACAATTAAACTCATGAAATTTTATAGTGTCTTACATATTTTCCTTGTATTGTGTCTCAGCTTATCCATCAATGCATTAATGCATTGTATATATATATACTATTTCTTGTACATATTTCCCATCTGTAGTATAGAGTTAACTTTTTGTATATTTCTGCAGTTTTTTAGTACTTTAGTAGTATATGTATATTTATTATTTTATCTTGCAACTTTCGTACATTACTTACATTTTTCTGTGTTTTGTGTGATATTTTATACAGTCCTGTTTGCACTAATTGGTTTTGCTGCTAAAAATAACGGAGCTGCTAAATGAATTTTCATTGTTCCTGTGACAATGACAATAAAGATCTATTCTATTCTATTCTATTCTATTCAACCCGCACTGTTTTTTTAACAGTCAAGGACGTCATTGAATCTTCCAAAGTGGTTTTTATCATAAAATTAAATGCTATATTTTTCAGATGCCTGGTATGTTTTGTTTGTTTGTCTATCCACTGTGATCTGTAAGTTGTGTACATGTGTAAATGAGAAGCTGAGACATAATAGTGTTAAAATTGCACTTATTTTTCTTGGGAGATTCTATGAAAAAGTTGTTCATTGATGTTCAGGTTATTCACATTTTTTGTGAAAGGATAGTTGGAACTTTTTTTGCACTAAAACAAAGAAAATTTTTGAATTATTTATGTTATTATGCTATTATTTGACTGGTCTGGCCCATTTGAGAAATTAATGAGTCTGATATCCATGGTATTAAATGTACCATATGACTTAAATTCTGTAAATCAACATGACAACTTGCAGAAAAAGGAAAAACAACATCAAAAGTCTTCTCTAGTCTTTCCAGCTGCAGTATATCTCAGCAGCTCTCAATACAATGACCCTAATTTGGCTGTCAGATCTTTGGATCAACATGGCTGCATCACCCACTGTTCTTCATGAGCCACTTCACTGTGGAGAGCAGGAAAATAGGAATTTTAAAACCACCCTCTCAAGCAGTGAAACAGCTGTCAATTTGCCGTCTTGGTGGAGCTACAAAGCGGTGGCAGCGAGCTGGGAGATCCCTTCTGTCTCCCTCCACCTGGATCCTTCGCCCTTGACGCACACTTTGAAGGACACCTGACGAAGTCGACGGTGGAGTTTGATAATGTAGGCAGCGATCCCAGTGAGCCCCACCAAGCAGCTGCTTAACTGTCCGCTCAGGGAGAGGAGTGTGTGTGTGTGTGTGTGTGTGTGTGTGTGTGTGTGTGTGTGTGTGTGTGTGTGTGTGTATGACAAACAGACGACAAATCGAACAGCATCTAGTGGAATTAGATAGTGTTTATGTGGAATTATTAAATAATTAAACAGGTTGTATACAGTTCTTAATTAATGATGAGAATACCCCAACAGACTCAGATAAGTTATTAAAAAAAAAAAAAAAAACCACTTTAAAGAACTAAACAGTAAACTGATCAACAGTGATTAACCCATAAAGACCCAGTGCTACTTTTATGTCACTTCCCGAATTAATTTTTCTCCATGTTTAACCTTTCTTATGTGATTTATCACCATTTATTATGATATTATCCTCTATATTTTTTGTTTTTTTCAGAGAAAGTCAGGTATTTTATTATATATAATTTACAGATTATATAGATGTTCATAAAAGCTCAGGTTAAAGTTACAGGTTATTATATCAGAAACAGAGAAAACTGAAAATAAGTGACTTTTTTAGTAAAAATCTATCACTAATTGAACATAAACCCAGTGCCTCCATCCACTGTCATTAATCCAACTCCATGGGTTTTACAGGTGAATCAGTGTTGTAGAAGATGATGGTGTTTCCACGGAAACTATGGAGTATCCAAACATCTGAATGGGTCATATCTGATGACCATGAAAAGATGACAAACTGCATTTTACACCAATTATTTACAAGTATTGATAGGCTCAGTGGATCAACTGGGATTAAATAGTTTACATCAGTAGATAATTTTGGTAGATGGATGTTTGGGTCTTTATGGGTTACATAAACCAGATGAATCTTGAGGTTCTCAAAAACACAAACATAACGTGTGCAAACTTGAAAACCCTCGGCTTGACTTATTAGGCGCACTATTGCCCCAGTCAGTGGCCTGACTAATTAATGCATGCCAAAGTTTTTGGACAGATGGACAACCAACTGATGACAATACCCCGCCGCCAGTGTGGCCAAGGGGAAAACTATAATAGGTCCTGGAAGGTTAAGTTGAAAATGTACATACTTCTTCCACCGCTGATTGGGTGCATGTGCTACACTATATACTCCATCTGACCTGTGGTGCTGCAGGTATGTTGATTTATTAAAAAGTTTCCATTGTAATCCACAAGTCAAGTATTTTACAGTAATACACCCTGAAAACAAGATTTAGAGCACACTCGCATAACAAACGCTCTTTTCAGGAGATAATTAAATCTGTCTCCTTTTGTAGCTAACAGTAGCGTACATATTTGAGCACTGGAGGACATGGAATTTTGGTTAAATCGATGTAGTAGTTGCTTTTCATAATTTGCATACTCAACATCGACATGTTTTCACTTGAGTAATCCAGACACGCTAATGCATAATATGCCTAAATCATTAGACGGCAAAGATTAGCATTAAAGCCTGCATCTGCAAGAAACCCTTATTGTGAAAAAGAAAATATCTAATTGTCACCGTCCTGTTTATGAGTTCACAAACAGAAACCACTGTCAGGGACTTCTACATAGAACAGATACATTCTTTTTAATAATTGCACAATAGATTCTGATAGTTGTAAAGTTCTCACAAGGTGCCATCTCCAGTCTGGGAATTTCAGAACCATTCTCTGGCAGTAAGAAGCAAATTAAATGCCATAAATGGATGAAAGGTAGGCAAAAAAGAACAAATATGACAGTTGACAGAGTGGAAAATGAAACGTTGCTTATATTTTCACCGCTTTTTTTTCATGGACAGAAGGCTGTTAACTGTCAGTTGGACAAGTTTGGGTTTTTTATATATATATATATATAATGCAAAACTGTGCAGCTAAATTTAATCAAGTGAATGATGGGGTTGAGGAAGTGAAAAGAGAGTGGAGCTGCTTTACAAATATGTGTGTGTGACAGAGTGTGAAAAGTGAGACCATCCTAGCCCTCTTCTTACACCCCACCCCTCTCCCCATCTCCCTCCCCCTCCCTCACGCCCTCGCTTTCAGCACCTCAGAGCAGCAGATGACATTTCATCAAATATTTATAAAAAAACAATCTCTGAACAGCGTAATTAGAGGCCGGGTTTAATGTCGGCCTAATCCTTGGGCTCCAATTTCGCCGCCGTCCTCGCTGTGTGGTTATGAGAGCCAGTGCCGCAGTGTCTACAGCCAAAAGGCGTCCAATGAACGTCCTGACGACTGATGTCATGTACAGCACCTCATACCAGCCTCACTTATGAATCAACATTTGATTTCTCCCCCTCTGTCCTTTCTACTGTCAGTCCTGTTTATCCTACCACTAGACATGCATAAAGCAGCTGCTCTGTAATATACGACAAGAGAATGGCCTGTCGTTTACTGCACTCACACACACACACACACACATACACACACAACACTTGGCAGCAGCCACTTCCCCTGAATGGTTTACAGAAGAGGAGCTGCTGCTGAAGCACATTATTATATTTTCAGGTTATTAATTACTTTCCAATTACTTAAACAAATATGCTACATTGAGTGCCTAATTTCCCCGCTAAACTGCAGCAGATGGATGTGACTTTGGCGTTAGTGGCTCAGCATAAAGAGGAAGCGCAGAGATGGAGAGGAATCCCATGCACTGGTAGCTGCTGTCTGCTGCCTTAGCTGTAGTGCATTAGCTGATTAGTGAACCCTAAAGCAGGGCAGCAGGACCTGGATGTTTTCTGCACAGCCTGGCAAAGAAGCAGCTGTTATTTATTATTCATGTACTTTTAAATGGGTAAAGTTGGCGGTAGTTGTCGTTTCATGTTCAGTTTTGAAAAAAAAAAAAAAAAGTGTTGAAAAGTTTGGGCATTTTAATAAACTCAGTCTTTTTGACTAGAATTTAACACAATGTGAAGTGGCCATGTCCACAGAACTGTGGGACTACTTCTTATTTGGAAGCTTCTATGAAAGTGGTCCCTAAAACAAAAATTCAAACCAGATGTAGACTAATGTTATGAAGCAAGTTTGGAAGCACTTTGGGTCTATTTTAAAAATAAATACTTAATGAGATAAAAGAGAAACTATTTTTCAGATTGTAGTGTATTTACGAGGCGGGCACACACTAACTTTCATTCCAGAGCTTTTTACTTTACTTTTACTGCTTCACTTCATAACACAACGGTGCACATGCGAAAAAAGGTAACCTGGTCTCTACGGTGTTCACAGTAATACAAAAACTTAAGTACCAATAACATCATACAATTATTATATGATCAATACACCACATCATTCCCCCCTTTAGCTGTGAAACAGTAATCAAAAGTGTTCCATCAAACAGCTGAAAATGTTAATGAACACACTGTTCCTAACTGAACAGCAGTTGTCTAATATTCTCTAACAAAACATAACATAGCCTCAGTCTAAAACTGAAAACATGTTAACATCCAACATTGTTCACATACAACATTCAGTGTTGTAACTGCATTTAGTACATTCATTTGAACACAATGTAATTTAAGTGTACAGTTTTAAGGCATGAATCTAGCAGGTGGATCAACCACTGGTTTTGAGCGCCTCAGAACCACTGGTTTAGGTCTCAGGGACTCAGAAGTCAGGCTAACAGTATCTGCACCATCCTGTGTACCGTACAGCCTTCACCAACCGATAGTTCAGTCTGTAAATCTGTACCACCTTTCTCAGGTTCAGCAGCAACTCGAGGCCACTGCTGGTCTCCATGGCATTGGTGTACTGTGTCAGAATCACGCTCTTGGACCTCATAAGACACAGGACCAGTCTGTCTGCTCACTTGTCCAGGAATCCACTTGTGTCCTCCCCCCACAATGCTACGTAGATACACCACCTCGTCCACGTCAAAAAAACTGTTGACAGCGTTGCGGTCATGAAGATCCTTTTGTTGATACTGTTTCCTGCAAACTATCCTGTTGGTAAAGGGTTTGAGGAAATCCAGTCTTGTACGAACATGTCTGTGAAGAAACAGGTCAGCAGGGGACTGTCCCGTAGTGCATTTAGGCATTGTCCAATACTGCAACAGGAACAACGAGATCTGGTCCTCCATGTTAAAAGTGGTGTTAGCCAGCCTTTTCAAACCTGCTTTGAAAGTTTGAACATATCTCTCTGCCAGACCATTTGTTGCTGGATGACCTGAAGCACTGGTGGTGTGTAGGATTCCATTCTGTTTGACAAAAGTCTGAAACTCATCAGATGTAAATGTACGTAGCCCCATGGAAATAAGGTGATGGGTGTGTCAAAAAGTTAAAATAATAAATAGCATAAATACCATAAGTACGTAAGCGAATACGTAGGGTTAAAAATTAAAACCATTTCAGTGTGGTAGTATTAAAAAAGTTCATGTCTTTGTGAAAAGGTATGTTATTTTGTTGTGAGTTCATGTATTGTATAATTACCAGGATGTTAAATGTGAAGTGTTTGTTAAAATACTTAGTTAAAAATAATAATTTTAATAATATGGAAAAGCTTTGCAAATATTTCATGTCTTGTTAAAAACTAATGCAAATGTGTATTTTACGTGAATTATGAGCCTGGAGAATGTATTTGGGGGTCAAGGGTAACAGGAAGTAGGAAGTGGAGGAGAGCAGAGAAACGGGGGAAGACGACGGGAACGTGCGTGAGTGACAGCGTGGAATGACACGGACAGTGTATTCAAGAAGAAAAGAACACCAGTTTTAGTGCATGTAAGTGGTCGGACAGATCACTAAAAGTGACTATTATGGTGAGAGACTCTATATTTTAACAGTACTTCGGCTAGAAGTCCAACGGTGGAAAAACATAGACGGCGAACTCAGTGAGTTAGCTGTATGTGGCTAGCTGTGGACGGACTGAGCTAGCAGGTATGCTAACAGCTAACCGCGGATAGCATGGAGCCCCGGAGGACACAGACTGAGCCCACAGCCAGGACTGGACGAGACGGACATCGCGGATGATTGCCACAGACTGGAGGATTGCTGTTTACTGGTTTCTGGTTTTCCTTTTCCCTGGACCGAACGGATTAACGTTTCCCCGGAGCTTGTGATACAGGTACCTTTTTAGCTTAAGGCGGCCATACACTGTGCGATTTTAGAGACGATTTCTTACTCATGCGACTCTTTCTGGGATCGGACCAGATGTGCTTCTAATCGTGTGTCGTGCTTCGTGCAGTGTACATGGGGTAAGGAGAAGCGATTAACACCTCACGACCAGCAATCGTGTGTTCGCAAGGAAAACGGAGCTGTTTGAAATCCTGCTCGCTCCTCGTGAGGGTATCGCACAGTCAAAGCAGTGCCACGAGCCGATGGACCTCAAATTCTCACACTGTGCATGCGCAAATACAATAATAGAGGGTATGCACGTGACGTCACCGCGGTTCCGTCCACTGAGTGGCAGAAAGAGGGAGATGAGTAGCGGCTTTGGCTTGAATACTGCGAAAACTTTAGAACAAGCTAAAAAATGGGGAAGAGCTGTTGTGCCATTGATTGCACAAATAGGTTTAAAAAGCACTCGGAGCTATCATTTTAGCGGCGACCTAAAGCCAAAGACAGAAGAAGCAGATGGGTCGCTGCAATTCATAGAAATAACTGGAATCCAGGCAACGAAACCTGGATTTGTGGTTGCCATTTCGTGTCAGATAACGTTAATTTATGCTGTGTTCTTGCGTAAAATCATACCTTAAATTACATATTGTTTTGGGTAACGTTACTTCTTAGTAAAGCTCTTAATGTTAGCATCTGTCATTTAGTTTTATATTTCATAACTGAAACGGTTTTTGTCTTCCGTTGTGTGATTATGAACCTTGTGCTCTACATAATTTGTAAACTAGCTTAAACTGAGGCTAACCTAGTTTTCCAAATAAGGGGGTACTCTAGCACAAAGCTGTTGTAGCTGTGTGGTATCAAGTATTTGATGTTAACTCTACTTAAATATCAAAAGTACCAGTAGTTCATACACTCACTTGGGTCAATACTAAGGGTTAAACTACAGTAAATCAGTAGTGAACTGTGAGCACTACTGCTGGGCCTTAACCTTGGCAATCACCGCCAAGAAAATACGTCTGCTCTGGCAGAAAACCTCAAAAGCAATAGTATGTTGAATTGAAAGCACTCACCAGCTGTAATCCTCTAAGTAACGATGACGAGGATGTCAACAACTCTTTGTCCTTTGTATGCTTTCAGGCTTTGCATTGTGTATTTTCCTGGCGTTGAAATCAGGTACATATATATGTCAGGATACGTGATTTCTGTCCACAGATCAACGTTCGT
Organism: Sphaeramia orbicularis; assembly: GCF_902148855.1. Lineage (NCBI taxonomy): Eukaryota > Metazoa > Chordata > Actinopteri > Kurtiformes > Apogonidae > Sphaeramia > Sphaeramia orbicularis. The sequence goes on along the minus strand of NC_043961.1, from coordinate 23,053,356 downwards.
AGACCACTTGTTTGGTAGCTTGTATGGATCCATGTCCAGTCCAATTGTCTTTAATTTCATGTTATATTTCACATTTTTCCCGGTCTCGCTGTAGTTACTGCAGTCCTCCGCCATGTAGAGCCGGTTTGTTTTGCCACCCAGTCTGATTTAGAGGGGCGTGGCCCAGGGGGGAAGTGACGTATATGCATTCCCTCTATAGCCAGCTACTGTAAGCTAATTCTAATTCTAATTCTAACAGTAGCTGGCTATTGGCCTAGTGCAATTTAGCTTTTGCAGCTTACCTCTAGTTCCTGCTGTAGGATTGACAGCCCATACTGTCCATGTCTGGCCGGCCAATTCCTGCACCAAACACGTTGTCGTCTTTTCTTCTTTTTTGATTCCCCGCAGATAATGGCACATATTGCCAAAGCAGCTTGTTGGTTTTTGTTTAGCACTACCATTTTGTGGCTCACGCCAATACACAATCGTCTATGCACTTCCAGATTCCTTGGTATTTTAACGTTGTATTTCTGGATACAACTCTCAAACATGTCGTGCGTCCTCTGGTGTATGGTCCTACAGTGTGAGCAGTCAGGTCGCATACGAGCATCAGTCCATATAGTGTGAGAACATGAATCGTGAGCCTGATTTTACGATTGAGTCGTACAGTTTGAGATGGAGCTGCGTGCAACGATTGAAATAATTGCACCGTGTATGGCCGCCTTTACAAAGCTTTCAATCGTCTTCATCTCCGAAACTACAATTCCGATTGACTTCAAACTTGCTATACAGCTTCTTTATGATGATGTCAACAAGAGTTAGTGAAATTATTTGGATCCGAATCTGATTCTGGATTTGCTGCCACTTTGAAAAAATGTCCCCATTATAAGAGATAGGAAGTGGATCGATGCAATAACTCAGTAAATATAAATGATATCAGGTGTAAATTTCTGCAGTCCAGACTTGATGGGGAGATGACCAAAACATAATGGCCACATGCTGATCAGGATCTTCCTCTGGATCAGGGAACTTAAGGAAAATTTAACATAGGCACTTATGGGGAAAAAATTTCAATCGTCTTCTTCTCCCAAACTACAGTTCTGATTGGCTTCAAACTTGGTATACAGCCTCTGTATGATGATGTCAACACAAGGTATTGAAATTATTTGGATCCAGATCTGATTCTGGATTTGGTGTGACTTTGAAAAATTTTCCCATTATAAGAGATATGAAGTGGATTGATACAATAAATCAGTAAGTATCAATGATAACAAGTTGGAATTTGAATTTTTTACAGATCTGATCGGAATATGACCAAAACATGGGCTATTTCTGTAATATAATAAATACACATAACTGGGTGATAATATATGGCATCTGGATACATTTCCCAAAGCTTTTAATTTGGCCGGTAAGCTACAGGGCCATTGGTCCTATTTTTTTTTTTTTATTGCCCTGTGAGGTGCAGAGGCCATTTAGTTTTAGGCTGCAGCGTACCTGAGCAACGCACAGGCCTGCAATGGTGAACATTTGGGTTTATGGTTTAAGTTATTATTGCTGGTTATTGAAAAAAGACATTTGAATGTGAAAGCAATGATTTTTTTTTTGTTTGTTTGTTGACTGAATAATTATCGAAGTAAATAGTTGAATATTTTTTTTTGCAAATTGTGTGTATGTTTTTACATTGTAGGTGGAAGATTTAAAATGCTTACAGCGTGGTTAAAGTGCTTACAATGTTTATAAGATTTCATTTAAAGGGTAAATCCTTTAAAAATGTATATTAAGTTACATTTCACTAAAAATAGTACATAAAATAAAATAGAACCATAGTTTAAATAAACGTTAATATTGTAAGAGATTACATGTTTAACAAGGACCCAGGTTAGCTACCCCTGTTAAAGCCTGAAGAGCAAAGGGGCACTACATGTAGTAGCATTATCTCTCACGATTTGTTCTGGGAGACCATAGGAGGTAAAAAGTCTCCTAAGCCTAGTGACGGTTGCTTGAGATGTGATTTGTGACATGCAAAACACTTCCAGCCATTTAGTGTAAGCATCCACAACTATCATGAACATGTTCAAAAAAGGTCCTGCAAAGACTATATGCAGTCTTCTCCAGGACTCCCCTGGAAACTCCCATGGGTGCAGAGGAACCCGCTTTTGCATTTTCTGTTCCATCTGACATGTTTCACATTCCTTACAGATCTGCTCTACATCTGAGTCTAGGTTTGGCCACCATTAATATTTTTGAGCAAGAGCTCTTGTTTTCACTGTACCTTGATGGGCAGTGTGGATTTCTTTTAACACAGCTTCTCTCATTTTTGAGGGTACGATGACTCTGGTGCCCCATAAAACACAACCTTACTTTGTGGATAGTTCATTTCTTTTTCTAGCAAACTGCTTTAAGTTTTCTTCAATGTGGTCGGGCCAGCCTTCCATGACATACTTATACACTCGGGATAACTCACTGGCTGTGTGTGTTGCCCTGGCAACTTGGGTTGCGTTGATTGGCGCTCCCTGTAGATGCCCGTTAGCAGTGAGTGTACTGTGGCAGCCGTCCCTGCCATTCCGACGTCACTAGTCTCAGGCAGAGGACATTGAGAAAGTCCATCAGCATTGCTGTGGTCCTCAGACTTAAAGTAAACAATGTGATAGTCATAAACTGATAAGATAATAGCCCACCACTGGATGTGGGCTTCAGCGAGCGTCGGTAGACTCTTATGCTCACCAGTGTTAATAGAGGACGATGGTCAGCAACTAGTGTAAAATGTCTGCCCCATAAGTACTGTTGAAACTTTTTAACACCATATATCAGTCCGAGTGCTTCCTTCTCGACTTGAGAATATTTTTTCTCTGCTGGAGATAACTTTTGGGAGGAATATGCTATTGGCCGCTCCTCACCAGTTGCCATAATATGTTGAATAACTGCTCCAATGCCATAAGCCAAAGCATCACATGCGAAAGTGAGCGGTAGAGAGGGGTCATAGTGAGCCAACACTTGGTCACTAGTCAGTAACTCTTTACACTTAGTGAAAGCGTTCTGTTCAACCACAGTCCATTTCCGTGTTACTTGTCCCTTTAACAGTTTATACAGAGGTGCCAACACCGTGCTTTGCCGTAGCAAAAATCGTCCATAATAATTTATAAGTCCTAAGAAAGCTTGTAGCTCTTTAACATTGGTTGGAGCTGGACCTTCCTGTATTGCTCTCACCTTGTCTTTTGAAGGGTGAATACCATGTTCATCCAAAATATAACCCAGATACTGTATGCAGGTTTTACTGAACTCACACTTAGAGCGTTTCACTTGTAGCCCATTGTCTTGGAGGTGTTGTAGGATGTCCTGTAGGTTTTTGAGGTGTTCCTCCTCTGAGCGTCCCATGATCAGCAGGTTGTCCAGGAATACAACCACCAGCAGGTCTTTCATCAAATTATCCATTATCCTCTGGAAAATGGAAGGAGCACAGCTTATTCCAAATGGAATTCTGTTGTACACAAATAATCCTGTGTGGATGTTGATTGTGGTGTACTTCTTCGAATCATCATCCAACAACACTTGCTGGTAAGCTGCTGCCAAATCAATTTTGGAGAAAACTTTCCCTCCACTCAAGGTTGCTAACATCTCCTCTAACCTAGGTAAGGGGTAAGTGTCTGTTTCAACTGCCTGATTTACTGATACCTTATAATCTCCACATAAGCGAAGTGACTTATCTGTCTTTTCATTGGCACTATAGGTGCTGCCCACTCACTATGTTTCACTGGAGAGATAATCTTTGCTTCCTTTAGCCTCTTTAGCTCTTTCTCTGCTCTTTCCTTCATAGCAAATGGAAGAGGTCTATGCTTGCAAAATTTTGGGGTTATCTCAGGTTTAACAATAATAGAAGCCCTAATATCTCTAAGGGTTCCCAACTCCTCCTTAAATACCTCTGAATATTTATCCAGCACTGCTTTCCATGTCCCACACCTTTGTTCCTGTAAATACTTAATTTGATCCCAGTTAAGTTTAAGTTTCCTGAGCCAATTTCTACCACACAGTGATGCCCCTTGACCTTTAACAACTAACAGTGGTAAGTTCTGAACTTGTTCCTCATAGACTACTGTAGCTGTAATTTGCCCCAATACAGGGATACAACCCCCATTATAAGCTTTAAGCTTAACTGTTGTTTTTTGTAGTGGCATGTGTGCAAACTTCTGTTTGTATGTTTTCTGTGATATGATACTCCTAGCAGCCCCTGTGTCAATTTCCATCTCTAAATCAACATCAGCTATTGTACAGGGTGGGGAAGCAAAATTTACAATGAACATTTAGTTGTTTTTTCTCAGCAGGCACTACGTCAATTGTTTTGAAACCAAACATATATTGATGTCATAATCATACCTAACACTATTATCCATACCTTTTCAGAAACTTTTGCCCATGTGAGTAATCAGGAAAGCAAACTTTAAAGAGTGTATGATTTGCTGAATGCACTCGTCACGCCAAAGGAGATTTCGAAAATAGTTGGAGTGTCCATAAAGACTGTTTATAATGTAAAGAAGAGAATGACTATGAGCAAAACTATTACGAGAAAGTCTGGAAGATACTATTAAAGAAGAATGGGGGAAGTTGTCACCCGAATATTTGAGGAACACTTGCGCAAGTTTCAGGAAGCGTGTGAAGGCAGTTATTGAGAAAGAAGGAGGACACATAGAATAAAAACATTTTCTATTATGTCCATTTTCTTGTGGCAAATAAATTCTCATGACTTTCAATAAACTGATTGGTCATACACTGTCTTTCAATCCCTGCCTCAAAATATTGTAAATTTTGCTTCCCCACCCTGTAAATATCTCTCTATGCAGTTCAGCATCCATACTAGTGACTGTCAAAATAGTAAAAACACTTGAATCTGTGTCGTCTTATGCTTCCACATATTTTGTGTGCTTCTGCTGTTGTCCGCTGTACTGTGCACTTCTCCCATCAGTCAGTTTTTGTGCACAGCATGCCTGTTTAATGTGCCCAATCTTGCCACAGTGATGGTATTTAGTCTCTTTAAAATGGCACTCATTTGCCAGATGATTTTTTTCCATTTGCATCTATAGCATGTCTTTGTTCCCTTTAGCTTTAGCTTGTGAACGCTGGCTGCTCCGCTGTTTTCATTGTCAATGCCTGTCAGTTGTCATGCATCTCTGTCAGTAGTCTCCATGTTGAGCGCGATCTCTGAAGCTTTAGCGAATGTCAGGTCATTTTCCGAGAGTAATCTCCTCTGGCAGGCTTCATTTCTTATCCCACTGACAAAACGATCACTTAAAGATGAATCCAGATTTGTTCTGAACTCACATTTGACGGCACACTGCTTTAACTCCGCCGCACAAACTGCCACTGACTGATTAGCCTTCCAATTACATTTATTAAAATTGAATCTTTCCACCACCAACAAAAATTTTGGTTCAAAATGTCCTTTAAGGATAGCCACTATTTCATCAAAAGTCTTGTCTTTTGGCTTATTTGGCTGCACCAAGTTTCTTAGAAGTCCATGAGTTGATGTGCCCATTACACTTAGCAAAGTGGCGACATGCTTTTCCTTGTTTATGTCGTTAGCTTCAAAAAACTGTTCTAGCCGTTCAATGTACGCCAACCATTGCTCATTTTCAGGCTTGAACTCATCAGTTCTTCCAAACAGGGCCATTGTACTCACTAGTACTGACACTGTGTGTCTCCCTTCCCCCTGGAAAGACATCAGTGCCCTCGTTCGATCATGTGTAGACCCTGCTGCAGTAAGCATCATACATGCCATGGGCCTATCCGGTTACAGGAAAAGGCTCGTGGACCAGTTACCAGAAGCTGGTTTGTGCACCTATTCACACTTTCAGTTTCAGCATGCAGGCAGACAGCATGAACCATGGCGTCTGTTTTGCCTCATATGCAGAATTTGCCCAGGCTTTTGATGAATATAAATCAGCCACTGGAACAATGTTCAGAGTGCAGAATTCAGATCATTTGATTGGCTCTGTGGAAATAGGGGGCTCCGTTGAGTTGGATCAATGACAGTGGATGGACACACTTGTTTTTACCTTCAGTTTTTGATATTTTTGCTGAAAAAGTCAGTTTTTCTTCAGTTTTCTCTGTCTCTGATATAATAACCCTGAACTATAATCTGAGCTTTTATGAACATCTACATGATCAGTGAATGAAATATAGGAAAATACATGATTTTCACTGAAAAAAAATGCAAAATACAGAGGATAATATTAGAATAAATGGTGATAAATCATTTAAGAAAGGTGAAATCTAGAGAAAAATGTATTTGGGAACTGACACAAATGTAACACTGGGTCTTGGTTAGTATTTATTTGAAACACCATCACATTATCCACTAAATTGTTTATTTTTCTAAAAAGGGAAAGAGCATCACCTTGTCTTGAAGTGCTCCTCTGCGTGAATATTTTTGATACTGGTACTTGTGTTGATTATAGTTAACTTTGCAAGGTTAGTTTTGAAAAAGGAGTGTTTTTTACATTAAAACGCAGAAGCGTAGTGGCTGTTAAACTGTTCTCTTGATGTTAATTAAATGTTAGTGCAGTTGATGGATATACAGTATGAATACACACTGCAAAGCATGAGTGTTCTTTATATACAGTATGCCGCTCAGATACACTGTTTATTAGCATTCATCTATTTACACACTCACTGGCTTCACCACAAACTAGGAGCCAAACTCTTCAGTCACATCTAAAAGCCTAATGGGAAATCTCTCCTCTAATTAACACTGTCATCTTCTACAACACTGATTCACCAGTAACACCCATGGAGATGGATTAATGACAGTGGATGAACACATTTGTTTTTACCTTCAGTTTTTGATAGTTTTGCTGAAAAAGTTAGTTTTTCTTCAGTTTTTTTATGTCTGATATAATGACCCTCAACTTTAATCTGAGCTTTTATGAACATCTACATGATCAGTGAATGAAATATAGGAAAATACATGATTTTCATTGAAAAAAATGCAAAATACAGAGGATAATATTAGAATAAATGGTGATAAATCCTTTAAGAAAGGTGAAATATAGAGAAAAATGTAGTTGGGAACTGAGACAAAAGTAACACTGGGTCTTGGTTAGTATTTATTTGAAACGCCATCACATTATCCACTAAATTGTTTATTTTTCTAAGAAGTGAAAGAGCATCACCTTGTTTTGAAACACTCAGTGTGAATATTTCAGATACTGCCACTTGTGTCGGGTTGAATATAGTTGACTTTGCATGGTCAATTTTGCAAAAAGGAGTGTTTTTTACATTAAAACGCAGAAGTGTAGTGACTGCTAAACTGTTTTCTTGATGTTAATTAAATGTTAGTGCAGTTGATGGATATATGAATACACACTGCAAAGCGTGAGTGTTCTTTATATACAGTATGCCGCTCAGATACACTGTTTATGTGTGCATTCATCTATTTACACACTCACTGGCTCCACCACAAACTAGGAGCCAAACTCTTCAGTCACATCTAAAAGCCTAATGGGAAATCTCTCCCCTAATTAAGATGCATGAATAATTCAAGTGGTGGCACGCTAATTAGTATTCCATCAGTCCTCTATGGTGATGACGGCCTGTCGAGGCACATCGCAGCTAGTTACGGTCCTGACGCTCAGAGGATGGCTGAAGTGAGGGAATGCAGACACCTTGAGAGCCGCTTGACAAAGTATCCTATCATTACTGTAGAGAGCATGACAAGCTTCTTATTTTCTACTGTCTCTATAATCAACCGCTACAACTGTGCTTTGTCTGGGAAAAATCTGGAGAATAAGATATAATTTGGGAAGAAAATGAGCCTCAAGAGAGCATCTTTTTTTCTTTTTTGTTACATCTAACTTCAACCAGAGGAAAAACTGTTCCATTTTTTTGTGTGAGCTTGTGTAGTTTTCATTTCCAGTCACTGTGGGCGCAGTGAAGCGTACATATACACGTTGTATTGCTTTAAATGCATGATTTAGCAATGTTATGGCCCCACAGTTATTGCCTCTCTCTCAGAGGGGCTGTTTAGTGCTAGTAAAAGCAATAAAGTGATGTTAAGATGGAAATTAAGCCTGGATAAATCACCGGGGTTAACTCTGCTTTGGCTCACAATTACAGTCCTCCTTAAATGAAATTCATTACTTTATTTACAGCAAGACCATTAACCCTGTACAGAGATGTTCTAATAAAGCTATTATAATCTGTCTTTGTATTGTTTTCATTGCAACAACTCTCAGACGTTATCATCTGAAACCTCTTTTATTTAATTACAGCTCATTATTGTAATAAATTAACAATGACACGAGAATATGAAAAAGAGTTCAGCAGTAGCTTCTGTTCAGGCCTGTGGCACTGTCATAACATTTGAGGATTCACCATTTTGTTGCCACCAGCCACACACACACTCAGACACACATACATGAAGAAGAAAGGCTCCTGTGGGCCCTCGTCCGACTGAGTGTTATGTAGCCCCGGGGACGCAGGCTGAGGTTTTGTGGCGTCTTTGTGCTGGGTTTAACCTTGGCTCTGGGCTAAACACACAGGGAATGTTCTGAGAGGGCCTTCAGCCATCAGCAGTGGCTTTTCATATACTGCTCCACTCCTGTGGGAGCACCGCCACAAACACAACTATTGATCCACTGTCATACTCTCACACACTCCTCCCCTCAGCTTTTTTCCTTTCTCTTAGTCGCCTGGAGTGTGTGTGTGTGTCTGTGTGTGTATGTGTGTGCGTCAGGCAGGCAGGGAGGCTAGAAAACATTCTCCAAAGTGGTCATAGATCCCATGATGTGGTATTGAGGGTATTGATGTGTTACTGTGTCCTGTGCATCCTGTGGGCTTTGGTTTTGCTTTATGTTTCTATTTATTTTCATCTATTTTCATCTATTTATAGCTTGCAGTGGATGTGGTCAAAATAAGCAGCATGACCATTTAGACTCCATTATTTGGAAACCTCAAGTTGACGAAAACTAGTAAGACATGTGTGCCAGTTGGGACAAGAAGTTCAGGCACTCATCTTATGCTTGTACTGTCTGATGGACTGCCATCCCATTACACAGGTCTTTTACTACCCCACCCCCTGAAAGGGAGGCAAGGGGTATTGTCTTTGGTTTGGTTTGTTTCTTGTTTGTTAACACTCTAGCAGCAAAACTATTTGTTGAATTCATACCAAATTGGGTTTATAGATTGCCAGTGACACAGAATAGATCTGATTACATTTTGGGAATGGTAGGTGAAAGTTAAAATTTTTAATGAATTTTTTACATCTTTTTTTTCCCATTTACTTATAATTGGCAAAATTTCACATGTCTGTAGGAGCAAAACTGTTGCTTCAATTCATACCAAATTGGGTTTATAGATTTCCAGTGACCCAGAGTAGATGTGGTTACATTTTGGGGAAAGTAGGGCAAAATTAAAATTTTTTAAGGAATTTTTAAAATCTTTTTTTTTTTTTTCTCCCATTTACTTAAAAGGGGCAAAATTTCAAATGTGTATAAAACCATCAATTTCAATTTACTTCAGACTTGGCACATATATAGAGGCAATTGATATGCTTACATCAGCACATGCATAGACATGATGACATCATCTGGATTGATGTCAAAATAAGCTACAATACATGCAAGGCTCGGGGTTTGTAGTGCGTGGCACCACTTGTTGTTATGTTAGTGCAGGGGTGTCAAACTCATTTTAGTTCAGGGGCCACATTAAGCCGAATTTAATCTGCAGTGGGAGTGGGTTGGACTAGTGAAATAATTACATAATAATATATAAATAATGTCAACTCCAAACTTTCCTTACATAGTGAAAGAGTTTACATCTATAAACTGTTCTTTAAAACAATGTGAATAACATGAACACTCTAAAATGTGTTAAATAAATAAGTGCAATTTTTACAATATTCTGCCTCAGTTTATCATTGACGTCATGTTCGTTACAATTTACAGATCACAGTGGATCTACAAATACACAAAATTTTCAGTAACAGGCAGAGTATTATGAAAATTATACCTATGTCTCTTCAGACATTTAAGGTTCATATTTGTTCAGGATATTTACGTTTTCTTTGAAATTATAGTTTGTTTTATTGTAAATACAGGAAAATTACATGAAAGTATTTACATTTACAAAAAGAAAAAATTGGATTTGTAAGAATTTATAGGTTATTGTGATAGTATTTTTCCCGGTCTGTATGTGGAACCTGAACCAGATATTCTGTTATCATCTTAAGTGTAATTTTTGCGTTTCACAAATTCATCCTGTGGGCCGCATGTTTGACACCCCTGTGTTAGCGCATAAATGGCCAAACAACCTGCTTTAACACAACACATATGGCATTAAAGCTGCAGTGTTTGATAGTTAGTCAGCATCACTGGGCATAAAATTCATAATTACTGTACCTTTCAGTGCATAAAGGTTAAGCCACTGTATTATCCCTTTAAGCAAATGCAGTCTGTATTTTACCCAACCTAACACACACACATGGTACCGAGCATTAGCACACATTTAGAGCAGTGAGCTGCCACTGAAGGTGCTTGGGGATCAACTCCAAATCTTCATCAGCACAGAGGGAAGAATTAACCTAGGCACCTGTTTTTAACCCATATAGACCCAAACATCCATTTATGACAAAATGCATCCGCTGATATAAACTGTGTAATACCTGTTAATCCACTAATCCTATCAATCCATATAAATAATTGGTGTAAAAATATGGTTTGTCATCTTTTCATGGTCATCAGATATGACCCATTTGGACATTCAGAGGCTCTGTAGTTACCGTGGAAACACCATCATTTTCTACAACATTGATTCACCAGTAAAATCCATGGAGTTGGATGAATAACAGTGGATGGAGACACTGGGTTTATGTTCAGTTATTGATATATTTTACTGAAAAAGTCAATTTTTCTTCAGTTTTCTCTGTTTCTGATATAATAACCCTCAACTTTAATCTGAGCTTTATGAACATCTACATAATCAGTGAATTAAATATCGGAAAATACCTGATTTCCACTGAAAAAAAAACAGAATACAGGAGATACATTTTATAATAAATGGTGATAAATCACTTAAGGAATGTTAAAAATAGAGAAAAATTCATTTGGGAACTGCCACAAAAGTAACACTGGGTCTTTATGGGTTAATGGCTGTGGAAACCCAATGGGCGTAAACTTAACACAACTGAGATTGGAACCCAGAACCTTCTAGATGATGAAGTAAAAGTACTAACCATTATGCCACCACACTGCACATACTGAAGTTCAAACAATTGGAGAGGACACCAGAATTCAGCATCTACTCCTTACCTGTGTTTTCAGGCTTGTAGAAAATCTACCTCACAATATGGATTTTGGTCCAATCACACATGTCCTGTAGGCATATGAGGGCTCAATACCTGACTGACAGACTTAATTATTAATTGTGAATCGATTCTGTCAGACATGACCTGCATGTGATTCTACTGTTCTCCATAGAGTAACAAGGACATGGCTTCACATCTTTATTACAGCATGAAATGGCTGACCTCTATTTTCATATTATCTCTATAGATTTCTGTCTAGATTTGGACCAAGAGGAGACAGCTGCAGAGGTGTACATGTGTACATTTAAGCTCCTGTAGCTTAGGCTAGCATTCCACTTAACAGGAAATCATCCATTTGGCAGCAGGAATATAATAGAATATAATATAATCACTAGAACATTAATGTTTTACAGAGGAAGTGGGTCCTTTTCCATAAAGTCTAACACATCGGTTGGCAACCTTTGCAATCTAAAGAGACATTTTAGGACAGAAAAGGAAAAGAAAACTGGAGCTAAAAGATACCCTTATACCTTTCCTCAAACTGGTGACTGTTTAAGAAGTTCTTTAGGATTAGTTTGTACAGAATATGTGGAGAATAAATCAAAGTTGCAGTGCATTTACAGAACTACAAAGAAATGACAAAACTAAAGAAAACAGTGATATTTGTCTTTATTTTCGTTTGATACCAAAATCAAGTGGTAAGTGAAGGCTTTCTTTGCAATGGAGAATACAGATAAATACCTTCAGTGTTATAAAATTTAAAAAGTAATCTACTAATGCTACTATTACCATTTTATTTTCATTCATTTGTTGTAGGGTCTACATTTTTACAACTGCATAACATCAGAATCACTTTATTGCTATGGCAAAATTTGTACAAAAAAAGTGTTATTCATTTTCAAATGGTTTTTGACAAAGCTACATGGAGCCACTGGAAAAGGGTCCCAGAGCCACAGGTTGCCTACCCCTGGTCTAACATGTTTGTACAATGAACAGACATACAGGCTCCAGGATCTTTAGCAGCTACTGGTGCTTCTCTTACATGTGTGGAAGGGGAGGATAAGGTGGTTACAAAACACATCACCTTATAAACTTGTAATCTCAGTGTTAATCTGCTGTTAATGAAGCCTCTGATGCATGTGTAAAAGAACAGAGCCTCTTTCTCAGTTTGGAGACAAACTTATTTTTCCAGTTGTTGTGTGATGTCAGCTGTGAGCACCAAACAGAACACCAGTACTGATGTTTGTGTGAAAGCCTTGATTCATTCACACACACCTGAACAACATCAGAGAGAGAGAGAGAGAGAGAGGAGAGAGAGAGGAGAGAGAGAGAGAGAGAGAGAGAGATGCTAATCAAAGATGTGGAATTTTACCCCTTTGTGTAGTTTTCATTATTGGACCAATCTGTGTGTTGCAATGTGTAGAAAAGCCTGCATTAAAAAAGAGTAAACAAGTGGTGCCAGGCACAACAAACCCTGCCCCTCACACACATATAGTAAATAAATAAAATAAATAAGTAAGTAAATGGGAAGATTTAAAACAAAACCTCATTAAAAAAAATGTGAACTCCCAGCCAGTATGTCCATGTGGGCCCCAGAAGGGTTACAATTGGGCTGCATGTAAGGGTCCCATGTGGGTTTGTCCACAGTTTCCATGGTGACCCCACGTGTTTGCCCATATCAGAATCAGGATCAAAATCAGAATCAGAATCTCTTTACTGTCATTGTACCAAGTACAACAAAAGTCTTGCTCAGTGCAAGAATTTACAGACAGACATCAAATATCAGTAAAACAACAACAAATATCAGTAAAAGACACAGTTATTTACATTAAAAAAACAAACAAACATTGCAAACTAAGATATCTGTAAAACATAGAATTTAAGTTGTGCAAAAAACATGAGAAGTAGTGTAAGTAGTGACATGAAAGATAAATATTGTGGGATAAATAGTGTGAAGAATAAATAATATGATGTATTCAGATCTCTGATTCTGATTCTGATATGGGCAAACACATGTGGGGCCACCATGGAAACTGTGGACAAACCCAAATGGGACCCTCATATGCAGCCTAATATAACCCTTCTGGGGCCCACATGGATATGCTGGCTGGGCTATGACCTACCGTTCCCAAAATGTAATGAAATCCATTCTGGGTCACTGGCAGTCTATAAAGTCAATTTGGTATGAATTCAACCAATAGTTTTGCTGCTACAGATATTTGAAATTTCGCCCATTATAAGTAAATGGGGAAAAAAAGATCGTAAAAATTCATAAAATTTTTTTTAACTTTGATCTACTTTTCCCAAAATGTAAAGAGATCTATTCTGGGTCACTGGCAATCTATAAACCAAATTTCGTATGAATTCAACCAGTACTTTTGCTGCTAGTGTTAACAAACAAAGAAACAAACCTAACCTAAAACATTATTACCACTTGCCTCCCCTTTGGGGGGCAGGGTAATTATGTTTAAATACAAAACTTTAAGAGAATGTTTCCACAGACATATTGAAATCTTCAAAACGAAGAAGATTGTGTTCATTTCACATTGCAGTTAACAGGTCGATGCATCCTGTGGATCTGGCACTATGTGCTTCCTTTTAGACTGGCAGAAAGATTCAATTTAGGTTAACACAGTGTTCCCAGCAGTGTTTCAGCAGACATACTGTATAGATGAAATGTTCAAAGTCACACAGTATTCTAATGTCAATAGTGTAGAAAGCCAAGTTTAAATATACTTCCTAATAGCACCTGTCAGCTGGATATCCACACCTACTCTTCAATTATCCGGCTGCCAACAGACTCTGACCTCATTTTAAACATCTATAAACCTGCACTATCATTTTTCAGGGAGTTACTGAACATATGCTCGTCATTTAACTTTTACTCTTAAGCTTGTGTAGTCAGAACCCTGCAAATAGGTTTGATAAAACTATCTGGCCAGAGAGCACTGATTGTTTATTTCCATGTGTCTCTGCCAGGTCAGAGGAGCCATCATTTTAATGACCCAGCAAACCTAGAGGGATGCCAGCCAATTTTTAATGAGGAAACTTTTTAACCCACTGGAAACTAAAATCATCTACTGATCTAAAATGTTTAATACATCCATTAATCCTATCAATACGTGTGCATAATTGGTGTGAAATGCAGTTTGTCATCTTTTCATGGTCATCAGATATGACCCATTCAGATGTTCGGATGCTCCATAGTTTCTGTGGAAACACCATCATCTTCTACAACATTGATTCACCAGTAAAACCCATGGAGTTGGATCAGTGACAGTGGATGGACATACTGAGTTATGTTTAGTTAATGATAGATTTCATTGAAAAAGTCATTTTTTCTTCAGTTTTCTCTGTTTCTGATGTAATAACAATCAACTTTAATTTGAGGTTTTATAAACATCTACACTAATTTAGGAACTTGCCTGATTTTCACTGAAAAAATGCAAAATTCAGAAAATAATATTATAATAAATGGTGATAAATCACTTAACCCGTAAAGACCCAAACATCCATCGTTGACCATCTACTGATTTAAACAGTTCAATACCTGTTGATCCACTAATCTTATCAATACATATAAATAATTGGTGTAAAATACAGTTTGTCATCTTTTCATGGTCATCAGATATGACCCATTTGGATGTTCAGAGGCTCCGTAGTGAACGTGGAAACACCGTCATCTTCTACAACATTGATTCACCAGTAAAACCCATGGAGTTTGAACATTGACAGTGGATGGACACACTTGTTTTTCCATTCAGTCGTTGATATCTTTGCTGAAAAAGTCAGTTTTTCTTCAGTCTTGTCTGCTTTTGATATAATAACTTTAAACTTTTGTCTGAGCTTTTATGAACATCTACATTATCATTGACTTAAATATAGGAAATACATAATTTACACTGAAAAAACACAAAAAACAGAGGATAATATTTTAATAAATGGTGATAAAGCACTTAAGAAAAGTCAAATATGGAGAAAAATTCATTTGGGAACTGACACAAAAGGAGCACTGGGTCTTTATGGGTTAAGATATTTAAAAGTGCAGTCCTGAGAGAGAAGAAGAAAGTCAGATGAAGAATAGAGAATAACGGAGGTAAGGTAGAGAAATATCCAATAGAGAAAGGAAAGAGTATAGAGAAAAAAAATGGGAGAAATAGGAGGAATCGCCTCCACATCCTCGGCGGTGAATAAATAGCAGTCCATTTCCACATCATAAATATCATCCCAGCTTAATGTGCTGAGCTCCAAGGTGGGCCCACACTGTGCTTCCCTGAGGGGTTTTTTTGGGAGGAAGGGGGGTTCACGCTACAGGGAAGGATCCCTTACCTGCAGCCTCAAGAGAGGGGGCGAAGGGCAGCTTAATCCCTGAAGCAGGTACCATATCTGTCCTGGTCCCAGTGGGGCAGATGTGCTCCAGATGCCAGGAGAGACAAAAAGGGGCATTAATCATTTTCAGCCTGATGACTCTCCCCTTCATCTCCTCTACCTGGAAGAGTGTGTGTATGAGAAAGAGAATGAGTGACACACACACATACACACACCAACTGTCTTCAGTTTATTTACCTAGGAACGCCAAGAAGACTAATCTAAGGGGAACGACTGTCAGATATTCTACAAAAATAGAAGCTGATACTGTATCGTCAGGTGTTTTTCGATCTCTTTTAGCCCTTTTGAATGGAGACCACTTACACCGAACGAGTCAGTGACATTGGGCTGTGATCTGTCCTGACACGTGGGGGGGGTTGAGCTCATTTTTCTCTGTGTCAGGCCTTGTCCCCCCCAATGAATCCTGGGGCCCAAGGCCTGGGCAGATTGGTGCACACAGTAGCTACAGGCAGGTGATTGATGACTGGAGGAGTAGTCTTCAGCTTTGCTCTGATTTCCCCCGACTGGGCTGTCTGACAGGCCCAATCGGCGGGCGGACATCTGAATCGGGCCCTCCGCCATCCCACATCACAACCGCTGGCAGTTCCCGCTGCTTAAACTGACTGCACTACTATGTGTTTTCAAACAGTGGAAAATCTAAGCTAGAAGTACCCGTGCAATTAAAACCGACAATCGGAAGGCTGCAGGGAATTACACCCACACAGACATGAAATAACAATAAGCTGGATGTTTTCCACATTCAAGTGCAATTAAGACGGTTTGTGTAGTAATCTGGGGTCCCATTCAGAACGGCTTCTGTCAGCATCCTTATGGGTGGGGAAAGTAGTGAGCCAACGCCTGTCTTCACCGCCTGGTTTGAAGCTCCTGCATCAGCTATTTGGATGAATGCTCATATTGGAACACACACAGGTGGTGTATCGTCTCCTCAATTAGCACCTTGTCCAAAGCCCCCCATGTCCCATTCCCTCCCACAGTACGGGTGTGAAATTTAAGATCCTCCACCAGCGGGATTGCTCTCCTCTTCGGGCCACGACGCTGCTGAGGCAGCATAATGACAATCACCGCAGTGGCCCGGGATGGCACAGCTATAGATACAAAACAGGAGTGTTTACGGAGGGGAAGCGCCGCAAGCCAGACCCAATATGGAGCAAAGACACGACAGCAACTTAACAATGGAAGAGGGAGGGAGTCATACTGCGACTCTCGGTTGAGTCATCAGGTTTACTCGGCCATTTTTTTCTTCTTGCCGTCGGACCGGCTGTTTGTTCCAGTCTTCCCTGTCTTCACATGTCTTCCTATCTTCCTGTGCCCCTTGGCAGCTTACCAGGTAGAGAAGGGTTAGCAATTACCAGACACCCAGCAGCAGGGGTAAACGGTGAGTTGGTTTGAGGCTTGATTGGCTGTTGCTGTCCCTGCTGATGGATGGCTTTTGGGCTTCTTCTGTCAAAGGGGAGGCAGATGACAGAATGTGGGGGGTGATATTTCCAGCTGTCTTTGATACAAAAATAGAGCCTCTACTTTTTTTTTTTTTTTTACCTTTTACTTCTAATTGCTTGGCTTCGATAGAAACGAACAAATAATCTACAATTTTATTCACAGCAGAAATGTAATAGATGGAGTTCCACCCTGTCCAGTGAGTCTGATATAGTAGCCTGATTTGTTTTTTGTCTGTTTGTTTTTTGTCTGTTTTTCATTTCAAATTTGGTGTTTCATATAGCCAAGAGCTGCAGATGTGTTAACATTCAGACTGCAGGCAAATGTTGCCCAAATCCGATTTTTTTTGCCCTTATGTGACCTGTGTCCGATCTGTTAAAGACAGTTTGAACAGCACAAATCTGATTTTTTTTCAAATCTGACCCAGGCCACTTTCATATGTGGTCCTAAATCCGATACGTATCTGATATTTTTGCAATGCAACTTCAGTCTGAACGGCCAGGTTGCATTTATCCCACCTTTACGTCATTGAAATGCAACAAACGTCACAATTCTGCATCCCAGGAGGAGGAGCAACGGGAAAAACATACTTACTTCCAAAGACATCGTCACGTATTACATCAAGACCTCTTTTGTGCATGCGGGTCACTTCAATGTTGCATTATAAATTAAATTATAAGACATGCCTCCTGTGTGTAACTGTTTGTCAAACAGCCACTGCAAAAATGTTCCTTTAAATTGACAGGCATCCTTTGTTTTACTGACAAAAATCATTATGCCTCACCATCAACTACAATAAAGTGTTATTATCATTTTTTTTTTTTTTTTTTGCTGTAAAGGTTCCAAATCCCCCTTTTTCTTCCTGTGTGTTAATTCTATATCCAGGAGTTGAATATCTTAGGTTTGCATAAAAACTGGAAGTGCAGCCTATAACTGTTTAATCTGAACAAGAACTGAAACTGAAAAACAAATTGTTTTGTAAGGAGTTTGATACTAAAACAATTTCCTGGCTTGTGTAGTTACTTGGTGCAGTCTCCAGTGTTTTTCTCACAGTAACAACTACACTCAACTCCAAAATCTGGCCAAGAAATTGTTTCAGCAGAACTCTCTGTAAAACCAAATGTTCATATTTGGACAGTGCTAAGCTCACAGACAGAGCTAAGACACTTTAATTGCATGCTGGTGATTATTAGACAAATAAGAAACACGTAGCAAACTTGAATATCATATTCTTGGCAAGAGAGGCCGTTTGTGTATTTGTCAAACTAATCCTTTGACACAGAAACAGACTCACTTGTTTCATTTGAGTCTAAAGCCTGTATGGATTATCTCAACTCAGCTGTGAATGTAATCTGTCAGATTTCCTCTCCAATCCAGGTGAAGTTAACCCTTTAATGCCAAACGTGTCATATTTGATGCATGAGTTTTTAAGCCATCTACATGATCAGAGTGATATATTTTTTCTTGAAAAACCTGATGTATACAATTAGATACATGCAATCAAAGGCATCGCTACTAATCATGGGCCCCATGAAATCATAATCGTAGTGGACCCTACAAAAATGTACTTTCCTCTCAATCTCTCGGACCAGGGGGTGGGGGTGGGGTTGCGCTCAAAGAACAACATCACTTATACTGTTAAACCGAAAACAAAACTTAACATGCATTCACCGTTTACCTCCCAACTTCTACACCTCTCTTCTACAGCAGATGTTGCCTGAAATGTTCAGACCCTCCATATCCACTGGGCCCCCTCCACTGCTCTGTGGGCCCCCCACAAACACTGGGCCCCATGAATTTATGTTTACCCCCCCTTATCGGCGCCCCAGCATGCAATACACAGATAATCCACCATGCGGGAGGAATTTGTTCACCAGAGGCCTTTCCAGTGACCCTACAAGATTGTCATTAATGAGGAAGGAGGCAGAACTTTGCCAATTTTGAAAAGAAATTACCAATTTTTTAGACATGTTTGCGTTATGTTTTTGTTTCTTCAAAAATGATCATATTTGAGCATTGAGACCCGATGTAGCAAATATGATACAAAATTTATACTCATACATGAAAATTGATGTTTGAAAAAACTATTATTTTGGTTCAAGGCTCCAATTTCAAAGAACTGGAATTTTTGTCAATGATTTAATGCTTCAGGTTTTACAGTGATAATAATTCCTCCACTGACACCACTTCATCTGTAGATTCTCATACAGTCAGACAAAATATTTGTCAAGTTGTTTCTTTCTGACAATCCACGGAAAAGCGTGACTCCTGTATGTGGGCCCCTGGACTCCAAAGTTGCAGGACTGTGCAACAAAAATGATTAAATCACAATCTGTGCCTCGATGAAGATGAGAAATGAGATGAGGGGAGAAGAGGGAAGAGAGGAAGTGCACCATTCCAGCCAAGACTAGACATATTACTGTGGCAGTCTTCCCAGTGTCCTGCCCATCAGAGCCCAATCAAATATTCTATTACATTATTCTCCAATTTCTGCCCCCTATCAGCCCCGGGGCCCAGGGGCCTCGCTAGCACTGTCGACCAAGGAAATGTTTCCTCTGCAGCCATCTGTGGTGAAGGGAGGACATATTGGAAATCAAAGCAGGAACAGGAGGAGGGTGCAGGGGTCAGGTCCCCCGACTCTGGACAGGCTCCTCTTCGGCCAGGAATTACCTCTGTGTGAAGGGAAGAGTAAGGAGAGGTGAACATGTACACTGCACACACACACATACACACACACTATCCTTACTGTACATACACGTGTCATTGCATATGGTTGAACCTTATGCACACAAGAGTAGAAATACAAGCCGCTAGATTTTTCTTTCTATTTTTTTTATTTATTTATTTTTTTAAATTGAACGATGTGATAATATTATATTCCCAGAATCCCCGTTGCCATCATTTGAAAACGGAGCCGGAGACAGACACATGGGACTAACCAAACATCCCATGCACGCACATCCACATAACAAACTTTCCGAAACATAAGCCTGAAACGGCGGAGTCAGGCATCATTAAGCTGTGGAATCAGCAGTGGCAGGGAAATGCAGAAATAACAAGAGGACAAAACTCGGAACAAAAGCCGGGGTCAGAAAATGAACATAGAAAAAATGAAAAGTATGAAAATACTGATGTGGGTTGTGGGAGATGTGTGGAAAAACACTCTTGAAAAAGCTGTAAAGACGAGTGAGGACACCCAAGGAGGACTCTCGCCAATTAATGGTCCGCTGCCTAGGCTGGCCACTGTTTCCCTCAGAGCAGGGTTTACTGACGACTCTGTAATCTTGCCCCAAAAATACCCCTTCAGGAGGTTCTTCCTAAGGCTTCAACTCATATCTCTGCAATACAGTTGGTTGGCGCTGTGGTCCTGGATTAGAAGCACAGCTGCAAAAATTGTGGATGCACACTGAATACAATGTGAGGTGTTGTTTACTGCAGAAGAAGAGAGCATTATAGACTCTGGCATTAACAGAATAATGCCCGATTTGTTTTTATCATGAACTTACTCGCACAGTTTTTCACCTCCTCGGACATCACCTATCAACAGACGGTGGTTGTAACTCGAACCAGGCTTAACGGCTTGTTGCAAATGATGTTTGTAATTGGACGATAAAGAAGAAAACCTGTCATGCAGTGGGAGTGGGAGGTGTGGTAGCTTTTCTTGCCTCTGGACCAGACCCCACTCCCACGGTTCACCCTCCTCTTCCCTGTTGCTCTTCTCCCTGGGCTCTCTAGCTGCTGCCAGTGGGTCGCAGATGATCACATGAATTATGCAGCCTGAACAAACATACAAGCGCTAGGTCACTGGAGGAGGAGGCAGCTTTTTCCCCTAAGCCCCTTCATGCATGGTGTTCGCATTTGTAGTGGGTTCATTTAACTCCATTTTCGTATCTTTATAGAGCTCTCAAAATCACTTTGGGACAGGTTCAGTAACTGCATCGCAATATCATAGCAGTGGTTAATATTTTGTATGACAAAAATTATTTGATTGCTGACAATTTCAATGCAGATGTCGGATGGTGATATTTATTTGAGAACCTCAATTCAAAGGGATTGAAAATAGAATAAAAACAAATATTAACATGCAACTGCAGTGAATATGTCTGCATTTTATAAGCCTAAATTCAGGATAAAAGGCAGCTTTTAGACCTTACAAACCAACTGTCTTATTATACTTATACATGGTTGATGATATGTTTATATTTATAACATGTATTTATATTATAAGATGAAATTATTCTAATATTTACCGCGTTCTAGGGTTTCTGCATATATAATCGACATGTTATTTATCGTCAGCTGTCTTCATACCTCTTCATGTGCATGTGCAATAACTTAAATGAAGTCAAATATAAATGTAAAAAGAACTAAAATTAGAGCACATTTTTCAAAAATATTAACCCATAAAGACCCAGTGCAATTTTTATGGCAGTTCCTAAATTAATTTGTCTCTCCATTTCACCTTTCTTAAATGATATGTCATCATTTATTGTAATATTATTCTCTGTGTTTGGCTTTTTTCTGTGTAAATCCTGTGTTTGTCCCTATATTTAATTAACTGATCTTGAAAAGAACTGAGTGAATTCAAAGGTTATTATATCAGAACAGAGAAAACGTGACTGAATTCTATCATTATCTGAACATAAACCAAGTGTGTCCATCCACTGGCACTGATCCTACTCCATGGGTTTTACTGATGAATCAATGTTATAGAAGATGACAGTGTTTCCACGGTAACTACGGAGCCTCTGAACGTCCAGATGGGTCATATCTGATGACCATGAAAAGATGAATAATTGTATTTTCCACCAATTATTTACATAGATTGATAGGATTAATGGATCAACAGTTATTAAATGTATTTATTTATTTATTTAATTTATTTTCCCTTTTTGATTGAGTGATGCAGACAGAACATGACAAGTGAAGGGCAAAATATTAGCATTACATACAGATGATGAAGACAAGCTGAGACAGAGACAAGCAGTGACTCATTTAAACAGTTTGAAAGTGTTGAAGGCATATGTTTGTGTGGATGTGCGTATACATACATATATATGTGTGTGTGTGTGCGTGTATTTGTTTTGGGGGAGACGTAACCAAAAGGTGAGGATATGGTTCGTCAAATTAATTTGGTATTAGATATAGAAAAGAGTAATTTAGGTGGAAGAAAAAAAAAATTATACAAAATTTTTTAAAGAAGGAATGGAAAAGAAAAAAAATAGCAAAGTTATTAAGTCATTTTATTATCTTATACATATTTTAGATCAGTAGATGCTTTTGGTCACCAGTGGATGCTTGGGTTTTTCTGAGTTAAATAATGTTAAAAAAAAAAAAGTGGATAAATTTTCTGGTAATTCCTAAATGTACAGTCGTGGAAAAAAATTATTAGACCATCAAAAGTCATCAAAAGCAATGGCTATGCAATCAAGTACTAACTCCTGTGTGTATCATGTGACTAAAACTGACAGAAAAGAAAACATGAAATGCCTAAAAGCACTGTTTTTGTCAGTACGATGCCATAGATATTGATGTAAGAACTGAAGTGATTTTGGTTATTATAAAGAAAACCATGGAAAATGGTTAGATATCAGCTCTGAAATTAAACTCTTATGAGCTATTTTTGTTGTTATCATTAAATTTGTCCAAACAAATGTACCTTTAGTTGTACCAGGCATTAAAATGAACAAGAAACTGAAGAAAACAAGGGTGGTCTAATATTTTTTTCCACCACTGCATTTGTTAATCCTGCTGCCTTCTGTTACATTTGGTAAAATACAGACTGAGCAGAATAAAATAAAAAACACTGCACTGCACACTCTAATGACCACGACAATAAGATGCAATAAGACATCAGTTCGCTGTCCAAGTCTATGAAGACCCCACGCATCCCAAGCCCACTTTTCATCCAACTTTTCACACACACATAAGCTCCACACCATCAGCTCCGTGCACCACCTCCCAGCTGCCCAGCGGGACACTGGGGGTTGATCTCAGAGTAGAGTGACAGGACAGCGGGGGCCCGATGTGGGGGGTCACAGGGACAACAAAGGTTGGTGGATTGCAGGGCATGATGAAAGTGTGTGTGAGTAAGGAGGTTGGTGTGTAGCTGCTGTGTGTCCATTATCGGGCCAGGCCTGAAGATCACGCCAAGGGCACTGGAGGCAGCCACTCCTCCAGCCAGCCCCGTCTCCAGCGGCTCAGAGTGTGTGTGTGTGTGTGTGTGTGTGTGTATGTGTGTGTGTGTGTGTGTGTGTGTGTGTGTGTGTGTGTGTGTGTGTGTGTGTGTGTGCGCGCGCTGCACGTGAGTCTATGCCTGTATTTGTCTGTGTGTGTGACTCACCTATGACCGGCTCTGCTTGCTCGGAGGCAACTCTTTGTCTTTGTGCTGACAGAGTGAAGATGATTGAACACGCTGCTCTTCCAGTTTTACGCCACAGAGACCAAGAGCTTTCACACAAGTTTTGTGTCACATGCTGGAACCTCACTGCAGCTCAGCACAAGAACACATCTAACACCATTTTTAAGTGCAAATCACAAAATGTTGAAATCGGCCTACAGCTGCAAATCCTACTTTAGATGAGTGATAGTCCCAGTCCAGAGGTTTTAGAATAAAGTATCATTAGTTTTAGTCATCAGATAGAAACTAAAACTGCATCTGTCTGTGAAACTTAATGTTCCAGCAATTCATCACGTCTTTGTTTGCTGAGAAAACCTTGATTGAAAAACTTTTAACCCTATAACGCCAAACGTATCATATTTGATACATGAGTTTTGAGTTCTCAGCTGCATTTGAATAGAGTTCTTATTCACCAGTTCAGATCTGCACTGTTTCTTTTAAGCTTAAAGTTTTTATCTGTTTTATCTGTTTTTTGCTTTTGTTTTTGTTTTTTATTTAATACCTGTACTTTTTATTGCTTCCCTGCTGTAATGCTTTTAATGTTTTATGTAAAGCAATTGTCTTGTACATGAAATGTGCTATATAAATAAACCTGCCTTGCCTTGCAAGATTGTCATTAATGAAGAATGAGGCAGAACTTTGCCAGTTTTGAAAAAGAATGACCAATTTGTTTGACATGTTTGTGTTATATTATGTTTTTGTTTGTTCAAAAATAATATTTGGGGTGGCTGTGGCTCAGGTGGTAGAGCGGGTCGTCCAATAACCGAAGGGTTGGCGGTTCGAATCCCACTCTGTCCTAGTCAGTCCGTTTTGTCCTTGGGCAAGACACTTTACCCTACCTGCCTCCAGTGCCACCCACACTGGTGTATGAATGTTTGGTGGTGGTCGGAGGGGCCGTAGGTGCAAATTGGCAGCCACGCTTCTGTCAGTCTGCCCCAGGGCAGTTGTGGCTACAGATGTAGTTTACCACCACCAGAGTGTGAATGTGAGAGTGAATGAATAATGGGTCAATAATGTAAAGCGTTTTGGGTGTCTAGAAAAGCGCTATATAAATCCAATCCATTATATTTGAGCATTGAGATCTGATGTATCAAAAATGATACAAAATAGAAAATCATACATGGAAATTGATATTTGAAAAAAATGTTTTTTGGTTGTTCAGAAGGACCAATACAGGGTGGGGAAGCAAAATTTACAATATTTTGAGGCAGGGATTGAAAGACAGTGTATGACCAATTAGTTTATTGAAAGTCATGAGAATTTATTTGCCACAAGAAAATTGACATAATAGAAAATGTTTTTATTCTATGTGTCCTCCTTCTTTCT
Source organism: Sphaeramia orbicularis (assembly GCF_902148855.1). Classification (NCBI taxonomy): domain Eukaryota; kingdom Metazoa; phylum Chordata; class Actinopteri; order Kurtiformes; family Apogonidae; genus Sphaeramia; species Sphaeramia orbicularis. The sequence continues at coordinate 23,028,532 of NC_043961.1, read as the reverse complement.
CAATAACTGCCTTCACACGCTTCCTGAAACTTGCGCAAGTGTTCCTCAAATATTGGGGTGACAACTTCTCCCATTCTTCTTTAATAGTATCTTCCAGACTTTCTCGTAATAGTTTTGCTCATAGTCATTCTCTTCTTTCCATTATAAACAGTCTTTATGGACACTCCAACTATTTTTGAAATCTCCTTTGGTGTGACGAGGGCATTCAGCAAATCACACACTCTTTGACGTTTGCTTTCCTGATTACTCATATGGGCAAAAGTTTCTGAAAAGGTATGGATAATAGTGTTAGGTATGATTATGACATCAATATATGTTTGGTTTCAAAACAATTGACGTAGTGCCTGCTGAGAAAAAACAACTAAACGTTCATTGTAAATTTTACTTCCCCACCCTGTAAAGGCTCCAGTTTCAAAGAACTGGAATTTTCTGTCAATGATTTAATGGTTCAGACTTTACAGGCTTAAAACTGCTTTAGTGTGTGTGTGAAAACAAGGTTAAAAAAAAAAAAGCTTTCAGACATTTGTAAGTGGTTGGCTACACTTACACTGCATAACCATGAATTTTATCTGGCATGTTTTAAAAAAAAAAAAAAAGATCAGGAAACAATTGTTTTTTCCAAATACCACACTGTCCAAGTGCATCCTGTGTTCTCACTGTGATTTGTCTTAATTAGATAAATCATTGTTCCTGTTTCGGACAGTGCATTTTTAAAAACAGTTACACACAAACATGAGGATAAATCAGTAATGAGCTATAAAAAGAAAACTACTAAAGCAGAAAGGAAAGGCGAAAGGGTGGAACATTTTGAATAATGAAAGAAAAATCCTCTGAAGAGATAAATATAACAAATAAAACTGTACTGAAGTAGAATTTCTCATCTTGCAACTTTTTTTTTGCAAAGCAATGCTTTAATATAATAGATTTGTTTACAGCAAAAGTCAATAAAATTTTAATGATGATTGACTCAAGCCCAGACTTCTGTCATTTTTATAGAAGCATGAGATGATAGCAGGCAGCAGACTGCACTGTTTGTCCTCCTTTCTCGTAATATCATACTTCTGAGGCCGTTGATACCATTATGTTGACAAGTGTGTGTTGAAATATGGAGTTTGGCTTGGATCCCTGGAGAGCATGTGCTGTTGGAATGATTAGTAAAGCATGTAACCAGGCTGTATCTTGTTGAGCCAGACAGACAGGGAACATATGTATGTGTGCTGGGCCTTGTAATCAACACATGGGCTGCAAGATTGCTGTTACTGCCAGAGAAACGAAGCCACTTCTCTCTGTGGGTCCAGGGAAATAAGGTACACCACAATAACACAAGTGCATCCAAATCATACATGTGCACAAACATGAGCAGGTATGGAAGCCAAGAAGCAATAAACAACAAGTTTGTGGATCCATCTGCAATGAAAAACATAAACAAAATCCGATTTACTGAGTGTGAACAGACGGAATTATCCATTCAGATTTTACAGCCACTCGCCGAAGCCCATATTCATACAAAAACTAATCCAAACACAGTTGTCATCTGAATCCCGCTAACCTAAACAGCATGATGGAGCTGACAGAGGCTAATTAATTTTATTGGCAGCTCCATTTTCTCGCTGTGTCCCAATGTTACGCCCCTGGTGTGTAAGATGTGATCAGTATTCGTCTCTGGTCGTAAGAGAGCAGTGTGAAAGAGACCCTGTGGGTGCGCAGACCCCACTGCCTGCCCGCCCCCCCACCCCCCTGCCTGCCGTCACTCCCATCCTGCCGAAGGCTGCCTGTAATTAAGAGCAACACACTGGAAGAGGCTTCGTAAGTGTGTGTGCATCTATCACTGGAGCAAAACAATGAGGACGAACCACAGAGATGATAATAGAAGATAACTCAGAAAACAGACTCCAAAATCAATTCCTTCTGGCTAATATGTGCTTTATTTTAAAACCATGTCATGCAGCCAGTGTTTTGTCTTCATCATAATCATTCATTGCTTTTTTATCTGACAGTGACAGTTTTCCTTCACCTCCACCAAGACGGTAATGCAATCTCCCTGTCAGTGGGTTTGTTTGTGGGTTTTTCTGTGTGTGAGTGGAATTATGCAAAAGCTGCTGCTCTGATTCACATGGAACTTGGTGGAAGGGTAGGGCACGAGCCAAGGATAGGGGGTTTGATATTGAATTACAGGACTGTGGGGCCTTTGCAGAGATATGCACTCTACTGACTAACCTCTAGTTGGTGATATCATATCAAGTAAGCAAGTATTATTTATTTATATGATGGTTTTCTCAGGCGACAAGTCACAGGTTGTGGCTTAGGAGGTAGCGTGGGTTGTCCAACAACAGAAGGGTTGGTGGTTCAAATCCTGCTCTGTCCTAGTCATGTGCCATTGTGTTCTTTGGCAAGACACTTCACTCACCTTGCCTCCAGTGCAGGGCTGCATGATACTGGAAAAAACTGACATTGCGATTTTTTTTTTTTTTTTTAAACCTGCAATATGAAATAGCTGTGTGGTGCCGATGTAAATGGTCAAACAAATTAGTTGTGTTACCTCTCGTTGTGGCAACAATTGCAAGGCACTATCGACACAGAACACGTGTTTCACTATCATCCTTCTTGCAGCTGAAATAATTCCAGATAACTGACATTGCTTTTCTTTTCGGCACCAAGTCTTTGTTTTGGTGATTTTCTCTTTTTCGTTGCTCATTTTTAGCTTACCAGCCTACAGGCCGTAAGCTACTGTCATCATGTGGCGTCTGTTGGCGTCTGTCGTCTGTTACAAAAATTTAAATCGTCTTCTTCTCCGAAACTACAATTCCGATTGACTTCAAACTTGGTATACAGCTTCTTTATGTTGATGTCATTAAAAGTTAATGAAGTCGATCGCAATAACTCAGTAAATATAAATGATATCAAGTGGAAATTTCTACAGTCCAGCCCTGATGGGGAGATGACCAAAACATAATGGCCACATGCTGATCAGGATCTTCTTCTGGATCCGGGAACTGACGGGAAATTTAACATGGGCTCTTATGGGGAAGACATTTCAATCATCTTCTCCCAAACTCCAGTTCTGATTGGCTTCAAACTTGGTATACAGCTTCTGTATGATGATGTCAACACAAGGTATTGAAATTATTTCGATCCGGATCTGATTCTGGATTTGGTGCGACTTCGAAAAATTTTCCCATTATGAGAGATAGGAAGTGGATTGAATCAATGATATCAAGTTGGAATTTGAATTTTTACAGATCTGATTGGAATATGACCAAAACATGGGCTATTTCTGTAATATAATAAATACACATAACTGGGTGATAATAAATGTCATCTGGATACATTTCCCAAAGCTTTTAATTTTGCCCGGTAAGATACAGGGCCATTGGTCTTATTTTTCAATATTGGTACCAGCAATTCACTCCATGTGCAGGGGCGTGGTCTGCTTCGGTAAACTGATCTACTCATCTAAACCGTTTAATGCTTGTTGATCCACAAATCTTATCAATCCATGTAAATAATTGGTGTAAAATGCAGTTTGTCATCTTTTCATAGTCATCAGATATGACCCATTTGGATGTTCAGAGGCTCCGTAGTGAACGTGGAAACACCGTCATCTTCTACAACATTGATTCACCAGTAAAACCCATGGAGTTGGATCAATGACAGTGGATGGACACACTGGGTTTTTGTTCAGTTAATGATAGATTTGATTAAAAAAAGTCACTATTTCTTCAGTTTTGTCAGTTTGTGATATAACATTCAACTTTAATCTGAACTTTTATGAACATCTACATGATCACTGAATTAAATATGGGAAAATACCTGATTTACATTTTGTTTATGTTCAGCTGATGATATACTTTATTGAAAAAGTCACTTTTTCTTATGTTTTCTCTTTTTTTGGTATAAAAACCCTCAAATGTAATCTCAACATGATGATTAAAGTACATGATCAGTGAACTAAATGTTGGCAAATACCTGATTTTCACTGAAAAATGCAAAAAAGACAATATGATAAATGGTGATAAATCACTTATGAAAAGTCAATATATAGTCTGAGCTTTTATGAACATTTACATTATCATTGAATTAAATATAGGAAAATATATGATTTACGCTAAAAAAACAAAAACAAAAAAAAACACAGGATAATATTATAATAAATGGTGAAAAATCACTGAAGAAAAGTCAAATATAGAGGAAAACAATATTTTGGAAGTGCCACAAAAGTAGTACTGGGTTTTTATGGGTTAAAAAAGGTTAAACAGAGAAAAATTAATGTGCAAACTGTCACAAAAGTAGCACTGGGTCTTTGAGTTAAGATCAAAAAAAAACTGGTGCAGGCACAAAAAAAGCACCACTGGAACCTTGTCTTGATCTGTGTTTTTAAAAGAATCCAAAAAGAATCCTGCCTCAAAACTGGAATTTATATCATTCATTCCACCCATTTGTGTCTAAAACGGTTCCATGGACACGAATACCCCTGACACCGAAAGGAAACCAACACACGTCGTTAAATATTTAAGTAAACATCTTCCACAATCTTCATTTCACACTTTTCCTCTCTGTTTCTTCACTCATGTGGAAGTCAGGTTTGGCAAAGTGAAACAGGAAAATGATGGGCTTTACTTCCTGCAAACATTCTCATCAGTGCACTGTATCGATTGCATTAGTATCTCCTCCTGAGCAATCAATGGCTCTGTGTGCTGCCCCGAGATCTGCTCATCATGCAGCATTTCACCTTACATCATCACATCATCACGTCTGGCTTCTTATCTGTCTCGCAGCTTTTTTGTCTCCTGTCGTGTAAAGACTTCTTGTTCTTCTGAACGTTGCCGAGTGTTGAGTTACATTTCCTTTTCGTCCCTCATTTCATTATCCAAAACCTAAAGAAAATAGCAATGAAATGCCGCAGTAATGTCGACCTCAGCTGAGAGTGGCGACTATTTGCGTCTCCTGCTCCTTCCATCTCTGCGACAGGGAGCCAGGTGTTGGATGAAATAGAGAAGATGAGCTCAGCGGAAAGACCCATTAGAAGCCAACAGCGGGGGCTAAATTGAACAAATAGAAACTCTGTTGTCTGCTCAGTTTGCAATCATATCAAAGGACAAACAGGAGCATGCAAACACAAGCAATCACATACAGAGATGGAATGTGAACAGTAAATTACCACAGCCTCTTTGAAGGAATCACACAATCAGAGCCTCATATTGAAAAGTAAACGTTGCCATTATGTGTGACATGTTATTTTGCTTTTGTTGCATAAAAAAAAACTGCAATTTCCTCATTTTATCCCCCAGATTTCCTAACATATAATTACTTCTTCTTTGCGCTATTCCACTCAGTGAATTGCATCTGTCCTGTTATCCATCACTTGTCTTCAATTTCATCGTTTCACCTGTAAAATCACCAGCCATAACAATCCCCACCTGCAGGTTACTGTAAATCATTTTTATCCTGACCTCCTTTTACGCTGTATCTGCGCCACCAACACCATGCTTACTGGACCGTACCGCTCACCACCCCCCCCCCCCCTCTTTCCTCTTCCTTCATCTGTCGACTTACTGTCACTGTCCCGCTCACCTTCTGGCGCTGAAATCCTCAGAGCAACTTCACCCACCTCCCATCGCTCTCACAAATTTATTAATATGATTTACATAAAGTTAAAGTTCCCCCAGCAGCCAAGGAGGCCGCTCTAAAATAAGCTGTGGCGGTGACAGAGCCAATGTGTTATGCGTGTCATAGGCCCGGGGGGCTCTGGGGGCTGCTGGGTAGGGAATGTGGAGGGTCCCAAGAGGCCCGCTGGCCTGGAAATGACATGGAGTGAGGGAAGAGCCCCCATACCCCAGAATCAGTCATCTCATCTGCAGGGGAGAAGACGAAGGACAAAGATGCATCGCCCCACCGCCGGGCACACACACACACACTTACCATGGGAAACCTATGCACACCCTTCCTCTCACACACACATAACAGAATATAATATTTTATGTGTGAGTTTTAAATATGGCTCCAGAGAAGAATTATACTGGGGATGATGCGGGCCGATTATGGTTTCAGGACATTATGGGCACTTGATCTTTTCGGAGAATAAGAACAGGAGTGTATTTATTTGTACAGCATGTGTGATATCAGCTCTACAGACTTTAACTGTTTTTTTTTTTATTTTTTCATTCGAATTAGAAACTGTTTCTTTTCAGTTCCATTCGGTAGTGTTTGGTCATGTGGATAATTTTGTTTTTGTTGCCCACAGCAATTGAAAATCACTGTATTTATTTATTTATTTATTTTGGCATATTTTCCTTCCTCACAAACTGCTTAACTACTCAGTGTGTAACACTCACTGGCATCTAGCAGTGAAATGGGGACTAACAAAACACCCCTCGCCTCACCCCTCCCTATGACGGCAGCAAAGAAAAAAAGGCAAAGCATGACAACAAGGAAAAGCTCCAAAAAAAAACTTGAAAAATGCCAAAGCCAGTCAGTACAAATAGTTGATTTGTTTGTTCTGGGCTTTTTCATGTAGTGTATAATAAGTCTGATTCACACTCTAATATACACTATTCAGACAAAAGTAAATTTAATACAGGTGTTTCATTGCCAACACAAGCTGAGCTACAAAACAATGATCACAAATTACATAATATTACTAGTCATCTACTCTTAAATTCTCCAGAGGTTCTTTTTATTTGATTTTGCTCAATGTTTTTTTTCCTCAGTATAATTGGTTCAAATATCTTTTACAGTTTTGTGAAGGGAAAAAAAATACAATTTTCTTTTATTATACACTTTTTTTTACTTTTATTCTATTGTATGGGAAAGCTAAAGTTAAACTGGAGTCAGATTCCTTGTTTGAGTGAACAAACTTGGCCAATAAAGATTCTAACATTGATTCTGGTTCTGAACTATGGAAATATTTGTCATGTTCAAAGGAGAACTAAACCTTTTAAACCACAAATAACATCTAAACATCTTGTCACTCTGACTCAGGAGAACGAGATCAACCTTTAAACCTAAAATTGAATAATACTGGCAGCTGCCATGAATATTTTTATTATGATAGTGTTTCAAATCACCAGTAATAGGTTTTCAAAATTGCAGGTGTGATGTGTGCTCTGATAGTTTTGTAGTAGAGAATGAAAATTAATGCTGAGTAACACCTATAAAGAAGTAAAAATAATCAGAAAAAGGAACACATGGCCTGGTAGAGGATCTATTCACTGTGGTGATGTGATGAAAATACATGGATGAGAAGATTCATTTTGAGTTTTTTCAGGATTTCCATAAAACATATGTTTTATATTGTTGCAAAACCTGCAAAGTAATTCTAATTCTAAAATGATTTCCTGTATTTTCTGTAAACACTGCAATTCCCAAATCAAAATCTTATCTTATCTTATCTTATCTTATCTTATCTTATCTTATCTTATCTTATCTTATCTTATCTTATCTTATCTTATCTTATCTTATCTTATCTTACCTTACCTTACCTTACCTTACCTTACCTTACCTTACCTTACCTTACCTACCATCACAAGACTAGATGTACCACTGCTATTTGTCCATTTCAGACACACCAGAGACCCTACATGTTAATATTTACAACATTTAGCTTTTTTTTTTTTGTGTGTGTGTGTAATTGCATTATAAATACATGCTACGTTAACATTCAGGTTACTACTCCTCTCTGCTTTCTGACAAAAGATTACAACAGATCAATTGTTAACATGGCCCAATAATCATCAAATCTGTCCACGAGGAGCTGAAAATAGTGCAGCGCGGTGTAGCTTACCTACCACAAGGTCAATATCTGCCCCCACCTGATGACAGCTGACTGATCTCAAACTACACTGACAGCTTTTTGATGGGATGATTTTTGAGAAACCACCATTAAAGCCCCAGAGGTTTGGGGCCAATAGCACACAGGAAATACAACCCAGTGTCAAATGGTAGAGGAGGTTGTTAAAAAAAAAAAAAAAAAAGAAAATCCCCTTCGAGGGACACACATCACTCCAAGTTGTCTGAAGGGAGCTCAAACATGTGAAAATCAAGAGCTGTAAAAAGCATTTTCTGACAACCTACCACAACCAGAAGACACCCCCCCCCCCCCCCCAAAAAAAAAAAAAAAGAATACAGATACACTTGAGCACTAGAAGTAACACTGCATGACCTGTGCTACTCCTCCATTATCCGGCATAACTGTGAAATTACCCCAGTGTGTTTCCTCCGAGCTGCATGACGATGAAAAGGCAAATGTCAACACCTAGTTTTCCCTGCAAATATTTAAGATAGCTGTGACTAAAAGGAGAAGTCCTCAGAGAGAGAAAAGAAACACGGAGGGAGAATTAGCTGAAACATTTTCCCTGATGCTTCATCTTAATTACCGCCGTGCAAGCCATGCAAATCCGATTGGCCGTTTATGCCAGGAAATTCATAACCACAGTGCGATATTAATTACTCCGGTAGGATTCGTGCTATATTTGATATGCACAAAGCATCGCGGCCATTACCAGCCTTGTGTTTCAGCCTCAGCCCTGTGTGTCAGCGGTAATCAAATCTAAACGTTGACAACAACACACTCACCAATCAATATAGGATGGGAGGGATCCTTTGATGGTGGAATTTTAATCTCTTTTCTCTCATGTGTGTGTCTTAATCTGTGTCAATATCCTGTTAGCATCTCTCACACGTAACTCTATTAATTTCTCTCCGACGCTCATTGGATTTCCTCATTTAAAGCACGTCTTTTATGTTCCATTGTTCGTAAAGCCATTAGATTAAGTGGAGTCAAATGCAATTAGCGTGCAGTGGTTCAGCGGGAGCAAGTATGTGCTGTATTTGAGGGAGGTATGGGGAGATAAAATGTATGCGCCGTGCTGTGATTATCCCATAATGGTTTCAGATCGTTCATCTAAAGTACAATTCAGGGAAGGAGATGAATAGAGGGGGGAAAAAAAGTGAGAAGTGGGTACAGAAAGGTGGAAAATGTGAGAGGTATGACCGGAGACTAAAGGAGTGAAGACAACAGTGGCCTTTAACTTCATCAATGGAGCAACACTGACCTCTGCTGGCAGACGGTCTGTGTATGTTCCACTCTTTAACTCGCAGCCACTGGTTGTAGAATTGCTTTCTTAAATCATCCACAGTATGAGTGAGAGGGAACATAGATCAAGCAAGCAAGCCAAGGAATAGAAAATAAGAAAAAAAAACCCAAAGCACTGCGCCAATTACTGGCACAGGTTCTACATTGCTCTTATAAAAATGTAATCAATCACCAGCTCAGATGTGGGCCACCCACAATGTGGTCCACAGTTTAGCTCCCCCACTCCCACAGCCAAGAGAAAAAGGTCAGCGAGAGAAAGCTAACAGTACACTCCTCCTGTTAATAACACTGCTGTGGTTCTTTAAATGAACTTGGAAATGGGAGATAAAGAGAGATGAGAGCACAAGGAAACTGGCAGGATTTCAGTTTCCATCCATTGAAAACCATTCGTCTTTCCTCATCAGACCCCCTGGCAAGACTCTGTCCTCATCTAAAAGCGTCTGTTGATTTTCAGACAAGCACTGAGAATGCCACCTCAAGTTGATGGCATAGATGGATCATGTTGGGGGTCATCTTCACAGACCCAGGCGTGCTCATTAATATCCCCGTCTATGCAGGGTGCCACGGACAACAAAGAGCAAAAGGCAACAAAGACCAGAGCAGATTCTCAGATTGATGGATTATTTGTGTTTATCAAACGAACATGTACATGCACATTCACAAAAAAATGCTTTGTGAGTTTGTTTAGCTACATGCATTCATGTAAAAAAAAATTAAAAAATATACAGTTTTCTTTTATTATATGCTTTTTGACTTTTTTCTATAGTATGGGAAAGCTGAAGTTAAACTGGAGTCAGATTCCTTGTTTGAGTGAACAAACTTGGCCAGTAAAGCTGATTCTAACATTGATTCTGGTTGTGAAATAGTGAAATATTTGGCATGTTCAAAGGAGAAATAAACCTTTTTAACTACAAATAACATTTGGTTACTCTGACTCAGGAGAAAGAAATCAACCTTTAAACCTAAAATTTGATAGTACTGGCAGCTACCATGAATATTTTTTTCATGATAGTGTTTCAAATCACCAGTAACAGGTTTTCAAAATTGCAGGTGTGATGTGTGCTCTGATATTTTTGTAGTAGTGAATGAAAATGAATGCTGAGTAACACTGTAAAGAAGTAAGAAAAAGAAACACATGGCCTGGTAGAGGATCTGCTCACTGTGGTGATGAAAATACACAGATTGTCCCACTATGCAGGGTTCCACGGACGTCAAAGAGCAGAAGGCAGCAAAAACTAGAGCGGAGTCTCAGATTGATCGGTTATTTGTGTTTCTTTATTAAACAAACATGTACGTGCACATTCACAAAAAAACGCTTTGTGAGTTTGTTTAGCTACGTGCATGCATGTAAGAAAATTTTTTTTCAAAAAATACAGTTTTCTTTTATTATACGCTTTTTACTTTTATTCTATAGTATGGGAAAGCTGAAGTTAAACTGGAGTCAGATTCCTTGTTTGAGTGAACAAACTTGGCCAGTAAAGCTGATTCTAACATTGATTCTGGTTCTGAAATATTGAAATATTTGTCATGTTCAGAGGAGAAATTAACCTTTTTAACTACAAATAACATCTAAACATTTGGTTACTCTGACTCAGGAGAAAGAAATCAATCTTTAAACCTAAAATTTGATAATACTGGCAGCTACCATGAATATTTTTATCATGATAGTGTTTTAAATCACCAGTAGCAGGTTGTCAAAATTGCAGGTGTGATGTGTGCTCTGATATTTTTGTAGTAGTGAATGAAAATGAATGCTGAGTAACACTGTAAAGAAGTAAGAAAAAGAAACACATGGCCTGGTAGAGGATCTGCACACTGTGGTGATGAAAATACACAGATTGTCCCACTATGCAGGGTTCCACAGACGTCAAAGAACAGAAGGCAGCAAAAACTACAGCAGATCCTCAGACTGATCGGTTATTTGTGTTTCTTTATTAAACAAACATGTACGTGCACATTCACAAAAAACGTTTTGTGAGTTTGTTTAGCTACGTGCATGCATGTGATAAAAAAAAAAAAAAAGGTCCGGTTTATGTGCAAACAGCTTTCAGAGACCATTTCACAACAACAACAACAACACACCCTCTGTGTTTGTGTTTGTGTGTTTGTTCCTGTCTCCCGGTCTTCCTCTGCCTCGGCTAATGATGTACTGGCATGCATGATATAGCCGCGTAGCCATTCACAGGCCTGGCATGTGTTAATGGGCCTGGCACCCCACGCCCACGTTAAAGTGATACATCCAACTGGCTTAGTGGCACACACAGTCAGGAATGAACAGATGCCACTCATTTCTGCTGGCCAAAGTGACCCAGCAATCAGCTGGCTAAGCACCTAAAAAATCTCAGCAAGCTAGTAATGAGAGGAATGAACACTCTGCTGGGCGACAACACGGCGTGGAGCCTCACCACAGTGGCCGTATTACTCTCTCCTGCTTTCTGTTTGTCCTTTTCCTGCTCTTGCCAATTTTGGGCTGATCCTTACTTAGCTTTTTTTTTTTTTTTTGCTGACCTCCTCTTAGTCTCTCCATCTCTCTTATTTTTTCTCTCCAATCCATGACCTCCTCCTCCTTCTCTTTACTCTTTTTTTTATCCTTTACTTCATTCTGACTCATTAGTTTTTCTCAACACAAAACACTCATTCACTATTTTTTTATTTTTTTTATTTTTTTTTTTTTAATGCTGTGTTCCCTTTGCTCGTGTGCATGCCTGCCTGTGTTCAGATGAGGGTGCACGGATGCTTGCTGATGCTCTCTATGACATATTGAGGTAATAAAAAGCTCCTCCTCGGGGACGGCTGTGGCCCACTAATTAAACACCTCCTATGCGACCTTATTGCAGGCGCCAGTTGCCATAGAATCCAACTGCATCTTCTATGTCCTGCGTCAAACTGCATCTTCCATCTCTGATTCACAGAGAAAAAGGGGGGGAGGAGGAAAGAGGAGAAGTTGCAAGGTCATTACCTCAGAAAACCTGATTATATCGTACACAAAATAATCGTCTCGCACAAATGGAGATATTGACTCGAGAGGCACCGAAGTAAGTTGTTTCCCCACTTCTAAAAAAAACATTACGGTTCGACTTTTAGAACAAAAAGTGGATGGTAGAGGGTTTCAGTTAATCATAGCCCAAGGTGAAGTGAAAGAACTTGGACTGTGCATCTGCATTAACTATGCACAAAAGTATTCTGACATCGTTTAATGACACACTGTGAAACGTTAGCGACACTTTTTATTAAGGTACACTTGTTCACCTTTAATAACATACATATTATTAGTTTTTATAAAGCTGTTATTGATGCCTTATTCTGCATTTTACCTTACATTAAGAGATTCAACAGCTTTCGGTCAATAAACTCCTACTTACTTATTTCTGACAGCAATGGGTTATGATCTTATGGTACTACTGTCATCAACATTCCTTATTTATGATCAGTAAGCAGAAATTAAAGGGTTATCTAAGGAGTAAAAGTCTAATATGGTACAAATGTGGTATTTTTAATGTGTTTGGTTTCTGTTTTTATCTGCTGTACGGAAACTGAGTTCTATGACAAGCGCTATACAAATAAAACGTATTATTAATATTAGATGTGAGGACGTTTACAGCCTTTTTTAAATTTCCAATGAACCTTGTAAAATGACTACTTCTCCTGACTTTCTCCGTTGCCTGTATCTAAGCTCAGTCACACAGGTTTATGTAACAAGTTTTTATGGAAATCCCAAGCTCTCAAGTTTCTCTTTTGCTCTTCTACAGCAGCCTCAGTTTACACTAACAAACAGACTCCACCAAAACTAAAATTAAGAAAACCAGCACATAACATACTGTATCTTTAAATGTATTCTAGTTGATTACCATGCAGAATAAGACATTATGTTTTTTTGATAAAAAGACTGTGAACTATGGGCTATGAAGTGTCTGAATTGCGGATTTTGTAGGATGTTTTATTGACTCGCAGATTTTATTGAATGCTTTATTTATTACTTTTCCTCCTATTATTTATTGTTTTATTTTTTTTCCACTTCTGCACTGAAGAGGGTAAGCTCTACACAGTTTCGTTGTATAGCCATTGTACAATGACATTAAATTCTATTCTATTCTATTCTATTCTATTCTATTCTATTCTATGAACTCCAAAAGTAACTCATATGTACCTTTTAAAAGAGTGATATTTTTGCTTTTTTGAATTGAATTCTTCATTAATTCAACCCCACAGGTCCATCTTCAACCCTATTTTTGAGTCTTGACACAAAAAAGGTAATTTTGAGCACTGGCCCTTTAAATGCAAATGACCCCACCCCTTCCAGGTTGTTGGTTGTGCATCTCTGTCCCGTTCAGCCACTTGAGTTCGTTAATATAACCAACAACTGAACATTTTAGGTAATCGGCTTGAAATTTGGACATATTTTCAGTTCTGACTACAACCGCTGACAAACAATTATGTCATACTTGGAAGTCTTGACCTTATATGTGCAAATGTTGTGACGAAACAAGTTACAAAACACAACAAATTAAGGAATTGAAACAGGTTGTAGAAATCTACTCGATTTTTGCCAGAATTGATATAATGATAGCTTTGCAGCATCTGGGGGGTTCAAATTCTAACTTTTCGAACTATTAGTGTCCCCAAATGCACAAGTAAATGTACCAAAGACTAATAAAAGTGGGTTTAGCCAAATATGACCCCTTTAATAAAAAGTGCTGTAGAAAATGTAAGTTGTGCAAAACAAATCAAACTCCTGTTGCATCCAGAGTTTGAAAATAAGAAAGCAGTCCATAAGTAAGAAAAAAAATCAGAAATAAACCCTTTAATTCTCACTTCTAGAAAAACACTAACATATTCCATGAGTCAATAGTCCATGGAGCAAAAGGAGGGCGTTCTCCATATGTTTCTATAATTGCGGGCATGGAAGTGAGCATGCTTCTGCCAGCTTGGACTGAACTCTACACATATATTTAAAGCCAACAGCGAGTCGAAGCTCACGCGTGCATGTGTCGGTCCGTGTGTTTGTGTGTCGGCTGGGGTCAGACCTCGCTGAATGAAGGTGTCCTCTGATTCGGTCCGTCGTGGGGCGCAGGTCAACGCGACAGACGACTCAGCACCTGTCACCGGCCGCGTCCCACTCATCAGTCACCGCCTCCATATGCTGCCCATTAAAATCAGACATGTGGGCACTGGACTGGCAAAGTCCACACACCTACTGACCCTCGCCACATCTGTTGACAAAGCTTTAAACACATGCAGCATGGACGAAGGGGGGGAAGGACAGTCAACAGGGGAAAGAAAGCAAAGAGAGGCACAAGCTACAATTACACCAGTTGAGAATTCACTTTTCTAGTTGCTAACGCATTAAAACACTCAGGATATTCAGTAAAATGTACCTTTGGTTTTCCATCTCTGCGTGAATTCTCAGACTTAAAAGGTTATTTGTTTATTGTTCGATGTTGAAATAGTGATGTGCAATGTAATTGGCTTTAAGAAGCAGATTGGATTTTTCCTGGGATGGTTGGTTGTTTTGTCACTAAAACTGAGATACACTTTCTCAGTTTGTAATTTAACCCTTTCATGCATGAACTATGAGAACCATAATCAAGATTTTTTTTTTTTTTTCATTGAGTGTTTTTATTACTCTTTAGGCATGAAAAAAACAATGCAGTTGAAAACATTTTTAAGAACCTATTTTTCATGGAGTTCTAAAAAAAAAAGTCCACTCAGCTGGATACCATGGGTTTAATTTTTGAAGCAAAAAAACATGTATTTACTGAAGTACCGTGTGAAAACTATGATTTTTTTTTTTTTTTTTTTTTTTTTGTAATGCTGCTAATCTGATGTTATGTCACATTTTAACATACTGGAGATAATATGCAAAAAAACCCTTTTGTTTAAAAAAACAAAAACAAACAAAAAACTGTTAATTACGGTCTAATAACAATAACAAGCAAATGATTTACACTCAGACATGTTGGAGCAGATCAGGTTTAACAAGAACAGTAAAGTTACAGTAATGGTCTGAATGTTAGTGTATGGGATGATCCACTGTGTTGGCTGAGGTGGAACTGAAACAATACAAACCGTGAATATACAAGAGAACAGCTGCAGAATAACTGTCCACTGAAGTGACCACTATGTATGAAAGGGTTAAGAGGAAAGGGAAATGTTATGTTGATTTCACTTAAATTGCAAAATAATGTCATCTCCCTCTGATTGACATTTTATTAGCTCAAGCAGTGAATAAATGAATGAATGATGAGAAGATAACTTAAATATAACCAAAACTATGTGCATGACTAAATGCAAAAGTGTTTCTGTTGTTTCTGTAGTGAACTACTAGGACCTATTTACTCATGGTAACAAAGGTGGTTAGCACAGAACTTTCACAGTAAAAAGGTCCTGGTTTTGATTTTCTCCCTGTGTGCATGGGTTCTCTGCGGGTTCCTCCCACTGTTCAAAGACGTGAAGGCTAATTGGTCAATCTAAATCGCCTGTAGGTGCGAATACCTGTTTAGTCTGTAAATGTCAGCCCTGTGACTGACAGCACCCCACCTTCACCCATAGGTAGCTGGGATTGGGTTGGGTTTTGGCACCCCCACAACCAGTCAGAGGTGCCAAAATTACAGCCCATGGGCCAAAATCGAGCCCACCAAAGTTCCCAATCCGGTCCGTGGGATGAATTTGTGAAATGCAAGAATTACACAGGAGACATTAACAATCACAAGTATCAAAATTATTTCAGTTTGGGGGTCACAGTCAGCTCAATATGATCTCAAGTGGGTCAGACCAGTAGAATATTATCATAATAACCTATAAATAATTACAACTCCAAATATTTCTATTTGTTTTAGTGTAAAAGAGTAAGATTATATGAAAATGTGTACATTTACAAACTATCTTGTGAATAACTTGAACAAATTAAAACAACCTGAAATGTCTTAGGAGAAGTAAATGCAATTTTAACGATAATGAACCTGTTACTAAATGTTTTGTGCCTTTGTAGATCCACTGTGATCTGTAAGTTGTAATACACATGTAAATAATAAATTGAGGCATAACTTCATTTATTTTTCTCAAGAAATTTCAGGTTTGTCATGGTTGTTTATGTGAGAATTAATGACATTCCTGTGCTTCAAACACGTTCTATACATAAAATCACCTGGTATTACAAAAATGTCTTCATTAAAATTAAGTTACAATTAAACTGACACTTTAGGTGTCTTTGGCTCAGTTGGTAGAGTGGGTCGTCCAATGACCAAAAGGGGTGGCGGTTCAAATCCTGGCTCCGACTGTCCACGTGTTGAAGTGTCCTTGGGCAAGACACAGAACCTTAAATTGCTCCCAGTAGAGTCTGACAGCACCTTGCATGATGGCAGCATGGGTGAATGTTAGACCGAGTAGAGCGCATGGGGACCATGAAGATGTATAAACTGCATTATATAAGTTCAGTCCAGTTACTATTTTTTTTTACCATTTATTTGCATTTTTTTAAAGGATAAATTGTAGAAAATAAATTGTAAATCTTTTCTTTCCCTACATAACCGAAATTCCTAATTCCCTACATAACCATTCCATTCTTCAAAACTCTTGCCATAAGTCATAGTTATATTTAAAAAATGAAAAATGCCTCCATGGTTTATCAAAATAGACACCTTAAAGAACATCTCAGCAAATTTTCATAGTAAGGAGACACTTGCAACCGCACTTTTAAAACATTTAGAAAAAAAGGAAAATTTAGACGTTAATTTTTGTTCCCTACATAACCATGCAGTTTTTCAAATTTTTATGGCAAAAGATGGCACTATAGCTTTTGTTTCTTTTTATGAGCTTCAAGTACTAGTCAATACCTTTAAAATGATGTATTATTCATGTCTCTATCTTAAATACTTTTTGAATTACAGTATAAAATGTAGTCAGGTACTCCCTACATAACCGCGCGACCTGACCCAGATGTAAATATTTTCACAATGTCATTTTGCTATTTTCATTCTTAAGCATAGAAAAAAGTTTGGAATTGGGATTATTTACCATTTAACCCTTTCATGCATGAATTATGAGAACCTTAGTCAAAAATTTTCTCTTGAGTGTTTTTATTCCTCCTTGGGCATGAAAAAACCAATGCAATTGAGTTTTTTTTTTTTTTTTATTGAGTTACAAAGATGTCCGTGCATTATATCTGTGAAGTAAAGAAATGTGTTTAAATCCCAATGTCAAAAAGTGATATGAAAACAATGAAATAAAAACATTTTTAATGCTGCTAATCTGATGTTTTCTCACATTTTAACATATTCTAATGTTAGTTATTACTCACTTCATGGAGATAATATGCAAAAAAAACCAAATGATTTACACTTGTTAGTGCAGATCAGGTTTATCTAGAACAGCAAAGTTACAGTAATGGTATGAACTGCAGTGTATGAGATGATGAATACACATCCACTGTGTTGGCTGATATGGAACTAAAACAACAAAACCCATAAATATACAACAGTTTTGAATAACTGTCCACTGTAGTGACCACTATGCATGAAAGGGTTAATGTTATTATTTTACTGGTCCTGGCCACTTGAAATCATATTGGGCTGAATGTGGCCCTTAGACTTGCATGAGTTTGACACCCCTGGACTAAGCGGTTCAGAAAGTGGATGGATGGACTCAGTAACAACAGAGATGAAAGGTGGAAAAGTAGTTTTAGAAGTAGTTTAACCTGAATTACTCTCTGGCTAAAGTAAGGTCGTGCATGTAAGTAAGGAGGAATAAAGAGTTGAACTGAGGGAATAGGAGTTCAAAGAGGAAAAGAAAAAAAAAAAAACACTTCTTATTTAGAACGCTGCTGAAATTTGAGGTACTAGGTGTTTGCTGGTCTTTATCGGTGCAAGTAGGAAAGTGTGCGAGTGTGTGTGTATAAACGACAGTATGTGCGCATACTTGAGTGACTGTGAAAAAGAAATGCAGAGGGCATTCTCTTCAAACGGATGGTATTCAAAGAGCAGGGAGTTTCAAAAGGAGACAGCACTGAGGGCAGCCGGGTTTGAACTGTGTTTGTGCAAAGCAGTCTGCCTTTAGAAAAAGAAAAAAAAAAGGAATTCCTGAAGTGCATTCATTGAGTTTTCTTGGAGGAGGAGGAGAATATTAGAAGAAATAAAGAGAAAGTGGTGAAGCCGAACAGACGGAGAGAAAGGGAGTTTACTAACGGAGCAGAGAAAGAGAGAGAGAGAGAGAGAGAGTAGGAGGGAGTTGTGAAGTGGAAGGCAAGAGAAAGAAAAAGAGAAAGAGCAGGACACATGGGGGGAGAACATTGGCCCGGGGCGCCGATACGTGCTGCGCCTCCCGTCTCCTCTTTCTTCAGGAGGCTCAGAGCGAAGGAAAAGAAAAAGAGAGTAGAAGAGAAAGAACAAAAACCCACTTTCTACCTGTACCTATGGGAGTGCGGAAGCCGGCGGTGCCCCATATAGCTGCTCCGATCTGACCTCCACGCTGCTGGAGTGATGGCTGGTGAATTAGCACGCCAGTGGCCCGCTGCCCTGTCATGCCAGCTCCCTCACACACACATAATAAACACACTCCATCACCCGTTCGGCCCAACCACACCGCCCAAAGAGAGCATATTAATTATAGATGTACATTAAATTACTTTCATTACCTCTCCCCGCTCAGTAGACGGGACAGAGACAAGGATGATGGATGGAAAAGGGGTTTGCTATACCTCCCCGAGTAGTAAACGCCCCCTCTCTTACTTTACGTTACCCTTTTTCGTGCCCTTAGATTCTTTATTTTGCACCAATTCCTCCATAATTTGGCATCTCTTTCTTCTCCTGCGCCTCTTTTATTATGCAAC
Source organism: Sphaeramia orbicularis (assembly GCF_902148855.1). Lineage (NCBI taxonomy): Eukaryota > Metazoa > Chordata > Actinopteri > Kurtiformes > Apogonidae > Sphaeramia > Sphaeramia orbicularis. The sequence continues at coordinate 23,009,618 of NC_043961.1, read as the reverse complement.
AGTTTTATGCCTTCAAATTACCACAACATGAGCCGTGTCTTTTTTTCTTAATGTGACAGATTTCACATGGGAGTGTAGGCGGGTTTGCACGGCGCTACGCTTCTTCCCAAAGCAATTTTACATAGGACCCCTCGCTGCTATGGGTGTTTAAATCGTTTTAGGGTAAATAGGCTTAAATGACAGGTCTAAAAAGGGTCTGCGCAGAGGCTACAAATCGAACATTCAGCTGCCATCCGCTGAGAAACAAACTAGAACCTTTTCAGAGGCGTCAGTCAGTGGTGGGAGCCAAAAAAAGTCCCACCAGCCTTTCATGATGGCAGTGTGAGGGCAAAACAGGAGAGACGACTGATTAGAGCTGCAGCATAAAGTGGTGCAGGACTCAAATGTACATATCAAAGACAGAATTTGCCTGTGCATATTCAATCATGTGGATTATAGTCAAGAGGAAAATCTGAAAAACAAGGACATGGTGTAACCTTATACAGTTCAGATGTAATACTGCAGAATGGAGAATGATCCGGTATGTCGTCACACACCAGCACGGCTCCTGCTTCTGAAAAGCAAACGGACTAATTGTGAGCGAATAAATGAATGAACTCTGAGACTACAGGGTGGGGAAGCAAAATTTACAATATTTTGAGGCAGGGATTGAAAGACAGTGTATGACCAATTAGTTTATTGAAAGTCATGAGAATTTATTTGCCACAAGAAAATTGACATCATAGAAAATGTTTTTATTCTGTGTGTCCTCCTTCTTTCTCAATAACTGCCTTCACATTTTTCCTGAAACTTGCGCAAGTGTTCCTCATATATTCGGGTGACAACTTCTCCCATTCTTCTTTAATAGTATCTTCCAGACTTTCTCATAATAGTTTTGCTCATAGTCATTCTCTTCTTTACATTATAAACCAGGGGTGTCAAACTCATTTTAGTTCAGGGGCCACATTAAGCCAAATTTGGTCTGAAGTGGGCCGGACCAGTGTAAAAAATAACATAATAACATATAAATAATGTCCAATCCCAACTTTCCTATATATCTTAGAGCAAAAAAAGTAAAATTATGCAATGAAAATGTTTACATTTACCAACTATCCTTTAAAACAATGTGAATATAATGAATAAATGAAAATTTCTTAATAAAACTAAGTGCAATTTTAACAATATTATGTCTCAGTTTATCATTTACACATGTACTGTAAATTACAACGTACAGATCACAGTGGATCTACAAATACACAAAACATCTAATAACAGGCAGAATATTGGTAAAATTACACTTCAGACGTTTCAAAATGTTCATATTTGTTCAGGTTATTTGTGTTTTTATGAAAAGTTAGTTTGTTTTAGTTTAAACACAGTAAAATGACATGAACATTTTTACATTTACAAAGGGAAAAATTTGGAGTTGTGATCTTTTATAGGTTATTATGATAGTATTTTAGTGATCTGAGCCACTGGAGATTAAATTTGTCTGCTTCTGGTCCCTGAACTAAAATGATTAATATCTTCAGTGTAATTTTTGCATTTCACAAATTCATCCCAGGGGCCAGACTGGACCCTTTGGCGGGCCGGATTTGGCCCCTGGGCCGCATGTTTGACACCTGTGTTATAAACAGTCTTTGTGGACACTCCAACTATTTTTGAAATCTCCTTTGGTGTGACGAGTGCATTCAGCAAATCACACACTCTTTAACGTTTGCTTTCCTGATTACTCATATGGGCAAAAGTTTCTGAAAAGGTATGGATAATAGTGTTAGGTATGATTATGACATCAATATATGTTTGGTTTCAAAACAATTGACGTAGTGCCCGCTGAGAAAAAACAACTAAATGTTCATTGTAAATTTTGCTTCCCCACCCTGTAAATGAGTTAAGCAGTGGGTTTAAAATTCAAGACTTTTAAGGGATTAAAAATCCATTAATAATAATAATGTCATCCCCAACCTTATCACCTTTGTGGAAAACAAATATCCCTGCCATCGTGGAAACATGTTGTGACATTTCCAGTGGTGGTTTATGAAACGTGCATCATAAGCCATTTTTGATTAACTTTCCTCAGATGTTAATACTCACACTCAAATGGGAGTCGTACGGTTCCTGACATCTACAAGTTCTTACGAAGACATGGTTAATGTGGGTGTAGCACATGTCTAATGTTGTCTAGTGTTATCCATCTGTGTACTCCCAAAGCAAATAACAAAGCATCACAGGTATTCTTCAAATGCCATGAAGGATTGTGTGTGTGTGTATTTCTTATGACATACATCTGTTTAAGAAGTGACTTCTGGGGTTCTGGCTTCCTAATAGAGTTAACATGCAGGTCTACAGGGTGGGGAAGCAAAATGTACAATATTTTGAGGCAGGGATTGAAAGACAGTGTATGACCAATTAGTTTGTTGAAAGTCATGAGAATTTATTTGCCACAAGAAAATTGACATAATAGAAAATGTTTTTATTCTATGTGTCCTCCTTCTTTCTCAATAACTGCCTTCACACGCTTCCTGAAACTTGCGCAAATGTTCCTCAAATATTCGGGTGACAACTTCTCCCATTCTTCTTTAATAGTATCTTCCAGACTTTCTGGTAATAGTTTTGCTCATAGTCATTCTCTTCTTTCCATTATAAACAGTCTTTATGGACACTCCAACTATTTTTGAAATCTCCTTTGGTGTGACGAGTGCATTCAGCAAATCACACACTCTTTGACGTTTGCTTTCCTGATTCCTCATATGGGCAAAAGTTTCTGAAAAGGTATGGATAATAGTGTTAGGTATGATTATGACATCAATATATGTTTGGTTTCAAAACAATTGACGTAGTGCCTGCTGAGAAAAAACAACTAAACGTTCATTGTAAATTTTGCTTCCCCACCCTGTATATACAGCAGGGGTCTCAAACATGCGGTCCAGGGGCCAAATGCAGCACGCCTAAGGTTCCAGTGTGGCCCGTGGGATGAATTTTTAAAGTGCAAAAATTCCACAGTCAAGGCTGTTGATCTCATTTTAGTTCAGGTTCCACATACAGACCAATATGATCTACAGTAAAATAATAACCTACAAAAAGTAATGACTCCAGATTTTCTTCTCGGTTTGATGTGAAAAAAAATATTACATTATGTCTACAAATAATGACAACTGTAAATTTTTTTCTTTGTTTTAGTGCAAAAAATAACATTAAATAATGAAAATATTTACATTTACAAACTATCCTGTAACAATAAAATGTGAATAACCTGAACAAATATGAACAACCTGAAATGTCTAAAGAAAATTAAGCACAATTTTTAACAATTTTCTGTCTGTTACTACATGTTTGTCTTTGTAGTTCAGTTCCATATTGCACATGTAAAAATAAATTGAGGAATAATATGTTAAAATTGCACTCATTTTTCTTAAGAAATGTCAGTTTTTTCAGGTTAGTCGCATCTTTTTTTGTTTGAATAGTTTATAAAAGTAAGTATTTGCATAAATTATTGGGGTTTTTTGCACTAAAACCAAAACAAATATTTGGAGTTGTCATTATTTACAGGTTATTATGCTTTTATTTTACTGGTCCGACCCACTTTAGATCAAATCAGCTGAATGTGGCCCCTGAAAAAGAATGAGTTTGAGACCCCTGACATACAGTATTGAGAACTATTTAACCCATAGAGACCCAGTGCTACTTTTGTGGAAGTTCCCAAATAAATTTTTCTCGATTTTTTAACCTTTTTTAACCTCCTGACACCCAAGAAAGTCAAAGTTTTGGCTTTTTTGCATTAAATAATTGCCTTGATTGGAAACAGCATAATGCTGCAGATTTTCAAATACTTTTTTTTTTTTTTTTAGGATTCAAGGATTTTTATTGTCATACCAGCACACATTTACACATGAAATGGCACAAAATTTGGTACTCAAGGTCCCAGATTTAGCCCAATAAAAAAAAAAAACAATATGTATAAGAAAAAGAATTTTGTATAATAATAAAAATAAAATACCTATATATAAAAACACTTGTGCGTGTGCAAAATGCAATGAGAGGAAGTCTGATTGTCCACTGGCTGGTAATTGCACTTGATATTATGAGGTAGAAAAGTGTAATGTTTGTATATTCTCTGCAGTGGACATCTTTTTTTTTTTAAAGTTGTGAAACTTGTCCCCTACAGAGGACAAAAATGCGTTGTTGGGTTTCAAGAGGTTAAGTGATTTCTCACCATTTATTGTAATATTATTTAACCTTTATTTTGCATTTTTCAGTGTAAATCATGTATTTTTCTATATTTAATTTACTGATCATGTTGATATTCATAAAAGCTCAGACTGAAGTTGAGGTTAATTATATCAGAAACAGAGAGAAACGGAAGAAAAAAGTGATTTTTTTCAGAAAAATGTATCATTAATTGAAAATTTTTAAATAATTAATTTAAAACAAACTGTCATCATGAAAACAGAAAAAACAGTCTTATATGATGATAATGAACAAAACATTTAGCAACAGACACAATATTGTTAAAATTGTACTATTTTTCTTCAAACATCTCAGGGTGTTCACATTTTGCTATAAAAGTGTACTTTATAAATGCAAATATTTTTATCATGTAATTTTACTTTATTTAACATTAACCCTTTCATGCATAAATTGTTAATACACTAGTGATATTTTTGACAAAAAAAAAAAAAAGTATCATTAATTGAACATAAACCCAGTGTCTCCATCCAGCTCCATGAGTTTTACAGGTTAATCAATGTTGTAGAAGATGATGGTGTTTCTGTGGTAACTACAGCGCCTTTGAACGTCCAAATGGGTCATATCTGATGACCATGAAAAGATGACAAACTGCATTTTACACCAATTACTCACATGGATTGATAGAATTAATAAATCAACAGGTATTAAACAGTTTAGATCAGTAGATGATTTTTGTCGATGGTGGATGTTTGGGTCTTTATGGGTTAAGGAGGATTTAGGGTTAAAGTGTTTTTTAGGTTTTCCCAGTGCTTTATGTGGACACTGTAAAAAAAAAAAAAAAATGCAGGTGAAAAGTGGGACGGAGCATGTGCACATCACACACAAATACCAGTAGAGGTCATCAAGAAAAGTCTGTACACTGTTCGTCTTCAAGTGTGTAATGTAATTCCCATTTTAAAGCATTCTCTTTACAGTATGGGCAACATTTCAATCTACAACATCTTCCTCAGGCAAGTATCACAGAGAACAGCAGGCATTTCTCATAAAGGCTGTAATCAGCTCAAATCACTATCGCCTGCTGGTCGGCAGGTAGCGAAGGGGAAAAAAAAGATGAAAATGCTGCCTACCGTAAGGAGAGTGATTTAAAATAACAGAATTCAGTTTGGATCCATACAGTGTGCAGATGTTTCCATCACTTAAAGGTTGGGTGTGTCAGACTTAGTGAGTTTCAAGGGAATTTAATAGAAATGAAATACAACTATGTTTTCATTAGTGAATCATTGTGTATTTTTGTTTTGTAAGAGTGCAGTGCCAGTCACATGCACCATGTTTTTACTGCAGGTTCAGACTTCATTTTCCTCTGAATTTTTTCTCTTTTCTTAGTCATCGGCTATGACCCATATGGACGTTCAGAGGCTTCGTAGTTACCGTGGAAACGTGATAAATGACAGTAGATGGACACACTGGGTTTATAAATGTTCAGTTAAAGCAGTGATTGATGTTTGTCACCAGTTTTTCATCAAATTTGTAAAACCCCAGTCATAGCCTAAGTATCACGAATCTGTTAGTCTTTCCGTGATTATGCACCTGAATCACTTCCCTCACGGTGAACAGCTACAAAGTTGACTCCATCATAAGCAGTCCGTTTCAAGGTTATCGTTAGCAAAAACTAACGAAATGACGAAAACTAGAATTGTAAGAACATTTTTGTTAACGGAAATAAATAAAAACTATAGTTAAAAGAAAAAATAATAACTAACTGAAACAGTATTGTGTGCTTACAAAACTAGCTAAAACATAAAAATTGTGGAGAAAATTCCCTTCATTTTCATCTTTGTCAATGTCGGATTGATACGAAATCGATTTATTTCCCTCAAGCAATTTTAACTTCTGGCACCATATGATATTTAACGGTCCGTCACTTCTCGTCACTTGTCGTTTAGAGTCGTCTTCTGGTCCCCACTCTACCTGGAAACATGGAGACTAAAGTTGGGAGAAAGCAGCAGAATCCTGTCTGGGATTTATTTGAATTTGACGGAGAAGAAGAGAAAAAATATGAAAGAAACTAAAACTAAACTAAAACTAAGCATTTAGAAAATAACAAAAACTAATACAAAACTAGCAAACCTGCTCTAAAAACTAATAAAAACTAACTGAATTAGAGAAAAAAAAAAGTCAAAACTAAATAAAACTAAACTATAACGAAAAATCCAAAACCATTAGAACCTTGGTCCATTTGTTTAGATACCAAACCAAACCATCACTCAGGCCTTTTTGGAATTCCACTCAGCCGCAGCAGCGAGAAGCGAAGAAGCCATTTCTGTGTTTGTTGCTGCTGCGACCATACTGCAGCTATAATAACCCAACTTTAATCTGCGCTTTTATGAACATCTACATCAGGGGTGTTTCAAACTCATTTTAGTTCAGGGGCCACATCCAGCTTAATATGATCTAAAGTGGGCCAGACCAGTAAAATAATATGAATAGGAAAAGAACTTTTGAGTGAAAAAAGTAAGTAATACACTTAAACATGCTTAAATAACCTACAATACACGCAAAAATACACTTAAATACGCTTAAATATCCTACAATACACACAAAAATACACTTAAATATGCTTAAATATCCTACAATACACACAAAAATACACTTAAATATGCTTAAATATCCTACAATACACGCAAAAATACACTTAAATATGCTTAAATATCCTACGATACACAAAATTACACTTAATTATGCTCAAAAATCCTACAATACACGCAAAAATACACTTAAATATGCTTAAATATTTTACAATACGTGCAAAAATACACTTAAAATTCCGTAATTAAAATGTTTACATCTACGAATTGTACTACAACATAACATGAACAAATATGAACAACCTGAAAATTCTTTAGTAAAATAAGTGCAATGTTAAAAATATTACGCCTTAGTTTATCATTTATACACGTGACTCACAACTTATAGATCCCAGTGGATCTACAAATACTCAAAACATTAAATAACAGGCAGAATATTATTAAAATTCCACATACTTCTCTTAAGACATTTCAGATATTCACATTTTTTCTGTAAAAGACTAGTCTGTAAATGCAAACATTTTTGTGTAATTTCACATTTTTTACACTAAAACAAACAGACAAATTTGCAGTTTTCATTATTTATAGTTTATTATGATAGTATTTTACTGGTCTGATCCACTTTTGAATTAATTGACCCAAAATTATTTTAACATTCTTGATTGTTAGTATTTTCAGTGTAATTTTTGCATTTCACAAATTCATCCCACGGGCCGGACTGAACCCTTTGGCGGGCTGGATTTGGCCCCCGGGCCGCATGTTTGACACCCCTGATCGACATGATCAGTAAATTAAATACAGGAAAATACCTGATTTATACTGACAAAATACAGAGGATAATGTAATAAATAAATGGTGCATAAATCACTTAAGAAAGGTTAGATGTAGAGAAAATTTCATTTGGGAACTGACATAAAAGTATTACTGGGTCTTTATGGGTTAATATCCTAAAAAAAAAAAAAAAACCTCCATTGGCCCTAAAACATCTTAAGTCACCATAGAACAGGGGTGTCAAACTCATTTTGGTTCAGGGGCCATATTTGGCCCAATTTGATCTCAAGCGGGCCAGACCAGTAAAATAATGACTATAACCTATAAATAATGACAAATTCAAGTTTTTCTTTTTGCTTTAGTACAAAAAAACCCCCAATTAAATTATGAAAATATTTGCATTTTAAAAAAAATATGTGAATAACTTGAAAAAACTGAAATTTCATTTGAAAAATTGGTGCAATTTTAACATTATGCCTCAACTTATTTATATATGTACATTTACACAAAATGTTACATTTGGTAACAGGCAGAATATTGTTAAAGTTTTGGAGTTTGAAACTAAAATTTGAACAATTTCTACAACATTCCATCTCTTATTATTAACACAACTACAGATCACAGTGGATCCATAAATGCACAAAACGTTTAGTAACAGGCAGAATATTCTTAAAATTGCACATTTCGGCTTGTTCATCTTTGTTTTTATTTGTGTATTTATTTGCATTTTATTGTGAAAGAATAGTTTTGTAAATGTAAATATTTTCACAGTGTAATAATATTTTTTTCACTTAAATTTTTTCCACCTAATTTTTTACAAAGAAAATTTGTCGTCATTATTTATGGGTTATTGTGTTGTTATTTTTACTTGAGATCTCATAGGTCTGTATGTGGAACCTGAACCAAAATGATTATGACAACCTTAACTGTTCAGGTTAATTGTTGCACTTTCATCCTGCGGGCCAGAATGGAACCTTTGGCGGGCCAGATTTGGCCCCCGGGCCACATGTTTGACACCTGTGCCATAGAGGAAGTGGAGATATTCAACTGGAGTTTTATCACAGATATCACTGAGATGTTATTAAGATTTGGTAAGATATGTGTAGGTACTGTCCCCTAAACACATGGAAGCCCAACATGCATCTGTGTGTGTGCATGCACCGCTGTGTTCTGTTAAATCTGATCTCACTCCTTCAAGGGAAGCATTACATCGGTAGCTTGTGCTTGCTCAACACCCCAGGCCTATCTAATCTCTGCTGCTCTGGAACATCCCATTCAATTTCTTCTGTTGATAGATGCCAGTGCTCTTTGAGCCCTCTGGGAGCACATTCTTTCCTCGCGGCTTGTCTTCAACTCTCCGCTTTCGTAAGACCACTCCAGATTCATCAGGTCAGCACCTTATTGTAAACAACCGAGGTTTGATTCACACAGATCCAAAGGTCAGGAGAAGGGCTGATAATCAACATCCAGGCTCCGCTCTCCTGTCTCTGTTTATATAAGGAAGATGCTGATGAACACAAAATTGCACTGTATGTGTGGCAGAATTCTTTCATGAAGAGTGATACCCAATTACAATCACTGGCTCCCAAGTTGGCTACTCGTTTAACGAGAGCTGACAGTTAACTGAGAGCTGTCAATTAGCATCAGTATATGGTCATACATCTTAATTGTAGTCTTCATTAAGAGATGAGTGGGAAACATGCACTCAATCACAGCATCCCTTTACCTTTATGAACTCAGTTACTGATTTAGGTTCTGCAGTATAACTTTGCGTGTTTCTTCGTATTTTTTCATTAAATTAAATATTGCTGCACAGTGAACAAATCACATTTTCTTAAGTAAACTACTAGGAAAAGTCAGTCCCACTCTGAATTTTAAAGACAGAATTTTCAAAGGTCATTAGTCGCTTTTCCATTAGACATATGCGCAAAGCTTTACCGATATTTACTAAATGTTGAAAAAACAGAAGTGTTTGTTTTTCCATTAAATCACAAATGCGATGATTTGTTTATTTATTATCACGAGATGACATGAGAACTCATTTCATAAACATGGCAACGAATGGAAATATCATGTTGATTTACAGATACAGTCTACTCTCATTAAACCGCCCGCCGTTATACCGCCATTTTCGCTCACCGCCGACCAAAACCATTGCACAAAAATCCCCAATGCATTATTCCATTAGCTACCGCCATTTCCGCCTATCGCCATCCGCCAGCCCAGTTCCATGCACAAACAACACTTATACCATTGATTTCCCGACCGTTATACCGCCAGCGTGATTGCCATCGAGTACACATAAATTTTAACAATGCACTGAAACAAACGCGCCAGACGCTGATCGCGACAAGCTACGAGTAGGTCTACGGAACGGCCACCGTTCATTTATCGCAGAACACTCAGTAGGTCAGGATGTCGGGAAGAGGACGCGGGATTAAGCCAAAGCCTCAAGATGATGGGGTGTCATTTCCCGACACGGTATAATAATGCTTAAAATGTTTCCCCACTTTAAATGATCCCTTACAACATAACAGAATCCAGATTTATTTAGAAACGCAATTAGAACAGGTTAACGGAGGCAGCATAGACATCATATAGTAAAGACATGCACATTATGGACACAACCCGTTGTAACGCCATTTTCGCTATACCGCCAATTTGGCCGTGAACGGAAGTTGGCGGTATAACGAGAGTAGACTGTATATTCATTATATTATATATTACCCCTCTATTTCGTACTAAATTAAAAAATTATTTGGTTTCCTGGTGTGTTCACAAATACCGCACCATGTATCTTTTAAAACTCTTCTTCGCTTGTTGTAACGTCCGTCAACATCTGGGCTTTTTATTCACGTGACTCTAGTTGCGGAAAAAGGTCTTTCCATTGCAGCTTTGCGAGATATACCAATTGCGATGCGCCCGAAAACCACCTCTTGCCAGCAGAAAAACTTTTAATCAAAAAACAAGCATTTTGGAAAAACTGTCATTTTTCCATTAGGTGAATTTTTATGCGCAAGTTATATTTGTGCTATTTGAAGGTCAATGGAAAAGCGACTGTGTGTGATTTGCATTTGCGACTGTGGTTTTGATTTAGATCCATGATGTAGGGAAAAGGAGTGGAATCAAATAAATGTTTATTTCTTCCTACTCCTTTTCAGATGTGTAAATAATGCTAAAATTGTATTAAGTATTCCTTTTGTGTAACAGTATGATTTTTTTTGGTTTTGGTTGTTTTTTGTTGATAATTTGCTTTGGGCATCTACATCTGTTGGTGGTTTTATTGTATTTTTTATGTGTCTGAAATTAAATATTCATTCATTCATTGGAGAAAAAGAGGAGAGGCTGTGTCATACATGCAGATGTGTCTCCATAAAGGCCTGAAACATCTGTCATCATCCACTATCATTCTCTTTTAGGGTTTATTAATTTTTTTTTAACATTTGCACATGGGGAGAAAAGCCGAAAAGAAATAAGTTTCTAAAACAGATTTTCTGAAACACTGTCCAAAGTGAGAATTTTTAAAAACTCCATTTGTGCATCTGTCTAGACACGGGAATTGAAGAGATCACATTGTTGCTTTTGGTAATGACCACACATCTGAAACATCAAATATAGATTATAAAGTGGGTATGCGAATCAGAAGATCAAAAGACTGTGGTCAGGATGGACACAGCTGGAGACAGACATATGAAACAGTGTTTTGGCAAAATCTATGTACAGAAGTGGAAAAAAAAAAAAACTTTGGATGCCCTCTAAAATATTATCATGAAATATCTGTGGAAAAATCATGCGTGTTTCAAAAGGTGTGACTGTATCAGACAGACACAAACGAATGCAAATGATATTTTTGTTTGTTGTTAATTAGAAAAAATAGCAAAACTAAATTCCTGACAGTTTCAACATGCCAGACTCTGGATGTGTTTCATTAGTTTGCTGAAACATCCAGTTTTGACCTTGACAGAAGAGAACATGTGGGTTTGGAGAATGGAACAATACTTGGCAGTGTTCAGTTACTGTTCTCCCCATGTCTGCATGGGTTTACTCCAACTTCCTCCCACTATCCAAAGAAATGCACTGATAGGTTAATAGGTTCATCTAAATTGCCTATAGGTGTGAATCTGAGAGCAATTGGTTGTTTGTCTCTATATGTCTATGGTTTTCCCCTGTAAGTCGCTTTGGAAAAAAGCGTTTGCTAAATGTGTAAATGTCAGCCCTGCGATGAATTGGTGACATCTCCTGGATGTACCCCGCCTTCACCCATAAGTAGCTGGGATAGGCTCCAGCGACCCCCGTGACCCTAGTGAAGATAAAGTGGGTTCAGAAAATGAATGAATGAATGTTCAATGACTGAAGAGTGATTCTTAATCCAATATATCAAATATATGGGGTGTCCAAAAACCTTTTAACCTCCGCCAAGGAGGTTATGTTTTTGCCAGGGTTTGTTTGTCTGTCTGTCTGTTTGTCTGTCTGTTAGTGTGCAACATAACTCAAAAAGTTATGGACAGATTTTGATGAAATTTTCAGGGTTTGTTGGAAATGGGATAAGGAAGAAATGATTAAATTTTGGTGGTGATCGGGGGTGGGGGGGCCCACGGGGGGGGCCACTGATCAGCCTTGGCGGAGGTCTGCGCTCTCCGAGTGCTTCTAGTTTCTACCTGTGAATATAAAGAATACACTTCAGTGACCGACACTTTTAAGTTTCAGTTTTAAGTTTGTAACTCATTGTTGCTGCTCAACTTCATGACAGATTATAGCCTCTGAATCTGCCACATGCGATATAATTTAAGGTTTAACAGAAACAAAGGGTTAGTCATGGTTTACTGAAGTTCGTAGTTACTTCTAGTGTGCACAGATTTATTTTGCAAAGCTAAAGTTATCTGGACTTTTTTTTTTTTTTTTTTTTTTTTAATGGAGCTGAAAAATAGTTTAGAATCATAAAACAGTAAATGATTTTGTTGAGCATTTCCAGCCTGCAGTTCTTACCTCTGAGGTTGAGCTGGACTCAGAAAATGAGGAAGGAGATTATTCCAACAGAGAGCATCATATGAACAAGACTAGCACTGAAGAAAAAAAAATACATTTGTGGAAAAAATTGTTAGTCCATCAAAAGTCATCAAAAACAATGGCTATGCAATCATGTACTAACTCCTGTGTGTATCATGTGACTAAAACAGACAGAAAAGAAAACATGGAATGCATAAAAGCACTGTTTTTGTCAGTACAATGCCATAGATATTGATGTAAGAACTGAACGGCTAAAATTTACTTAGGGGGTCAAATGAGTGGCCATTTTTGTCAAAAAAAAAAAAAAAAAAAAGTTGTAAGAAATGCGTTGAACTGTGTTGAAATAATACTAATCCATTTGTGCATAGACTACTGATATTATTTGACAGTGGAAGCTATATTTTCAGAAATATTGGATTTTGAATACCATGTGTATGTGAAAACTTTTGCTGGTGGACGGACGTGACATTACCCATGATGCTCTGCTCAGTACCAGTACTTTATTAGTAATAAACTTATATCTTACTATTGCTAATTCTCCTCTTATTCATAAATGTTAGTATTGTGGATCTAAAACAATAACAGCTGACACAAAAACACAAAATGTGGCAGTGGACGGATGTGACATGGTTGTTACAGATCCCATCATACTGATGCTCAGCAGCCATGTCACCGTTTCCACAAATGATCCCTGTGCAAAAACTAGGATCAGAATTATTTATTGTGTAGTTTATCATCACACTAAAGAGTAAATAACAATATAGAATTGTTATTTCTTTATAAAAATGCTTATTATTAGAAAACTGTTGATTTAAAAAGTGACGTGTGACATTCTTAATGTATGTACTGGCGTAACATAAGCAGGATGGATCTGCACCATACTCCATATTGCAACCTGTAAAAATAAAACATGATATGTAGGATAGAATCTTGTAAGAAAAACTGGGGAATCTAAAAGAATAGAATATTTGTTTTTCAGGTAAATTCAGTTAAAATATAACTTGGCCATTTTTGACATGAAAATATAGCATTAATTGGGATGAAATTGGACATTTTTGAGCTGAAAACATAGTTCATATGACCATCAACATGTTGCAACAGAACTGAAATCCTGTAAATTTGCATAACTTGCATTTACCAACACAAAGTTCCTTTGAGGATTCACTTATATTGATTTCTTATGCACAAAGACATAAATAAGACCTCTAAGCAAATTTTAGCTGTAAAGTGATTTTGGTTATTATGAAGAAAACATGGAAAATGAATAGATATCAGCTCTTAAATTAAACTCTTATGAGCTATTTTTGTTATCATTATATTTGTCTAAACAAATGTACCTTTAGTTGTACCAGGCATTAAAATGAACAAGAAACTGAAGAAAACAAGGGTGGTTTAATATTTTTTTCCACGACTATAGATCCTAATCCTCTACATACAAATCAGTGTACAGGTTGTTTTCATGGACGTAGGCAACCAAGAAACCTAACAGTTTGCTATTTGAAGTTCGCTAAAGTCTGTGGATGATGAATTATAACACAAACACCTAATACATGATGTACAAATCTTGCAAAGATATATATATATATATATATATATATATATATATATATATACACATATACACAGGGTGGGGAAGCAAAATTTACAATGAACATTTAGTTGTTTTTTCTCAGCAGGCGCTACATCAATTGTTTTGAAACCAAACATATATTGATGTCATAATCATACCTAACACTATTATCCATACCTTTTCAGAAACTTTTGCCCATATGAGTAATCAGGAAAGCAAACGTCAAAGAGTGTGTGATTTGCTGAATGCACTCGTCACACCAAAGGAGATTTCAAAAATAGTTGGAGTGTCCATAAAGACTGTTTATAATGGAAAGAAGAGAATGACTACGAGCAAAACTATTACGAGAAAGTCTGGAAGATACTATTAAAGAAGAATGGGAGAAGTTGTCACCCGAATATTTGAGGAACACTTGAGCAAGTTTCAGGAAGCGTGTGAAGGCAGTTATTGAGAAAGAAGGAGGACACATAGAATAAAAACATTTTCTATGATGTAAATTTTCTTGTGGCAAATAAATTCTCATGACTTTCAATAAACTAATTGGTCATACACTGTCTTTCAATCCCTGCCTCAAAATATTGTAAATTTTGCTTCCCCACCCTGTATATGTGTGTGTATATATATATATATATATATATATATATATATGTATATATATATATATATATATATTTTTTTTTTTTTTTTAAAGTCAATGGAAAAACAAATTCTTTAATTTTTCTTTTTTGCTTCAGTCCATTGTACCTTTTGACTCTCACTGCTTAGTCACCCGTCCCACACCTAGACCCCTCAGGAGACCCAAAGTCTTTTTTACCATTGAACATAGAGGACAACAGTAATAAAACTCAACCAGAGAACACATAGTGGGGAGGCTAGGATGCAAGGGGGTGGGGTTGGGGGGTGGGGTGTCACCGGGCCAGAGGGGAACAGGAGGTGAGGGGAAATATAATAATGATAAACAGATTCATGGCTGCAGCGCCCATCGCCTCGTCTCTGGGGTACCTTTCCACCTTGTCATGTCCAAAGACCTTGCATTATACTCCGCAAAGGGACAGGAGATAGCGAAGATGTGTACGTGTGTGTTTCCATGTGCATTTCTAATTTACTGGCCCAATGATTTGCTGATGTGTGTGAGGCTGCATGCAGCTCGGAGCACTAGCCTGGAACATCCGGGCTTTGCTTCATTAGGTGCTCACGCCCTCAGCTGCTGACATTTCCAAACTTGCTCCCCAGTCTTCTAATTGTCGTGAAAAATTGGACACCGCCACCAACACCGAAAAGCTGCACGGTAAATCTTAAGTCGACCGTGTTTTTCTTGAGCCATTTACCTCACTGCATGAACGTGGAATGCTAAAAACATGTTTTTATTCACCTGTCTAAAATGAGCGATGAAGGAAACGGCATCAATCTATCCGTTCACCTCGTTCACGCAACAAAATAATCACCCCTAACAAATTGTCTGTCTGTAATTGAGCGAGAGAAATTCAGAGATATGAAGCAATATATCAGCACTGAAAAAAAAACAGAATGATGGAGTTTATTAAGTTTCTGAAGTTAACAGTTCAATGTTAGTGCGAATGAAACCTTGTATTACAATCAAATACAGCTAAAACAATTATACTGTCATTTAAAACAAATAAAAAGGCTTTCATCTAAGTCTGTGAACACTTATTTCAAAGAGCTGCCATCACTTGCAAATAAAAACCTTAAAGATTTGTGACAACTATTCTTCTAAACTCACAAAATGAATGCATCAAAGCAATTAGAAGTGATGAAACCCATTCTCGTACAAACAAACCCCCACATTTCACGACTTAATATAATCAGAGAATCGTACGTACATCACAGTTAAAGTTCAATGTAAATGTCACAATAAGCAAATACTGCTAATAACTCGTTATTTACCGGGATTGGAGAATGTGCGTTAATATCACACAGTGAATCGCAGGTCGTTACTGTGTGTTCATTAAAGACTTCAGCACCAAATTTCCAATAAATTAACAGTAACCTTTAAAGCTACATCAGTAATATTCAGATATTTTTACTAGTGTGCGGAACCAGTTGACAGTGATATAATGTAAACACTTATTTCAAATCCCCTGAGGTTAACCGTGTTGTCACAAGAGCAATTAACATTTTCAGTAGCACATCAAATTAAAGGTAAACAAACAAAGAGTAAAAGGAGAGTTAAAAAGAAAAGATGCAGGTTAGGGAGTGGAATTGATTACACAGTGAATGAATGCTATGAGATTCAGCCATAGAGAGATGAGGTCCTGCCCAATAGGACCTAAATATGAACAGGGGTCAATGACGAGAGACACATAATGTTTAGATAACATTGAGATGGTGCCATTATTTATACATATATTTGTTGATTTTAAAAGAGAATTTGACAAGCCAAGAAAGTCGCAGTTTGTGGCAACGACTTTAAAGAAATATCTAGTATTGTGTTAAAGGAGTGATATTTAGCTTTTTTAGATAGAATTATGCATTTTAAATCATTTCCCTGTGGTCTACATAAACTGTAAATGCTATGCTTGGATCTGAATTCTTCTTTAATTCAACTCCACAGGTCCATCTTCAACCCTATTTCTGAGTAATGACACCAGAAAGGTTATTTTGAGCGCTGGCACTTTAAATGCAAATGACCCCATCCCCTCCAGATTGTTTACTGTGCTGCTCTGTCCCGTTCAGCCACTTGTGTTCGCTAATACAACCAACAACTGAACATTTTTGGTAATCGGCTCCAAGTTTGGACATATTTTCAGTATGAACTACAACCTCTGCTGCTGACAAACAATTATGGGGTGAAAAGTATTTTAAAAAATCATTACATTCTGTTCATGTTGAAGCTGTGGAGACATCCTCAGAGATAGTTATGGTGAGTGTGTAGTCTTTACATGTACATATTTTCAGTTTGATAATTCAACAGGGCAGTGCGGTGGTGCAGTGGTTAGCGATTTGTCAAAAAACCAGAGGGGGGGGTGTTTTTTTTTTTTTTGTTTGGTTTTTTTGTCGGAGTGGGGGTGCGGTCCATAACTAATGTAACTAACGCAACAAAACAAAAGTGAAACTTGACATATTTAGAGTAAAAAAAAATTTTGCACAAACATGCTAGATTTCAAAAAATATTTCAAGGCACACTGTAGGATTTGTGTAAAAATAAAATGCCTTTATTACTTCAATGGCAATCTTTAAAATACAGCCAATAGTGAAAAAAGCCCTGATGAAGACCAGAGGTCACAATGCGTTGGCTGTATTTTAAAGATTGCCATTGAAGTAATAAAGGCATTTTATTTTTACACAAATCCTACAGTGTACCTTGGAATATTTTTTGAAATCTAGCATGTTTATGCAGATTTTTTTTTTTTTTACTCTAAATAGCCGGACACACCAAAAGTTTCCAAAGAGCACCTGTGGATAATCACCAAGAAGAAGACCCAGCAGCACTTCCACTCTGTTGGATTAGAGTTCAGTAGGACTGTGTTTGGGTGAAACTTTACATACTTTCAACGTTCAACTCCTGGGTTCTACTCCTCTGTTATACAGCAGATCTTACACAACATTTTCACAACTTCTAGCCTGTATCCACCAGACACACAAATGCTGGGCCCACGAATTTGATCACATCTGGGATAACACCCCCACAACCCTCATGGGGATTGTCAGTTCAGAAAATGAATTGATGGACGATAATTCAACAGTTTGACCAGGAAGTGTGGCTTTGGCTTATAAAATTATCTTTTAAATTAACAAATATCATATCTGTTAAAAAAAAAATGACATACTTAAAACAGGATCAAAAATCTGTTCTCTCTCACCTTTGACTGCAATATAACTTTTTTTCCCAAAATAAGATTTCATGGGATATAACCAAAAGGGGTGGGACTTCTCTGTGTACCAAACAGTGTCATCTTGACATCAATGTAATATCCGTATAGTTAGCCTCATAGTATAAATGTCTAAAAAAAATGTCTTTTTTTTTTTTTTTGGGCCAAATTGTGATATGTGCATAACTTTACTCTCCTAACACTGCTGCTTCATTTTTCATCACTGGCTGGAAAAAATATGACTTGGGCAATCATACTATGAGGCTAATGATATACTGGACAAGCCTCCAATCTGCCTTTAGGGGGCAGCCAAACAAACTTCATGGCTAAATCATTGAATAAATATGAATAATTTTAATGCAATGTTCACATTTTTCTAGCCTTTCTTGAAACCTTACCCATGCCACTACGTGCATAGAAAGAGTTATTTGTTCACTTATTCCATTACTCTTCTAATCGACACTGACTGTAAAAAATCCATTTATAATGTAAATAAGGATTAACCAAAGCTAAGATGACTCAAATTAGCTTTTTAATTTCGAGTCTTTTAATAAAAAATGACATTTTTATTAATGTGCCACTAATAAGAGGTATGAAGAATGAAATAAAATGGAAGTAATTTGGGCAAAAAAAACATACTCAAATGAGATGTTATAGTGTGTATATCATTAGGAAAGACTTGCAAAAATGTGAGCCAATGCTGTAAATGGCTAATTAATGTTTTATTGTCCTAATAGAATATTAATGGATTAAATGAGCTATGCTTTAAGTCGCGCATATAATGCGCTCTTAATATGCATGTGAAAGAGAGGAGTCAGGTAGTGTTCACATGACTTTAAATGGTTCTTAGGTCTCTCTGGACTCACTTTAAGCCTCAGGGTTAGTTCTTTCCATTGCTGCCTCGGGGATCTGTTGCATCTCTTCCTCAGAGATGCTCACCTGCTCCTGGTTATCTATGTTGTTTTGCTTCTGCTCCGTGTCCATCGCGGCCTTCTCTTTTCCCAGCATGTGATAGTTGTAGATGTTCATAACAAAGAGAAACAGGCCACCAGTCACAATAACTGCACCACACATGAAGAACAGATACTTGTAGTCACCGTAGACATCCACCAGTAAACCTGTGGGGAGAAAGATGGGTGAACGGTTAAAGAGAGCCATAAACAGAAGCATCTCCTCACTGTTTATGGTTTTTCCCAACAGGAGAGTAAAATATTGGCTCCATTTGTGCCAGTACAAACACACATGTACACTACGATGAGCAAAACACCATATGTCACTGAATAGTATCTTCATCGAACCACTTTACAAGTTTGAAGGTGAAGGGTAACACCGCTCAGATTTGGCCGGTGTGTGTGACAGAGAGAGTCCGAGAGAGCGCCGGCCAATTTGAGAAGAGCCATGTCGGAAATGACAGAGGGCCATTACACCCTTCCTGGCTCTGTCTGCATCTCTGGGAAGGCAATTTGGATGGCTGCTACCAAAACGAATCAGAGGAGAGGCCTATTCTCAGAGCCATAAATATCAAGGCCAAGTCTGCAGAAAAGTGACAAATGTGGTTTAGATCAGATTTAAGCCCTGCGATTTTCAGAGTCTTAACCACCACCCCGCCCCCACCCCATCCCCCAGATACAGATCGATAGGCAGGTCGCTGTCTCTCGCAGTCTCAGCATGTATGACAGTGCTGCCTATCTCCCTGTATTACATTCACTCTGTTAAACCACTGAGCTTTAGTGAATCAGTGGGTGTCTGCTTCAACATTCTGAGCAGGAATATGTACCTAAGCATCTAAACATCATTAAACTCTTGTGTCCATGTGCTTATATAAAGACTGCAATGTGGTGAAACCTGGCAGTTTGTTAACATGAGCTGTCTCACTTCTAAGCTAACGGTAGCTATTTCTAGCTACTCTGTTTAGGTTGTTGAGGAACAGGCTGTTATAATCGATGTAGGCAACAAACTGTTAGCTTATAAAGGGAGAGAGCCAACACATCAACAAAAGCAGCAGAGGCAGCAGACTTTATTTCTTAACAGACAGTGCATATTAATTAACATTACTGTGAATGTGCCAAATGACTAATTTTTAACTGTTGTCCCTTGGCAAGATGTTGAATTGGCTAATAAAAACCAATAAAACATTTCTTGAGTTGACTTCACATTAGGTTAAATTAAATGAAAAAGTGTACACCAAACGCAAACAGGATATTTTTTTCACTCATGTCCATCTCTAGTGACCACTATTACTCACAACGTCCGACTCCCGACTTCTATACCTCTCTTAAACAATGGATCTTACAAGAAATTTTCACAAATTCTAGCCTGTATCCACTGGACCCCCTCCACTACTCTATGGGCCCCCCACAAATGTTGGGACTCTCTAAACGAGCTGTAAGACAGATGCAGTCCATCCAGAATGCTGCTGCTCAGGTTCCAACTAGAACCAGGAAGTATGACCATATTAGTCCTGTGCTCAGGTCTGTACTGGCTTCCTGTCGCTCAGAGAATAGACTTTAAAATAGCTCTGCTGGTCTACAAGTCTGTCCATGGCCTAGCACCAAAGTGCATCTGTGATATGTTGGTCCCATATGAACCATCTCAGACCCTGCGAACCTTGGGGACTGGTCTTTTGCTGAGGCCCAGAGTCAAGACTAAACACGGTGAAGCTACGTTTCAGTTCCATGCAGCTAAACCCTGGAACAGTTTTGCCTTTTTTCTTTTTTTTTTTTTTGGATACATTTTTAAAATTTATTTTCATTGTGCATTTCCAAAAGTACAATACAGAAAAAAAGAATAAATTCACATTTTATGTTATAAGATTTTGTGACACACAAAGTATAACCCCCCCCAGAACCAATGGCGATCACCATACCAACCCAACCTGGATCTCAAAATGCGAAAACCACTAATAAAAACAAATACACATATATAGATGTAAATGAATATAATTTACAGATATAAACAGATAGGTGATCAGGATAGTTGGACCAGTCTTCCTGATGACATGAGACACGCCTCTACTCTGATAATGTTTAAGTCCAGGCTGAAAACGGCTCTGTTCAACTGTGCATGGAACAACTGAAAGGGTTCTATCTGCAATCTTCTCTTTTACTTTAACTGATTATTATTTATGTTTTATTGATTATGTTTTGATTGTATGTTTTTCACTTGTCTCTTTTCCATTTTTGTAAAGCACTGTGAATTACCCTGTGCATGAATATTGCTATACAAATAAATCTGCCTTGCCTTGCAGTCTGTTTATGAGAGTTCTGTAATCAGACAGGCAGACAGAATCCTGCAGGACCCGTTTCATGTGTTGTTCTCCGAATATGAATTGCTACCTTCGGGTAAACGCTATAGAGCCATCCGTTGCAAAAGTAACCACTTTAAATTATCATTCCTCCCCTTCATCTCTCCTCTTAATAAATCTCGACCGCTTACTTTGTAACTGTGAAAATGGCTGGTTACTATTTATTTATTTTTATCACATTTATCTCTATTTTGATGGTGGTGTCTCATCTTTTATTGATTATATTTTTAATCACTTTGGCTTTCAGTTCTTGCGATGTTACATATTTTGGTATGGATTTATGGTTGTGCAACAGTTTTTATTTATCTATTGGTGCTGTATACTGTCCCATGCTTCAGTATACCATGTCATAGTATGGCTGGTGTTATTTACTGCTGTCATGCATCTGCAGTGTTATTTCTATTGTTATGTGTCTGCACTGAGACGTCTTCTTATTTGTACTGTGTTTTTTGTATGGCATTGCTACCCCTTGCGCTATTGCCCTCAACGAATATCCACCCGGGGACAATAAAGTACATCTTATCTTAGACCTACAATTTAAGCTTTTATGGTTGCTGCTAAATTAATTTTTAAAAACAGATATGGAATGATTAGTTTTGCTGCACAGTGCTTTTCACTCCGTAACTAGCTTGCACTGCAAATCAAAATCTAACCAAGTGTATTTTTCTCATTTCTAGTCAAAATATCTCATCACACTTAAAATCAGACATAATCACCTAAAGAGTAACTTTTCAGTGAGATATAAGAACTTATTTTTAGACAATAGATCTTGAAAGTATTATTTCAAGAAATCTTACCAAGATAATTTTCACTTGTTCCATAGGCAGTTTTTTTTTTTTTTGCTTGAATTAAGCAAAAAAAAAATAAAATCTCAAATTAAGCAAAAAATAAATAAATAAATAAACTAGAAGCACTCGGAGAGCGCAGACCTCCGCCAAGGCTGATCAGTGGCCCCCCCCGTGGGCCCCCCCACGCCAAGGAGGTTATGTTTTTGCCAGGGTTTGTTTGTCTGTCTGTCTGTCTGTCTGTCTGTCTGTCTGTTAGTGTGCAACATAACTCAAAAAGTTATGGACAGATTTTGATGAAATTTTCTGGTCTGCGCCCCCCCCGTGGGCCCCCCCACCCCCGATCACCACCAAAATTTAATCATTTCTTCCTTATCCCATTTCCAACAAACCCTGAAAATTTCATCAAAATCTGTCCGTAACTTTTTGAGTTATGTTGCACACTAACGGACAGACAAACAGACAGACAGACAAACAAACCCTGGCAAAAACATAACCTCCTTGGCGGAGGTAATAAATTAAGCAAAAAAAAAAAAATAAATATTGAATTAAGCAAAAAAATCTGCCAATGGAACAAGTGAAAATGATCTTGGTAAGATTTCTTGAAATAATATTTTCAAGATCTATTGTCTAAAAATAAGTACTTATATCTCACTGAAAAGTTACTCTTTAGCTGATTATGTCTTATTTTAAGTGTGATGAGATATTTTGACTACAAATGAGAAAAATACACTTGGTAAGATTTAGATTTTTGCAGTGTGGCCAGGCCCATATGTAATGTTATCATACTGCACACAACTATCCCCATTCAATGGAGGGAGACGGTGCGATTTTGGGTCAAGGTTAACTCGCTTTATTATCGCCATAGGAATAATCTCTGCATTTGACCCTTCCTAATTTGCACAGCATGCAGCAGTAGTATTAGCAATTAGCATTAGTACAAAGCATATTAGGAGCAGTGAGCTGCCATTGAAGGCACTTGGGGACCAACTCCAGATCTTCATCAGCACCGTGCTCAGGGGCATCAACAGATGAATGAATCTACTGGAAGCTGGAGTACCCAGAGGAAACCCCTACGGCACTGAGAAAACAGCTAAAGTGTTCTCTAAACACTCTGCCACCATACTACCTAGGGTTAGTTCCGTAACTGCACCCAGTTTTATGACTATTCTTGTCATTTCCACCACCCATCATCTTGAACTCATTTACGTTTGAGTCCCACAGTCGCTAATGCCATTGAAAATTGTGTTTATGTGGGTGTGACAAATGTAACTCATTGATTATATTGATGCCAAAATTTGCTAGATTACTGACTGAACAAATATTTGGAAGTAATTAACACTTCCTGCATCTTCTTTTATTACATGTGATGCATCATTTCATTATCAGGTTCCAAATCTATTCAAAACTGAGGTGTTCTTTCAAAAGTGTATTTTTGCAAACACGTACTGATTACAATCAGAGGAAAACATGTTGGTAATGTAGATGTATTATTATTAAATAAATTATGGATAATACTTTACTTATTTTGTAAATGTAACTCCTAAATATATCCTTCTGAAACCTAGCAATGCATCCTCTACAGGGGGACAAAAGTTTCACAGCTTTAATTAAAAAAAAACATC
Organism: Sphaeramia orbicularis; assembly: GCF_902148855.1. Classification (NCBI taxonomy): domain Eukaryota; kingdom Metazoa; phylum Chordata; class Actinopteri; order Kurtiformes; family Apogonidae; genus Sphaeramia; species Sphaeramia orbicularis. The sequence continues at coordinate 22,985,974 of NC_043961.1, read as the reverse complement.
CACTGCAAAGGATATTAGAAAAAAGATATTAATAAAAAAAAAAACATGTATGTAACAATTGTTGCATCTTGCTGTTTTTTTCACCTAGGATAGGTATAACAAGAAATATCTGGTTTTACTGCTATTGTGTAACAGAGTGGGTGGCACTGTCATTACATAGCGTGCTGTTTTCTTTTCATAATCAGCTGAATTAAGTATCCCATTGAGGTCTCCCTAAGTACAACAATTAGCTTCTTTATGGCGAATAATAATGATAATGACATTTGTGTTCATGTAGGAGGGGTCACTTTGCATTTGGATCACTCTTAGCTGTCTGAACGCACGCCGCATCTTCTGATTGATTGCTCTCGTCTGATGCGTGTTCGTCAATGACCATCACCCTCATTAAGACAGCCCTTGATTGGCTGAGCAGTAATTAAGTCCATCTGGCATAGTCGCCTCTTTTTTAATGTATTCACAGCTTAATTATGGCCCAGGTACAGGACTTTAATGATGCAGGTTTCAACTGAGCGTCATTCAACACCCAAAGCAAAAGGCTAATTACACCCACTTACCTCACTTCCTCCTAATTGGATTGACCTGAAGGTTTGGGGGAGCAGTAACAAGCCGACTAGTTAGGGGGGACATAACGATTGTGCCCTCTGGAGGAGAATGTTAGACGTGCAGGGAGGCACTTATTTACCTTATTAAATGAGCGCCTCAGAACAGGGTCGTACCAGACAAACTGGGGGGCCTATAAATTTTCCCCTCATTAAAACTCAGGTTGGGGGCAAAGGAAAAGTTTGTCACTGTGTGCAGATAAGTCCAGATACTAAAGTCATGTGCAGCTACAGTACCTTGCTCTGTGTATTGGTCTAGGACACACCAAACAGGACTCTCTTAATGAACTTTACAGCTGACACATTGATTGGTGCACAGGCTGAGCACATGAATTACTGTAATAGCATTATGCCACAAAGTTACTGTGTCCTATTCATGACATTTTGACTGCATCACAGTGCTGGGAAGGTTACCTTTGAGATAGAATAGGTTGCACACTACCAGTGCCCTGTTAAAAAGGAATAAAGAAAGTAGCCATTTCATCTATTTGATCAAAATAAGCTGTTTTTAACTACGCAATACATCTGAAACAGCCAAAAAAAAAAAAAAAGTCAATTAAATTTTTTTCAAAGTAAAGCTGCTAAAGTTTTATTCATTAAATTAGAGTAATGCTTTGGACTTTTTCTAATTTCACAAGGAAAATAAAGTTGGCCAGCCACCTTCGAATGGTTGGCAATTCACAGCCCAGAATGTTAAATTCAGATCGCTTAGGACTAGATTGGTGCCTTGGTTTAAATGACAGATAAGAAGCAGTGCACATTTATACAAAACAACAAGAAATAAATAAAATCACCAAAAATTAGAGCGTGTACTGCAAAAGGAATGGAGCCTCTCTGTTGTAGAGGCATTAATGGTGTTTCAGTCTTTTTTTTTCTCCCGAAAAGCTGATCTCTGGAAATGTTTAAAAAACAAAAACAACAAACTAGAAAAGCACTCGGAGAGTGCAGACCTCCGCCAAGGCAGATCAGCCCCGCCCCCCCGATCACCACCAAAATTTAATCATTTGTGCCTTGTGCCAGTATCAACATTTCCTGAAAATTTCATCCAAATCCTTCCATAACTATTTGAGTTATTTTGCTAACAGACAGACAAACATAAAAAATCTGTCCCACTCAATCACCACCAAAATTACAGGTATAACGATAAACTGCGGTAAAATTCCCTGAGGTTAATATTACCATTTAAATTCTAATTATCATGAAAACCGTGTTCGATTACCGCAGTTTGAAAACTCATGGTAATATTGCTCATTTCCTGAAAAAGCAGAGATGCTCCAGGTGCACATGCACAGTTTTCAATGTTTAGCCTCTGGAAACATGGCTGAAGGCAGCCACACGGACAGTGCTCCGGAGTTCTGGGCATAGTGGACCCCTGCATGGACCTGGGCCGAGCACACAGACCCAGGCCGTGCGCACCTCCGTCCCATACATCTCTCTCTCTCTCATTGTGACATTGTGAATGATTTGATATGGAAAATGGTCAAACAAGCTCCACTATGACCTGTCCAACTACTTTTTTTCCCACTCAAAAAAAAAACACTCAGAAATCAATCGGAGAATTGATAAGGAATTGTATTGGTATAGCATTGATATTGATAAAATCCTATCAATTCCCACCCCTAGTGCATTTATCTCTTATGGCCATAAGGTGCCATCTTTAATGGACATTTGTATGTTTGATGTTTACATGTTGATATTTTAATGTTTCTGCCAACAGAAAGTGTATTGTGTTATTTTATTTTATTTTTTTCAAAATACAACTTTGTTAAATTATTTCAGTGTGTGTAATAGTACTTTTTGAACATTTTGAGCACATTTCAACAACACTGCGATGAAAATTATAAACATGATAATTTTGGTCAGAATAACCGTGACCTGAAATTTTCATATCATTACATCTCTAATTACACCAATATTTAACCACATCTAGAACAGGTGGTTCCCCACAGGTCAACACGCTAGTTTAAATGATTACTTGTTTCAGTGTGTATAACAATTTACAGTTTGTTCAGAAAATGGAAGGATATGATGCTAAGTTCCAGGCCGTTTTTTGAGCCCGTAAGTCACAACTTCAAAACACGATTCACGACTTTGTAGCATTCCAGGCAAGTCACACCAAACTGCCTGAGCGCAAGGAATTGTGGTAGCCAGATGTAAACAAACCAGCATGTCGGACCGTATGATATGTTCATTTACAATCATTTCTATTGCCAAAGGTGCTTGCTCCTTGGTTATTTGAGGGAAGCAGAGGAGGAAAAACGGCGCGTAAGGCAAGAGAAGCTGTTATACTGTTTATGCTATGTCATTTGTATATTTGGATATGTATTTGGTATTAATTTATTCTTGCAGTCAATGGACTGAAAACTAGCTAATGCTAGAGTAGATGCTGTTTATGCAGAACATTTGCTGATAAATGTCAGAGCAGTACCTTGTTTTAATAAACAATCTGCATAAACACAGCATCCATGGGGACTGTTATTGCTACATGACATCAGAACTTGGAGTACATCGATCTAGTACGAGTTCACGGGTGGGAAGTCACAGGTTTGACTGCCATTCCAGTGCCTTTTCACCGGTAGAAGGTTGGAAAAACACAAGTTAGGGGTTGCCTGGAATGCAGCATGAAATGATCATTTTTACCAGTTGCTCCTTTCTTCAGTAACATAGTTAATACTATTGAAACTAATCATGTTCATCACCAGAGAAGTAAGGATTCTGGGTGTGGTACTGCTTCTTTTGGTGAAGTTTGGTCTGATTTGCAAAAAAAACAACACTTGAACTCTCTACACACTGCTATTACAGTTCTGATGCTGCCGCAGTTTGATGGTGGTTTTGTTGTACTGATGGAAAATTATAATTCAAAACAATTTGTCCCAATGGCCCATTTTTCACACAACTATTGTCAATAGATTTCACTACTGTGGGTGTATTTTTTTCCTCCAAATCACTAAAATCTTTTTTTAGGGGATCTTGCACCAAACCTGAAAATATCAAGGAGGCGGTGAGGATAGACAATATCCCCTCGATTACACAGTTATTTAGACCATGAAGGTACTGTAGCTGTCCAACATTTTGATATAAGAGCACTATCAGAGAAAGAGGTTTGTTGGAGATTTAGGTCATCAGAAGAAAAGGCACATTTTGCTTTTTTTTTTTTGCTGTGCTGCCAGTGAAAGAGTATTTCACCTTGTGGTTGGGATGCGGAACATAAAAAATGAAACATAAAAAAATACTTGACCTATTAATTATTCCCACTGATTATGCTCAGTTGAGATTTATGTAAAGAAAAAACAAATTACACCCTAAAGTGTTGTGAAATAATTGCAAAATATGAGAGGCTGTATGTGTTTCTTTTCTTAGCCTAGTTGCAGCTGTTAAGGTGAAAGAGTGCATTAAAACCCACTGACCCGAATAACTACGAATAACAACAACTGAATGCTAAATGCTCTGCCACGCTCTGAGTATTTTCGAAGTTTTTCTTCAGGCGCTTTGGTGTTTGACAGGTAGCACAGAGGTGGCTTCATTTGCTGTGACGACTTCCTGCTACTTGTAGAAACAAAGACGACAAAAGAAATCGGACTAAATTTATGTACAGAGGGAGAAAACGGTGTCAAAATAAAAACAATGAGCGGAGAATTGTCCAGCAGTACCACCCATAAACATATGAAAACTAATGAATAAAGTTTGGAATAATTTAGTCTTTGATTACAGGGCTGCATTTTACACACACCAAGACTTAGGATGCATCCAGAAAGTCCAAAAAAACACCTCATATATACTTTTCCAAAGCACTTTGCCTTGACTATCATGGATTTAATGAAATACAGAAAGGAGAACTGATGAGAGAATTTGGCAGTACTTATTCCAGATGGATATTATGGTGAAACTACAATATTATCAAGATGGACTACAAAACACGCATCTTGGATACTTCCCCTGATGCAGTCTTACAGTGTTGTTTAATGCAGTATATAAACATGAGCAGATCTGTAAAAATGTGTCTTCATTACTGAGGTTGGGACAGAAATAAGCCTAAATGTGCACTAGTATTCAGTCACATGCATCATCCTGTTCGTCCAGATTTGTCAGAATGGACTCTGAATTAGCATTGTTTCAAAATACTAAAACTATGTAACATGAGCATAAAGGTATACATTATGTCCATAAGAGGGTTCCCACTCTTTCTCTGAAATTATTTTCCAGGACTTTTCAGGGACATTTTCAGCCGCTACAGAGACGTCGTACACTAATATACTTAGCACCATTAAAAATGCATGGGTCAGAATAATATGTACAGGGGTTGGACAAAATAATGGAAACACCTTAAAAAATCAACAAGATATAATTTAATATGGTGTAGGTCCACCTTTTGCGGCAATTACAGCCTCAATTCTCCGAGGTATTGATTCATACAACTTGTGAATTGTTTCTAAAGGAATTTTAAGCCATTCTTCAGTTAGAATACCCTCCAACTCTTTTAGAGACGATGGCGGTGGAAATCGACGTCTTACTTGAATCTCTAAAACTGACCATAAATGCTCAATAATGTTGAGGTCTGGGGACTGTGCCAGCCATACGAGATGCTCAACTTCATTAGAATGTTCCTCATGCCATTCTTTAACAATTCTAGCTGTATGGATTGGGGCATTATCATCTTGAGGTGAAGGTGTTTCCATTATTTTGTCCAACCCCTGTATATTTGGAGATATATTAAATTAATTGGTTTGGGGTTTCCTTCATATTAAAGAGGGAAGCACTGGTCATTAGAGAATGAATTGTGGACGAATTGTGATCAACTTAACACATTTATTCAGGGCACTGAATAGAGGTACTCAGAAATTGAAAGGGCAACGACAATGCATGGAACTGACAAGTCTCATGATCCTGTCCTGAAGGATCCGATCCGATCTGATACTCAGATGACTGATTGTACTGCGATGACAGCGCAGACGGCGAGCGACTTCACCACGGCTCAGACCTGCTCGTAATATGCCAGTGGCACGTTCTGTCTGTTGTTTCGTAAGTTGGGGCATTGTGAGCTGGCAGAAACATTTCAGCGTTTTCTTTGCTGCCTTTATATCGGCTATTGACCACACCTAAAGCTACCAGTCCAGTGTGACTCTGTACAAGAGATTTAACTCAATGTCCGACATTAAAGGATTAGTCCAAATGTTGACGTTGCACATGTCGGGAATGAAAAAAATACACCTGTTAACTGTGTTAGTCATCTCATGAGCAACATATACAAAATAGGCCCCTGAGCAAATCATATTCTGGAAATTACACCACGTTTGGACTGTGTGTTTTTAATGGTGTTAAGTATACGTACCCCTGTTCCCCTCATTCTTTAGAAGTGTTTTTATCTACAGTTGCAACTTGCATTTATCCAGATTGTTTCTGTTTATTATTCAGACTTTGAGTGACAATGTTCAGTTGGGCAGTTCCCAACTCAACTTTCTCTCCTCTTCTACTTTCTCTCCTGCATTTCCTCTAAAAATATTTGTATATTTCCAATACATTTTCACTGAAAAACTATTTCCTTTGTTTCATCTCAGTTTAGGCACACAAGGTCACAAGGCAGGGGGAGGATAAATAATTTTTCAGGATAATTTAACCATTTCCAGGACATCTGACCTTTTTTCTCATTTTCCATATGTTTTCCATGACTGGAAAATTGGTCAATCATTTTCCAGGTTTTCCAGGACACGTGGGAACCCTGCATAAATCTACTAGTCTACATATGGACAAGTTTAATTGTTGAATTAAACATCATCTACCTGCCTGTCTGGTAAAGGTTTATACTGTCTTACAAATACAACTATTTCATTCATTCATTTATCAGATAGGGGTAGTTGTTCGTTTACCTGTTTTATTCGTTTCAGCTACTTCCTGCAGCCTTCATCAGAAGCGTCACATAATGTTGTTGTGACATGTCTTATAGGCTGCTCAGGAGGATTGGTCAAACAGCAGGGAGGGTTTACGCCCCCTGCTGTCTGACCTCTTCTCCAGGACCGCATGTGACGCTTCTGATGAAGGCTACAGGAAGTAGCTGAAACTAGTAAAGCAGGTAAACAAACAACTATCTCTGTCTGATAAATGAATTTCCTACAAAAATGATCATCTACCTGCATGTATGGTAGCATCTTAACCCACAGATGTACCTCCCCCAACCTGATTTGGCTGCATTTCTCCTCCTGTTGAACACCCATTTCAGTTTGCAGTTTAGTTTTATTTGGTTTTACATGATTAAAGGAGACAAACCTTAATGGATAATAAAACCACTGTATTAACTACACAATTCACACTAACAAAAGTTTAAGGTATAAAACATATTATCATGTTGTACAGCTGTGGCAGAAGATGAAAATGTGCATCCTGTTACGTTGATTGTTTGTTTCCATGAATAGCCCATGTTGCCGCTGCAATGAATTGTGGGACGACACTCTGCCTTTAACTTATGGTAAAGGATGGTCTTTAGCAGAGGAGTGTAGGCTTTGCTAAAGGAGACACTATAGGAAGCATTAAAGCTCCTTTTCTTTGGATTTAGAGAATTCAGACAGCCCTTATCATGGCTGACCGATACTTCTGGGTCATTTCACTCTGTTAAGAACCTTCCTAAGCAAAAAAGTACTGCTCAGATGCAATACACCCTTAGTGACTTACTAAAATCCCTTTGCTGATATTCAACTTTATATGAACTTGCAGTCAGAGGAAATGTGATTGTGCAGCTCTTTTGGAATAAAGGTATATGGCTGTTGTAAATGTAAAGGATGTGCACAATCCTCAGCTTCTAAGTTGTGCATATTTGTATGAAGGCATAAATACTGCAGCAGCCATGCAAGCATCGAGTGCCCCCAGCTTCTTTGTAACACTAAACAACCGTGACCAATTATTCCCTTTTGTGGGGCCAGATATGCCCTCGACAAGACCCCTACTCACCAGTGATAATCTAGTTCTGAAGGAATAACTTAAAGCAGCCAAGCTTTCCCATAACATAATGTAGAGTGGAAGCAGGCAGGAGATAAAGAAAGAAAAAAAAAATCTGAGATAAATAGATTTTCTCTTTGTATAATTCAGTTTGCTGCATTGTTTGCAGAATGACCTGCTCTAAACTGGCTATTTATTTCTGCTGTTTGTTTATTATTCACTTCTCTAGTACTGCAGAAGGAGCAAGAAAAGGCAAACTAGACTGAGCTCAAAGTAAATACTTGTGCAAGAGACAAAGAAATCAGTTCATATGATGTGATTTCTTTCAGATAAGATTAGATAAACTAGAACAGTGTTTAGTGAGTCAGGTCTTTGTCAAAAACTCAAAAATTAAAGTGTCACAAAACTGCGAACAAACTTTGTAGACATTGTCCCAAAGAAGCTAAAATTTCGAAAGAATCTGACCAGTCCTTTCATGAGGCAAGATATTTGAAGAAAGTACTAACGAAAATGACAAAAAGGGGACAGCAACAAAGATGACAACAGACACAGCGAACTCACAACAGCTCATGGCCAATTGGCTGGTGAGCAAGCTAGTAGTGAAAAAAATAAAAACAAATAAAACTAGCATAGCATGTGCAAGAGTAAAATGGCTTTATACAATATGAGATGTTTAGTAAATAATCATTTTGATGTCATGCATTCTTCCATCTTCCCTTTTTCAGCTTCAGTAAATCAAGGCTTTCCATATAAATAAATTAATAAATGAATAATAATAATTAAAATAATAATAATAAATAAAAAACTAAAAGAAAACGCTAAAACTAAATGAAACCTGAGCTAAAATGAGTCACTTCTTCAAAGTAAGACTAAGAGTATAAAGATTAATTCAAGTGGTAGTTCTTGAATGTTCCTTGGGCTTGGACAGACCTTGACAAAATAGCTTTTTCCCACCATGTACCAAAGTCTTGCAGTAATCTCCAAAGAAGTTCTTACACTTGACTCTTATACACTCATATCATTAATGATTTTAAGAGAATCATAAAAAATGCAGTGAGAGAAGAACGTCTAGGTTTTTTTTCATGAATAGTTGTTATTACTTTGTTTTGCATGTTTGTTTGCTTGTTTGTTTGTTAGCAAGATAACTAAAAAAATTATGGACAGATTTACATGAAATTTTCAGGAAAAGTTGATACTGGCACAAGGAAGAAATATATATATATTTTTTTTTGGGGGGGGGGGGGCAGAGACAGATCTATCTTGGCGGAGGTCTGCAAGCTCTCCTCAGCTGTGTATCTTGTGTTGATTTTGTATGGCTGCTACCTTGGCTAGGTCGTCCTTGCAAAAGAGAATTCTGATCTCAATGGGACTTCCAGGTTAAATAAAGGTTACTACTACTACTACTACTACTACTACTACTACTAATAATAATACTAATACTACTAATAATAATAATAATAATAGTGTAAAACTAACTAAAACAAAATTCAACATTAAAACAGAAAAAGATAAAGACAAATAGAAACTCTTGAAAATGTCAACTCATGTCATTTACCTGCAGCGGGCGGTCCCAGCAGCATGGGGAAGCACTCTATGATGGTGACCAGTCCGACCGCACTGGGGAAGCGTTGATTTCCCATCAGGTCCATCAGGCACTCGAAGATCAGGGCGAACACCATACCGAAGCCCACGCCAAAAAATATGGCATAAACCACCAGCAAGGCGTAGCTTGTGGTGAGTGGACACAGTAAGTGACATGTGCCGTTGAAAACCATGGCAAAGCTGAAGAAGTACTGGACTCTGGGCCTGATCCACTTACTGTTGGCTATGAGGCCGGTACCGGGCCGAACAAACATGTCCACAAAGCCCATAATGGAGAGCAGGTAGGCCGCGGAGTACTCCTCTACACCTCGACTCACAGCGTAGGCTGACAGGAACACGATAGGAGCATAGGCGCCAAAGATGAACATTATGTTCCCTATGAGGTAGATGACGAACCCTCGATCCTTAAAGAAGGTCAAATCCAAGAACTTCTTAGCATTCTCCATACACGTTCCTTTAATCCTGGTGATGTGTTTATCAGGCTGCTCCTCTAATTTCTTCTGTGGTGGATAAGACTGTTTTAAAGTCATCCTAACAGGTCTCATCAGGGCCCCAGCTACACAACAGTTAAGCATCAAAGCCCCAAGGATGAGCAGACTTCCCCTCCAGCCGTACTTATCCTGTAGATACTGGTTCAGAGGCGCGAGGAAGCACAGGAACACTGGGCTCCCAGCCATGGCCAGCCCATTGGCCAGAGGACGCCTGGCCAGAAAATATTTACTGATGATAGTCAGAGATGCGTTGAGGTTAAAGGAGAGGCCGAACCCTGCATGTAAGACACATCGAGAGAAATCAGTCACATTCCAGAAACAGCAGATTAAAAAGTCGAAGCATACTTACTAAATTAAATTAAGAACTGGTTCTGCTTGGTGCCCATTAAGATATCACCCCATTTCACTTTTGCCAGTTAAAATCTCATTACAGAAAGCTGAAACCATTTCAAAAATAATTTGTCCGTTTAAGTAGAAACAGATTAGAGAGCCTGAGACATTCACATTCCTGCCTTTCACCCCAAAATTCAATTTCATAGCTTTTTTGTCAGAAAATGAGCACTTTATTTTTCATGAAGCTGAATAGCTACATATAGATGCATACTCTGCTGTAGTAGCACTTTCCATTGTCAGCTTCATTGCATTTTCTCCTCTTATCAGTTTATAGAACCAAAGCCAAAGGGGAATTACCATATGCAATTCATGAAAACAGAACTGCTTGCTAGGAGGATTAATTTAACAGTTATAATTTAATATAAATATACATTTTAAATTTACATGTGGAAATGCGTCAGTCACCCAAAAAAATAACAAAAATAAAATCTGTATTTAGACAAAGACAATAGGTGATTCTAAAATACAGTAGGTGCACTTTTGTAACTTTAAGTACATTTTGTTTTCAGGGATTATTCAAGCCTGATCTCATCGTTTTCCCTGTTTTGGGATAACAGTCAATACACGGTGTACTGACATCCATAAAATATCTTCAAATATAAATCATTTAAAGCCCTTTTATTCAAGAAATGATGGAGAGACAGGAGATGACCTGGGTTGAGAATTGAACCCATGGTGCTACACAACTGATTTATACCCTCAGTCATTCGATGAATATTTAACATCCCTCTATTTACACATAATCGTTGGTCAGAGGAGCATTTCTGTTTTAGGCAAATCAGTGCTGGCATAACATTAAATGCTTCAATTATGTATTCAGCTGTTTGGTAACATTTGTCACCCTTTTATTCCCATTTTCCCACAAATTGAAATGCTCGTGACTGATAGACACCATTAGTAAGCAATACAAGCAGCTCGTCAGAGGATTCTGGACATTAATCCGCGTGGATGTAAGATACAGATGAAGACAAAGGTCAGCAAAGGGTCAGTGATCTCCACATTGCCAGCAAGGGTTAAGAACACCAATAAAACTTGTACAAGGTATGTGTATGTTCTTGTCTTGTTCGTCTAACACACACACAGTTCATACGTATTTGGGACTAAGATAAATCAGGGTGCTTGCTCTTTATCCAAATAAAAATTCCAGACTTTTTCTAGACATTTTCAAAAGTCCTACCTACCCCCACCCCAGACCTTGACTTTCTGTACTGTTATAGTTGCGTGGCTACTTTTTTGGTTGAGATTGCACCTGTTGTGTGTAGTAGAAAAGTTCATTTTAATAAATGAATGAATCATAATTCACAGTAAATTATGTTTTACTAACAGAAACATTTTCCAAACATATGAAAATCACAAAAGTGCATGGATATAACACAAACAAGTTTCACTAGAAAGTTTTTCATGTTTTCTTGCAATCTTTTTTATTTCTAAAGAATGAAGTAGGATTACTTTGTTTTGTTGTATATTTGAAATAAACTGAAACTAAGTAACTAATATGCTTTCCTTGTGTATTTTTATTTACCTTACAAGACTGTGTGCCTTTGAGCACACTCTAAAATTTGACTGAGAGAAACTGTTTTCCATACTTTATTAAGACTTTCATACAAAATTCCAGACTTTTCAAGGTCTAGAAAACAGCGTTTCAAAATTCCATACTTTTTAAGAGTTTTAAGACCTGTGCATGCACCCTGTAAATAGTGCTGAGTCGGAAATTTTTAACTGACGGTTAAAAAGTGTACATAAGAGTTGATCAAGTCAAACACTGTCTTGTATCTTGTTTTTATTAAAATAAATCTTACACACCATCTCCAGAGTATTCATCAACCTCTTATTTTACAAAAATCTATATAAAACTCATCACTTCTTCATTGTATCTGGGGATAGTGCTAATCTGTTGATCTTAAATTTGCCATGCGCAACCCTCACTTCACTGGAGGCGCTTGAGTGAGTAAGAAACTGAATGGTCTGTTAGAGGTGATAGGCTGAAGTGTGTATAGGTGTGTGCTTTTGCCCTGAGATTTGTCTGTCAGATAGAACAGAGCAATAAATGAGAAGAGAAGAGAGAGAGACAGATACGACCAGCTGGAGGTACAAAGGCAATGTCTGAATGTCCACAACTACCTCAAACACAGCAATGGAAAAAAAGAAAAAAAGAAAATAGCGGCAGGTTAAATACCACCATCACCACACTGACAGAGTTAGAAGTAACGATGAACAAGGACTTTTAATGTGAAGATTCTATAAAGTGTTTTCTGAGGAATATCGTGCATACTTGGTCTTTAAAATAAGTGGATATTGATTATGATTCATGACTGATCTGATTCACATTTTTATCAGTCTCTAACTGATTTTATTTGATCAGATATCAGATTAAATAAAATAAACTTAAAACATTTTAATTTGGCTCTGATCAAAACTCCCCGTTTACTTTCCCACACATGCACACAGCAATGATACACACTCAACACTGTCTGACTGACAACACATTAGAGAGTAAAAGAGAAGTAAATGCATACTTACAAGCTAGTATTTTTTATTTATAAACCCTCCATTTTAATTTACTGAGTGGTTCTGTATTTAATTGAGATTCAGCTTAAATGCATTCCTACAGCCTTTTGTGTTGAAGTTCTGACAATTTGACACCAAAATTGTAGTTATTTTACTGCAAATGCATATTGGTTATTAGTCTGTTTGATTAGTATGGGAAAATTATACATTTAACAATCTCTGACAGGTCCTTTTCAAACAAAATGCAGGGAGAACCATCTGATAAAAGCCATTTATGATGACTTTTCAGCAGAGTGGTTACATGTTTTTATGTGAGTGTACCAGTCTGTGTGGATGCATGCAGCGTATTGTATATGTGTCTGCTAAGTGAAACTGCCTGATGCCTACGTGTCAGCATGCCAGGGCACAGGGGAGCAGAGCAGGGCGCTCACATGCCCCCGAGCATCACACATGGCCCAGCCACTTCACTGGGCTTATTAATCCTTCACAGCAGTCCTTGGCCGGGTAATGAGCCTCGCAGGGTGGCGATGAGCCCCCATGTGACGACCATGATGGAAGCCTACGGGAGAGAACAGAGGGCCACGGGAAGACTATGCACTCTGGGATCCATGACAGCTCTGTCTTAATTACTGTCCTGGTTCTGCTCCCCTTGGTGGTCTAACTGCACCCCAGGAGCCGGGGCCGATGCCCTGGGCCCCGACAAACAGAGCAAACCCTGGTGAAGAGAATCAGATCTGGCAACCCAAAGATCCTGTAAGGATGTAAAAAGACTCCGACTGTCAACCTCCTGGTCTCAGAGGGGCTTAACCAAGGCCACTGGGAATGATGAGCAAAGAGGTAAACAAGCCTGGAATCTATAACATGAAACCAAGTGGCTCATTCACTTAATTGCAAATAAAAAAGGTACTTTGTCTTTGTATTAGACTCTGTTGTTTCAGACAAGTACCTGTTTAGAGACAGAAGCAGGGGTTCTTGTTGATGACCTGGAGCTAACCTAAGGTTTTCAGCCACTGGTAATATGGATGGATGATGGGACTGAACCCTGAGAGATAAAACTGCAACAGTCATTGGTCATTACAAGTCATCTCAGGATTCCTACAGGTTTCTAAAAGTTAAATTGAAGACTTTTAAGACCTTTTTAACACTACTTAGAACAGAATTTAATGCCTATTTCATTACCATACTAGCAAAGATTCATGACTCCTAGAATTTAGTCACATGTATTATTTACTCCAACACCTTGATTCTCACCAGGGGCTGCAAAGTTACTGATAACTGGTTCCTAATTTTGATATAAATTGTTGGGTTGAAACGGGTAGAACTGAGACCACTAACAGTACTTTCTTTGCAGCTTGGACACATTTAAAGACAATACAGACAACAAGTTTGTGGCAACAGAACTTAAGACATGCCATATCAAAGTTAAAGACTTTTTTTAAGATATTAAATGCAGATTTGTAAATTCAAGACTTCTAAGACTATTTAAGATCCCTCAGGAACCCTGCATCTAGTCGCGAAAAAAAATATTCGACTGTCCTTGTTTTCTTCAATTTCTTGTTCATTTTAATGCCTGCTTCAACTAAAGGTACATTTGTTTGGACAAATATAATGGTAACAATAAAAATAGCTCATACCAGTTTAATTCAAGAGCTGATATCTAGACATTTTCCATGTTTTCTTGATAATAACCAAAATCACTTCAGTTCTTAACATCCATAGCTATGGCACTGTACTGACAAAAACAGTGCTTTTAGACATTCCATGTTTTCTTTTCTGTCTGTTTTAGTCACAGGATACACACAGGAGTTAGTACTTGATTGCCTAACCATTGTTTTGATGACTTTTGATGGTCTAATTTTTTTCATGACTGTATTTTTATCATCATCGAACAACTTATTACAAATAAAGTGATATAAAGACAAATAAGTAGAGACCTGGGGCCTCATGTATAAAGCGTGCGTACGCACAAAAACCTGGCGTACGCCCTTTTCCACGCTCACGTTCAGATGTATAAAGACTGAAATGATCGTGGAAATGTGCGGTCCTTCACGCCAAGTCCACAGCTGGCGTACGCACGTTTCTAGTGCTTTGGAACCTTTGGCGACACTTAGAGGTGACACTGAAAAACTGTTAATAATGTGAAAAAGATCATTCCTCCGATTGATGGGCACATCGGAGATACACAGAAGAACAATGAACACACCGGCACGTCATCCTGTTGTCAGAGCAGCACATCCACCACCAGAACCAGAACCAATTAGACCCTGTATCCAACAATGCCAATCCTGCCTGGGAGGACATTAAGCAACAACCATATAAAGAGACAAGGACCCCAAATTCATTGGTTGATAAATGCATTTAATGTTGTCTTCGTGTCTGTGAGAACATTTATTAGTCGGTCCAGTCGCTCATTGACTCCACCGATTGTCCTCACGATGTCCAAATGTGACTCGGGTCAGCACGGACCCATGCCAGTGTTCTGGACACCGGTCAGACGGGCATCAGCAGTGGGCTGTGGCGGATCGGAGGACCAGCTAACGCCAGGGAGTCAACAGAAGCCTCTGTGACAGGAGGATGATACTGCGTCTGACTGTCTTCTGCGTCATTGTTGGAAATTAATAATTTGAGTGATTAAACATGAGTCAAAGTCTTTGATTTCCTCTTTGATATCCTGACATAATTACGCATGAACCTTTTTCTTGTTTGGCTGTGATCAGACTATTGGATGACCCATAGATTAAACTAATGTGTGACTTACACTAATACTAAATATATATTTACCTTGGGGGTAATCCATGTCAGACCTGTGAGAAAAGTGTCACCCACAATATCGTCAACTTTCTGCTAAGTCTCAGTTCGTCTCTTTTCTCCTTCCGCCTGTTTTGGCCTCCGCTTCGCGTCCACCTTGACGTCATCGTCTGATCCTGCAGACAGGGGAATCCCAGAGGGAATCCCACCTGCAGACCCCGTTTATACTAATTTGCATATTTAAATGTGGGCGTGGAGAGGGAGGAGTCAGGTATTCCAACATATGCGCTCAATTCCACGCTGATTGGGATGAATAAAGGAAGTGTACTTGGATTCGGGCGTACGCTCAGTTTCATACATCTGGATTTTTTTGTGCGTTCGGACTTTTCTGGATTTGGGCGTACACCAGGTTTCAGTATGAAATCCACGCAAGTCTTTATACATGAGGCCCCAGGTGATATACTGTTGATGCTTCCATCCAGCAGTTTTTAAATCAGTATTTTAAATGTGTGCATCAAAAAAAAAAAAAAAACACATGGAAACACTGGAAATTTTTCAAAAGTTTGTACACTTGGGAGAGATGGAAAGTCAGGCAGTCCATAAACGGTAAATACAAATACATGCAGTGGCAACAGATTTAGTGTGAAATTGTATGTGTGGAACTACAACAATGGCTTGAATTTATAAAAGTATAGAAATAGTTTATTAGATGGAAAACAAGAAAGAAACTAGCATTGATGAAGAGCTTCAAAAAGAAACGTTAGACGATGGCTTTGACAAACTGAAAGAGTTTGATACACTGTGTGATTCACACCAGGCAACAGCTGTCATGTCTGAAAGTACACAGACCTTATCAGCACTTCGATCAACTTCTCAGATGGCGTGTATGCAACACTACCCATAATACTTTCTATATAATTAATGAGCAAACTTTTAAACTATGATGATGAGGAAAAAACGGGAATAAAAATATTTGCATATGAGTAGTAAATAGATGGAAATGCATGCAAATTAGATTTGTTTCTGGAAATTCAGTTAAAATTTGTCAAATATTTGCATGAAAACGGGTGAGCGGGTGAGGTTTATGACACCAGGGGGCGATAAAAAATTTTTTGGCTTTATTGTCACTATTTCCATCTTTATACAGTCACGGAAAAAATTATTGGACCATCAAAAGTCACCAAAAACAATGGTTATGCAATCAAGTACTAACTCCTGTGTGTATCCTGTGACTAAAACAGACAGAAAAGAAAACATGGAATGCCAAAAAGCACTGTTTTTGGAAGTATAGTGCCACAGCTATTGATGTAAGAACTGAAGTGATTTTGGTTATTATCAAGAAAACCATGAAAAATGTCTAGATATCAGCTCTTAAATTAAACTCTTATGAGCTATTTTTGTTGTTATTATGATGTTTGTCCAAAAAAGTTTACCTTTAGTTATTCCAGGCGTTAAAATGAACAAGAAATTGAAGAAAACAAGTGTGGTCTAATAATTTTTTTCCGCAACGGTATACAGTCTCATTGCGAAAATGCAGAAAAAAATTCACATCCAAGTACTATACCTCCAATGACACCAATGCAGAAGTACAGGTAAATGATGGAGTCCCCAAAAGAAGCGGTTACCATGGAAACACCACACATCAGTCCACCCAACATGACGACGGGGCGACTTCCAAAGCGGTTGACCAACGCACTGCTCACAGGTCCTGCAGAGGGCAAGATGGACAACAAGCAGAGACAAATAAAGAACTGTTAAAAATAAATCACCATATGTCACTGTTTGTCTCAGTGAAAACAGTTTTGGCTATTTAACTGAACGACTACTAACAACAGCTGCACCACTTCTACATTTAGGTCTAATCCAAAGGCAAAAGGACACCACAGCAGGTGATGGAACACCTCCACACTACTGCTTCTACTGTGAAACAACTTGGTGACTCATTATACTTTGCCCTGATAATGTAAAATACTACACTCAGTAATCAATCAGCAATTAAACAGCCTTTTATATGCTGTCACTCCACCCATCATTCATAACCTTGCCTGAAAGACTGACAGTGTGACATTGTGCTACTGGTCCTTCAGCAGCACACTGTAATAGATTCTTTGTTTGGTTTCTGTAAAGACTAGTTGCTTGGATATATGTTAATTTCACTCATTTTATTCAGAAAAAGGGAATACGGGAAAGCACTGACATGATTACAATAGTACAGCTTCAAAGGCCTGTCATGGATGGACAGGGTGTAAGGTGGTATTAGACACTTAGTGGTGATAAATATAACATGATAAGCTAATTAATTCAAATACACTTCCCACTCCTTTTTAAGCAATACTTATTGAATTTATTTTATTACTAGTGTACTTGACAATTGCAAGCCCATATGGGGGCTTCTATGAAACTGGTCCCTAAAAACAGGACAGAGGGGGTAAAAATTCAAACAAGATGTAGACTAAGTTTATGCAGCAAGTTTGGAAGCACTTTGGGTCTATTTTAAAGATAAATATTTACTAAGAAAAAAGAGGGACTATTTTTCTGATAAAACACATTTTTTGTATTATTTTTATGTTATTTTTATACAAAAATCTGTATGTAACATGGTAAAAAGGTACAACGGCGTATTAGGGCCACATAAGAAAAACAAACGCTTGTCACTATGAGAATAAAGTTGTTATTAACGAGAATAAAATCATAGTTTTTAAAAAACTCATTATTTAACGAGAAAGTCATTATTTAACAAGAATAAAGTTGTAGTTTTTAAAAAGCTCTATTTAACGAGAATAAAGTCGTTATTTAACGAGAATAAAGTCGTAGTTTTTAAAAAACTCATTTAACGAGAATAAAGACATTAATTAACGAGAATAAAGTCGTTGATTAACGAGAATAAAGTCATAATTTAACAAGAATAAAGTCGTACTTTTATGAGATTAAACTCATAATATTTTGAAAATTTGACAGAGTTTCCAGTTTTACAGCGAAGGCAACAAGCGAAGCAGCAACTTCCCTTCTGTTGGACTCCAAAACTCACAGTAGCATCCCCACAGTTTGATCAGAAACAACAGACCCTCTCTGTATAGTTCTCTGGTATTTCCACTGATAGCCCTGCAGATGAACACTTCAGCAGTTTCTCCTCCACAAAAGAGGAAATTTACTACAAATCAGTTCGGTTCTTACAACAAACCTAAATGTGTGCAAAATGTCTTCAAAGTCCTTAGACTAATGTGTTGATGGGGGATAGACTCAGTATTTGGCCTTTGTGTCTAACCCCCAAATGAAGTATAATTTCACAAATGTTCCAAGTTCTACATCGATGAGTAGGTACAACTTCTCATTATGTTATGGCTTAATTCTCGAAATATAACAACTTTATTCTCGTTAAATAATGACTTTATTCTCGTTAAATAATGAGTTTTTTCTCGATAAATAACTTTATTCTCATTAAATAACGACTTTATTCTCGTTAAATAACGACTTTATTCTCGTAGTGACAAGTGGGTTTTTTTTCTTATGTGGCCCTAATACGCTGTCGTAAAAAGGACACAAAAATTACTTTTTTTTTTTTTTTTTTATACATCTTTTTATTCTTTCACAGGTGCATTTTGGGAATCAAACTCATTATGAAAGGCACAGTGTTTCACAAAAATGACCGCTGTTGCAAAATCACTAGCAATTTATTTATGTTTAAATGGGCAGTATTCGCATGTAACGCAAGTGGACATGATGGGTTACAAGCGAAACCTGGAATGAGACTGCCAATTCATGAAAAATCTGTATGTCTGGATTAGAAAAACCACTAGGACTGACAAATTTAAAACAGTGTCTTTATTTATAATGGTATATAAGACAATTTCAAGAAATGTTTTCCAGATCTAACGCACTGACACCTAGGTAGCTTTTCCTGTCCTAATTTTGGTCCTATTTTTAGCCACAATGTTTTATTAAAAATTCATTAATTTTGGGATGGCTCAGAGTAAGAGTATGATTTTTTTTTTTTTTGCATTTATCTGAGGTCATCATTAGGTACATCCTGGGGGGAAATATGTCTAAATTTCTCTTTTATTATTGGGTCTAAAAAGCTGTTGAAGTGCCAGGTACAAAAATAAACCCAGTTTCATAGACACACTCATGTTGTCTTGATCACCTCTATTAATGCATTTGCTCTGATATTAGTTCCTTGTACACATAAAAGTTTTGTTTTTCTTCTGCTCAAAACAAATAAATGAATGAATCAATGAATGAAAATACTTCTAACTCACCTTGGACAGTATTCTAACCTTTGACCATCACTTAACAGACATGCATAAACGCTCACAGCAGAGGGTACGTGTTACACTGGTCTACAAGGAAAATGCTTCCAGAATAAAAGTAATGAAATTTTACCACATGAGAGTCACTGATAAAGAAAAATCAAGTAAAAAATGCTGGTTGGCTAAACTTTCCAAGATACAGCCTTGGGTTAAAATGTGAAATTCAAGAATTAACGAGAGAATGGGTTTGACTCAAAAGGAATATTTGTCTCAGAGCTACAAGATCTACTTCAAAACACTGCACATTAGAATACATTCACTTTACAGGTTATATTTAGTGGAAGATTTATAAAACTATTATATAAATGTACATAAACCAATATATATGTGTAATAACACTGAATCATACCTTGAAAACATCAGCAAACCAGCACTTTTGTCATTTATTTTCCAGTTACTCTTATTAAAATACGTAACATTTAGCACATTTAATCTCTGAAGTAAATCATTTCTAAAAAATTGTAGACCAGTGTTATCTGTTCACTCAGTGCCCCCCGCCTTCTGTTACTACTGTACAGGAGCATAATCCAACCCATTCTGTTGGACTGTTCCTCCAGGTTTTACACCATGCTGTCACACTCAAACAAAATCACACACATAGCCTCAAAAATAATCCACTCCCTCACACTCAGCATCTCAACATCATGTACTCAATGACAGAGCAACAGCCCACTTTACTGAAACAATAGCCATGGACACTGAACCCCCCCTTCAACACATACTTCAAACTCCTGGACACTGAAATGGAGAAGGGCACGTTTTCACAGAAGCGCCATGTGCCACCTTTATCAAAATAACTGTCACCTCACCCATTATTGTCTGACACATAAATATTTTCTGTGTTTTCTCTTATGTGCATGAATATTTATGGCAGGGCTGTCAAACTTATTTCAGTTCCAGGGCCACATGCAGCCCAATATGGTCTCAAGTTGGATCAGTAAAATACATTCAACAAAAATATAAACGCACCACTTTTGTTTTTGCTCCCATTTTTCATGAGCTGAACTCAAAGATCTAAAACTTTTTCTATGTACACAAAAGGCCTATTTCTCTCAAATATTGTTCATAAATTTGTCTAAATCTGTGTTAGTGAGCACTTCTCCTTTGTCCTTTGCTGAGATAATCCATCCACCTCACAGGTGTGGCATATCAAGATGTTGATTAGACAGCAGGATTATTGCACAGGTGTGATTTAGGCTGGCCACAATAAAAGGCCACTCTAAAATGTGCAGTTTTACTGTATTGGGTGGTCCAGGGGGGTCAGAAAACCAGTCAGTATTTGGTGTGACCACCATTTTCCTCGCACAGTCTTCTTCATGAATTCTCTGAAACAGCTTTGGAGATGGCTTATGGTAGAGAAATGAACATTCAATTCACAGGCAAAAGCTCTGGTGGAGATTCCTGAAGTCAGCATGCCAATTGCATGTTCCCTCAAAACTTGTGACATCTGTGGTATTGTGCTGTGTGATAAAACTGCACATTTTGGAGTGGCCTTTTATTATGGCCAGCCTAAGGCACACCTGTGCAAAAATCATGCTGTCTAATCAGCATCTTGATATGCCACACCTGTGAGGTGGATGGATTATCTCAGCAAAGAAGAAGTGTTCACTAACACATATTTAGACAGATTTGTGAACAATATTTGAGAGAAATAAACCTTGTGTGTACACAGAAAAAGTTTTAGATCTTTGAGTTCAGCTCATGAAAAATGGGAGCAAAAACAAAAGTGGTGCGTTTATATTTTTGTTGAGTGTAATAACATAATAACCCATAAATAGTGTAAACTTTTCTTTATCCTTCAGTGTGACAAAAGTTAAATTACATTCTGAAAATGCTTACATTTATAAATTATACTTTAAAAAATGTGAGTAATATGAACAAACTGATTCTTAAGAAAAATAAGTGCAATTTTTAACAATATTAAGCCTGAGCTTGTAATTTACCTTTGTGCATTACAACTTAGGGTGTATTCACACCTGCCTTGTTTGGTCCGTTTAAAACAGACCAGAGTTCGTTTGCTCCCTTGGTTCGGACCTTTTGGGCTGGTGTGAATAAAAACCACCGAACTCTGTTCCGACCAAACAAGCGAACCGAGACCCAGTTGAAGAGGTGGTCTCGGTGCGGTTCCATACGAACCCTGGTGCGGTTCGTTTGAGGTGTGAAAGCAGACCGGACCCGATCCGACACAGTTGGGTTTTTTGTACCTAACGAGCTCCTGTCGTGCGTCAAGCATTATGGACAACAGAGTTTTACCAGAGAAGCGCTCAGAGTGAGGATAGACTACGTAGCTGAAAATGAACCCTGGTCAAACTTGGAGCTTGGAAGGGACACGCTGCCTTTTGGACATCTGGGCAGATGTGCATATAACACAGCTGCTAGAAAGGACACAGAAAAACTCCGACGTTTTCAGCTTGTTCAGCGAGAGAACGATTAGGATGACGGTTAGATTTGTCTGTTGTGCTTGAAATAAAAAATAATAAACGACTTCATCATCCCCAGCAAACTTTACCTGCGTTAAGGAATTCTGTCCCTGGCTAAACTGAACGGTGATATAGGAGAGATACGCATAGGTAAGCAGTACGGAGCACTAATGCTTTTGGAGAACAGTCTTTTCACATACTAGCAGAATTCACACTTCAGACCTGTTCTGTCTTGCGTGAATCAGACCAACAGTCACAACATGATGTGCACACATGAGCGCTGTCCTCCGTAGCCGTCTTGCCCTGTGTCTTCGTCATTGAGAAATTAATTCTAAAATACTGTAAACCTGACGTTGCATCAAACGCTCTTGCTGCTCAAACACTTGTGCAGACGTCTGCATCTGTAAAAACCGCTATGACGATAACAAAAACAGCAGCAAAATGTCCATGATTCTGTCCTTTCACTTTGGACTGAGCGCTTTAATGGACACTGCTCATTTCTGTCCAATGGATGAACGACCTCAGCACACGTGGTTTTGTTTACAGATTTTGGTCCACTTACAAAAATGTACAGTGTGAATACGAACCGCACCAAATTTTAAAAAAATAATAATGATCTGGTCCGGACCAAAGCAAGTGAACTATCGGACTTTCCTGGTGTGAATACACCCTTAGACTCACATTAGGCCTACAAAGGCACAAAACATTTAGTAACAAGCATAATATTGTTAAAACTGCACTTCCTTGTCTTATGGTATTTCAGGTTGTTCATATTTGTTCAGGTTATTCACATTTTTTGAGAAAGGATAGTTTGTACATGTAAACATTTTCATGCAATTTTTTTAAACTAAAAAAGAAAAATCTTCAGTTTTCATTATTTAGGCCTATTAGAATTTTGTGGTTATTTACATATTTTATTGGTCTGACCCACTTCAGATTAAATTGGACTGAATGTGGCCCCTAAATTTAAGTGATTGTGACACCCTTGATTGTTAATCTATCATCCACCCTAACTAGCCTATACCTCAGCATTGTAAATACTGAAGAAACACACATTATTCATTACAAAAAATATGCGCACACACACATTTGCATGATTTCATGTTGACCACAGGCTGTATATAATAAGTCCAAGTTGCAGTTTTAATGTCAATAGTTTGCAATTTGACATCACCATATTTGTTTATTGGAGCCACTAGAGCAGGGGTGTCAAACTCATTTTAGTTCAGGGGCCACATTCAGCTAAATTTGATCTGAAGTGGGCCGGACTAGTAAAATAATAACATAATAATGTAGAAATAATGTTAACTCCAAACTTTTCTCTATGTTTTAGAGTGAAAAAAGTTAATTTACACTACGAAAAGGTTTACATCTGCAAACTATCCTTTCAAACAATGTGAATAACATGAAAGAACTGAAAAAAATTAGTGTAATTTTAAAAATATTCTGCCTTACTTTATCATTTACACATTTACATTATAATATTAAAAAATACACCAAACATTTAATATCAGGCAGAATCTTGTTAAAATTGTACTTACTTCTCTTTTGACATTTCAGGTTGTTCGTATTTGTTCAGGTTATTCACATTTTTTGCAAAATTATACTTTGTTTTAGTGCAAATACATGAAAATATTTACATTTACAAAGAGCAAAATTTGGAGTTGTCATTATTTATATGTTATTATGATAGTATTTTACAAGTCCCGCCCACTTGAGATTGAATTGGTCTGAATGTGGAACCTGAACTAAAAGGATTGTTAACATCTTAGTGTAATTTTTGCATTTCACAAATTCATCCCAAGGGCCGGACTGGACCCTTTGGCGTGCCAGATTTGGTCCCTGGGCTGTATGTTTGACACCTGTGCACTAGAGCATTTGGACAAAAGGGGCGGAGCTTCGGGGACCCAAGGGTTCAGAACCATCCTGCCCAACTACACCGGCAGTAAGCTAGCCAGATAATTAGCTCAGGTAGCAAAAATTAGTGTATTTAAAGACTTCAGGACTTTGACGGTACTGTTATAAAACACAACATTTAACATTTATTTAGTAGCTGAAGTTATTTCATGGCATTTAATATAATATTTCAGTAAATTTCACCACCCTCTTACTCCAATATGTGCACTTGTTCAATCACAGGTCTGTTTAGATACAGATAATTTTAGATAATACAAAAGCAAATATACATAGTACGATTATCAGTTTTAATACCATAGAATTCTTTGGTATACCATTGTAACCCTAGTCACAGATAAAGAAGATATCATCACATTTCACCTGATACTGTCTTAAACATCATCAGTTCAGTCATTCTATGAGATCACACCTGTACTAGTGTGCTCTGTAGTCTACAGCAGGTTTATATAACATTTCTCTAAAAAAATGAGAACAAAGTTGCCTGCTGTTAACTGCAGCTTTAAAAAGAAAATAACCCAAACTACTTAGACCCACCGCTGTTCGATTTTGACTTATTCAAGTTTTTGATCACGACTCAATGCCTTTTGGTTTGCATTAATATGAAATGCAAAACAGCTTAGTGTTCTTAGCACTCTGAAATACTGGAAAAGCTATGAAATCAATTGAGTTTCACCTTCCTGATAAAGGCCAAAGAAGAAGCAGTTTGGCTGCAACAAAAGTTTGACCATGGACATCTGATCATCACAGCGCAAATAAAAAGTAGTTCTAATACTTTGCTTTCCCCCTCAGGCTTCTGAAAATGTTGACGCTTCTGCAGAACTCCAGTGTATTACAGATCACGGCAGTTCATACCGTCTATGAGCCATGCTAAGCAGTTTGGAAATGCTCTCATCTGCAGTACTACTGTACATGAAATAAAAATATCCATCCTGCTGTTTATACATTTAACCAGGTGCATGCAGGGGTCAAACATAGATCATCTTTCCCACTACAGCTGTGTCACAATAGGGCATCTCCCACACTGCCACCATTTCCACTTCCATTATAACTTTATCATTCGGACTCCTTGAGTCAGAGGTTTCTGAAAAGGCTGTCATGTCTCTCCCATGGGGACCCACAGTGTCAGACCCCAGTGTGCTGAGCCTTCCTCTGATATATTCCCCCTGTCTCTCTCTTCCACTGGGTGACATTGCTGAAGCCTTGCCAAGGACAATATGATAAAGCCGTGTGCCTGAGCCACAGTGGAGGGGAATATTTCACCAGTTAGGCCTTTCCAGCTCCAGTGCAGGTGAATCGCACACACTGTTGTCCTGCAACCTTGAAAGCAGCCGCTGATAAATTCACGTAAAACCTCAACAGGGCTTTTACTCTGTCATATTCTGTGTCATTTTAATTAAAATAAATTCACTCGAAATTCAGCCCGTGCTCCATAGCAGGGCAGTGTCAAGGCCTCGTGTGGATCCAAAAATGTGGCTGCTTTTGTGAGTTATTCTGGTTTGATTTTCTGCAATCAGTCATTACACACAGACCCACTGCAAGAGGGAGAATATAGAAGCAGAGACGGCTGCAACAGTTGTATTCTTATTAAAAATACCAAAGTTCAGAAATATCAACCATCTTATATACTTTGTAATGACATACTGTATATTCTGAGGAAAAACAACACATATTGAAAACCAGTACATGCCATTTAATTTAAGTCAGGTGAATATGGAAGCAAGAATGTGCCTTTTATTGAAGAGGTTAATACTATTTTGGTGGCTGCAGTCCCTCATGTGAAGTCACTTTATCAATTATCTACAACACGCCCATGCACATAGGTTTCTTTCTTTGCCCAAAAGACAGACACGAGTTGAACATTTTTAAAGGAATTTCCGCATTACTAATTTTGGTCACCGCTAAGAATGACGCTTATGTTGTTACATGCAGCGCAGGTAAACATATGTGTGTGATTGGTTCACCATCGACCACCGTGTTTACACCGAGGTCAGTTTTTACAAGAAGGTATGAGGCAATCAAATCAGCAGACCAATGTCATACGAACTGTTTGATTTGTGCTTGTGCAACAAAGTCAACATAGACAAATAAGACAACAAGGAGGGAAAAACAGCCTGTGTGGTTACCTTACAGTGTATATTTGTGTAGAAAGTATTATTTTACTGATAGTGTAAATGACAGCCTAAGGGTTATGTGGTTTCAGCTGCATTAAATTTCCAATTATTTGTTAATATACATCTTATTGAGAGTAGGCGGATCAGCTGGGTGTCATGAAAGATAAATATGCTCATATATATATCTATATCAAGCAATAAATTACTGCAAATTTCAGTACAGCGCTGGCAAAGATGTGCTGAAGGAATGATGGGTAAAAATGATAACCCTGAACCGTACTAATACTGTTGTGGAAATTACAGCATTGACCTGACTGTGCCACAGCAGCTAGAGTTAATGCTAAAATGATGATATAACATAATGTCTATAATATTATGTATGATATTTCTGTATGCATATAGCAACACTAGGTAGAGCCTTTAGCATATGGGAGCTAAAGTCAGTGTGGGTCTCCTTCCCCTGTGTGTGTGTCTCTCTCTCTCTCTCTCTTTGCTGATCTGCATTGCCATTTAAAGGTTTTTTGTCGAATTTTATTTTAACCCCAGCTGTCACCCATGTTCCCCTCTCCAGCTATTTGAATAAATAAACATTTTCTTCACATATGGCTGCAGTTTCCAACCTAATTTATGCAGTGAGGAGGCTGTTTAGCGTTAACTTGAATGGTTATGTGTTCAAACTGGAGTGCATCGTCTGCAGCTCGATCTATTTACATATGGTATATGTGAATGATCAAGATGAAGGAAAACACATGGATCTGTATACGAGTCTTAATGGACCGTGTCAATGAAAAGAGCTAATTATGTAAAAATAAAATGTGATTTCTCATGTAAATGATTAATAGAATGTCAATACAACTGAGTCATCCATTCATTCTGAGTGTGAGATCAGGCTACAGTTCCAGAAGAAACAGATTTTTTTCCTAATAATATAACCTAAATTATCAGTTTATTATCTGATTTTGCGAATCTGGAACAATGTATTCTACTAAAAACAGCTCCCACATGGTTAAATCCACTTCAGTAAACACTGATTAAATCAACTCACCGCCTGCATACATTGCAGCGAGCATGATAGAGGAAATCCATGCTATGTCGCTGTAGCTGACCAATAAGTCCTTTTGGATCTCCTTGAAGAAGATGGACAGGGCTTTGGGTGTAGAGTAAGCAAATCCTATGGAAATATGGGCCCCAAATACCACCATCCAGCCCCAGCCTCCATCTGGAGGTTTGTTGCCCAGCTGCTGTACCGGTGTAGGGGACATCCTCCTGTCGAAACAAAAAGAAAACAATAACTTCAGCACTGAAAGGATAAAAAACAAAATCTGAAATAAAGTAACTTGGTCATTCATGATATATGGAAACAATCGGCTGCATAATTGTTACAAAAAAATCTACTTCTTATCATGTGTTTGCCATTTGATAAGAATAAATGCATGTTAAAGTTTCAGAAATACATATAAGGTAAGCACTGGGACTCTAAAATTATTAATAAGTATAAAGCAAATCAAATAAAGAGAAGAAAGCAACATTTATTAAGTGTGTGAAGATATAAGGATGTCCAACCTGTTGGTTCCATTATTGAGTGTAGATTTTAATCCTTATCTTAGATAAATCTTCAAATGATCAATATTTACTGAGTGACCCTTCTAAAGATAAACAGAACATCTAGGAAGATGTTAGATGTGTTTCAGAAGCTTCTTTACCAGAAAAACATTTGATAACAAAGTCTAACAGGGTGGAATTTGGAAGAAAAATCAGACAGACATGAAAAGGCAAAAAAATATAATAAAATAAAACAGTTGTAGTTTACTTCAATTTGCACAGCTGAATCCCTGTAGAAAAAAACATTTTGTCCTTGAAAGTGGTCTCAGTGGAATTTATGTCTTATTTCAATGGAGATAAAGTACTGAAGGGGGGGGGGGGGTTGACTTCCAGGGCACACATTAAAGAAAGAGAGAAAAAAAAAAGACAGAAATAACTATGGAGATAACCTTGGTTAAACATATGATTCAACACAGTTTACCCTTGTCTACATCAGAATGAAAGAATATCTGTTTTGATATAACCTTTGAATTAACTGAGCTTTTATGAACATCTACATCAATATATGAAAATACCACATTTTGACTGGATAATACAAAATGCAGAGAATAGTATTATAATAAATGGCAATAAGTCCCTTAGCAATAGTTAAATTAAGAGGAAAATTCATTTGGAAATCACCAAAAAATGGTTCAAATTCTTTAAAGGTTAACAAGCTGATCACTTACACTGATCACTTAGTAAAAGGTTTTTTGTTTTTTTTTTTGTTTTTTTTTTTACATCTTGATTTGAAACACCATGATGCAACAGGGTTTGTTTTTTTTTCTTAAGCATTTTGTAATCTAATTTTTTATGTAATGTCCTTTGCAGTGTTTTTATTTGATTATTTCTATATTTTTTAAACAAATGTTGTGAAACTCTTGTCCCCTACAGAGGACAAAAATAACTGCTGGGTCTCAAGAGGATATATTTGATCAGTAATGGAGATCACAGTGTTAAAGACACTGATATCTATTAACCAAACATGTCTTCATCTGCAGTACAAAGCGGGTTTAGTGAATTGAGTTTTAGTATTCAATAAAACACAACATTCGTAGGTAACTCACAACACACACAGTCACTTCACAGAACCCAAGTCACCTTTAACCACATGCGCAAAACATATGAAGTCAAACTAAAACTCAGATTTTCATTGAGTGGAAACGGGTCTGTTTTTTTTTTTTTTTTTCTTCTCTAACGTTACTGCCGGAGTCTCGAGGACGGAATGACGCTACGATGGTCGCACGCGGTGACACAAAAAAGCAGTTACATGTGTCGGTTTTTAATATTTTCGTCTCTTAAACCACCGTCCAGAAGAGCTTCGGTTTGTCTTACCTTTCACTGAGCTCCTCCGCAGCCTGTTTGTTTAACTTTGTAACTGAAACTTTTACGCCGCTGTCGTTGACGTCTGGTCACGTGTTACGCACATGGTTTAAGGAGGTTTGGGGTTTTGCTTAATGATGACGTCACTGGTATAAGGATGAGTCTGTTCTGCTTGTTGCTCAGCCCATAGACTCAGTTTAGTTCAGGGGCCTCATTCATCCCAATATAATCTGAAGTGGGCTAGTGGACTAGTAAAATTATATCAGTGAAAAAAAGTACAGTTACAGTCTGGAAATGTTTATGTTTGCAGTTTCATTAAAATGTGAATAACATGAGCAACCTAAAATGTCTTAAGAAAATAATTGCAATTTTAATGACATTAGGCCTCAGTTGATCATTTACACATGGGCATTACAACTTACAGATCACAGTGGATCTACAAATACACTAAATATTCTGTTACACGCAGAATATTCTTAAAATAGGAATGACTTCCCTTAAGACATTTCAGGTTGTTCACATTTGTTCAGGTTATTCACATGTTTTGTGAAAGGATAGTCTGCAAATGTAATTTGTTCCACTAAAACAAAGGGGAAAAATTGGAGTTCTTATATATATATATATGTATATACATATATATATATATATATATATATATATATAGGTTATTACCCCTTGCCCCCCAGAGGGGAGGCAAAGGGGTATTGTTTTTGGATCGGTTTGTTTCTTTGTTTGTTAACACTCTACCAGCAAAACTATTGGTTGAATTCATACCAAATTGGGTTTATAGATTGCCAGTGACCCAGAATAGATGTGGTTATATTTTGGGAAAAGTAGGTAAAAGTTCAAATTTTTTATTTTTTAAATTATTTTTTTCCCCATTTACTTATAATGGGCGAAATTTCACATCTATAAAAACATCAATTTTGTTTCAATTTAGTTCAAACTTCGCACACATATAGAGGCAAATGATATGCCGACATCAGTGCATACATAGACATGACATCAGCTGGATTGATGCCAAAGTAAGCTACAATACGTGCGAGGGGCGGGGTTTGTTGTGCCTGACACCAACCTAATTAATATCTTCAATGTAATTTTTTAAATGCATTTTACAAATTCATCCCTGCTACAGATAATTCTTCATATCACAGAATGATCGAATGAATGAATGAATGATCTTTGGTTCTGATGTCAAAGGCGTGTTTATAGACAGACATATGCTCCTTACTG
Organism: Sphaeramia orbicularis; assembly: GCF_902148855.1. Taxonomy (NCBI): domain Eukaryota; kingdom Metazoa; phylum Chordata; class Actinopteri; order Kurtiformes; family Apogonidae; genus Sphaeramia; species Sphaeramia orbicularis. The sequence goes on along the minus strand of NC_043961.1, from coordinate 22,955,814 downwards.
TATGTGATGCTGTCATGCTTGTCGTTCATTTGTCTTTTCAGAAGTTCTGAAAATTTCAGTTTGTTCTGTCAGTGAAAATCTGTTTTGAATCATAAGCCTCATGAATTTCCTCCCAAAACAGTTTTATAAGTATGATTTATCATCACCAATACTGCCTCCATCATCTTAAACCTTTAAGTGGGCTGAATACATACTGGGAAAAAACAAAAAGATGTTACATCTCCCACCAAATTAGAGCTGTTAATTCAAAAAGGACTAATATTGTCACAGCACATCTGTATTTACTAAAATAGGCTAGGTCATTCACAGTGAAATTTTTACTTTACAAATTAGACATGTCTGATTCACATGGGATTAAGACCACAGATAAACTGAAAAAAAGTATAACTCTAAAATGTCACTTTCAATAGTTTTATTTTGAAATTATGTGCAATGTGAATTTCACAGTTGAGCTCAACCACCACTATAACCCCAAACCCCAAACAGACAAACCAGCAAAGTAAAAGTGAGGAAAGAAATGCATGAACAACACAATGGAATAGCACCCTTAAACGATGCAAACAGATGACCGGAAATTAGCTATGTACTGCAGCCCGAGGCTACCAATTCTTGAACACGGAAAGCGTTTTCTTAGCTTGTTGCATTATGTGACTGGTGTTTGAAAGTTGCCGTAACAATGTAGTTACTTCATCTGTAATGCTTAGTTTTAGTGAGATGTTAAATAAAAGGCATACTACTACACTACTGAGGGAAAACAAAAATCAAAATGTATCACTCCTGTGTGTTATCATTGTTTCTCAACAGAGCAGGATTCCTCTACCATAACTAAATAGGTAATTACATTTAAAAAAAAAAAACAAAAAAACAAAAAAAAAAACAGCCACTGAAGACAACATAAAGAAATCACATCTATTTTTCAAGTTATAAAAGAAACTGAAGATAAGTTTATAAAACTGTGCAAGTACAGCAAACCTATAGTACAGTATATTACACATAACAAAACATTTAAATACAGTACTGTGTATCAGTAGAAATCCTGAGAGTTCTCTGTTCCTGGTTCTCCAATGGCCGTCTGTAGACATGTGGATGAAGCTCAAACCTTCTCTCACCCTTAATGAGGGTTGTTTCGAGGGCACCGTTCAAGCCAGGTCAATTAAAAAATATCTCAAAGTCAGTCATTGGTGGATCTTCTCTTGGAGAAGTTATATTCTGTCCTCAAGTCTTTACTGAATGTGACTCTTCTGGTATGTATTTCCATGTAAATCCCTTAAATGATTGCTATATGGTTACTAAAACCTTTCCGTGATAGAGGGGCACTCTTCATTGAGATAAAATACGAGGGAAATGTGTAGTGCAAAGATGACACAGGAACTTGCATGAGGAAATAGACGGCACTGAAAAATGTCACACTCTTGACAAGGAACGCCACTCGGTGGTGGGATTACTTCTATACAAGATTGTCAAAAAAAAAAAAAAAATTGAAAAAAAAAAAGCAGCACCAACAGTTTGTGTCCTCTGTGTAATGGCGTGAAAAAGACGGATTCATGGCCGTTGGATGAATTCGCACACAACCTGGGTCACCCTCACGTGTGTATAGTCTGCTTTGACAGGAGGGTGCTTCGTAAAGTTTGCAGTTAAGGACCGTTGAAGTGGAGAGTGATTCAGTGCAACGCTGAGTAAGACTTTTCTTCATCAGGAGAAACAGCTATTGATTCTGATGCCCCTTTTCCAGCCACAGGCACACTGGCATCCCAAATGGTCTGCACTAAATTACGCATCACTTCCAGCCTGCACCCATGCAACAGCCAAATAAACACTATAGGAACCTATGTGATTTTCACTAGCAGAGACGAGCACACAAAACAATTAATGCACTTTTACTAAGGTAATATAATGCAAGAACGCCTAATCACAGTTCCATTAATTATTGCTACCACAAAATTTTTGTCCAGATCAATTATAACAAGAAAACCCCTAATGCTTGTTTTGGCATTTGAGAGGAAGGCTCATTCAACCTTTTTTAAATCATTATAATAATCTAACATTAAAAAACAACCTCACACGGTTGCTTCATCAACACGATAGCCTGAAATGTCCCTTTTCTCCTAGTCAAATATCTCTGAGGTTTCTGAGGTAAACCTGTTAGTTGGTCTGTACTGTCCACTTAGTGTTGCCACAAATTTGACTCCATCCTTATTTCTCCAATGTGGAGAGCGAGTATCCTAACGTTTCACTTAAGTTGTCTTTGCATGTGGTACAAAATGGATGTCAACTTAAAGACTGAGAGGTATGAGCCCCCGTGCGACTAAAACCTCAAACTAAACTTAAAAAATAGTTTGGAAGCCACACACAAGTGTATTGTTTGACACGCTGACGTTTGTGAAGGAAGAGAGGACCATAAAAATATCATGTAAGCTTCAAGCATCAAAACACTAAGGTAATGTAAATGACAAGCACACTTCAAATTAAAAATCATCTAAAAAATAGGCTGCAGAAAGACTTGAGCACAAAAAAGAGAAAAAAAAAAAAAAATACACACAAACCTCAGAGCCAGCAACCAACTAATGAGCTACGGTACTCATCTTACCCGTATGAATATATAGTTTATATAGTTATTTATATTATATAGATTTTCACTTATGCTTTCATGTAGCATCCACATCTCCAGGGGGCACTTTTAACTCACCTACATCCTAATTCGCATGCTTATCGTTTGTAAAAATCCTTACCTATATATGTATCTAAAACAAAAATAGAACATGGCTCAACAACAAGCAAAAAAATAGTATAATTGCACTTATGATTCATTGTATGGTTTTGTTATAGAAGCATCAGTGTGGGTAGTTGGTGCTGTTGACAAAAAAAATAAAATACTGCAATCTTTAAAAGCACCCCCGTTTTGATCATATTAAACCAAAAACTGAACAACTTAAGACTGAACAAAAAAAATGGTCCTTGTGGTGCAAACCCAAGGTAACACCAGGCACAGGGGCAGGCAGGACCACTCAACTCCCTCTGCCTCATAGATTGGGTTCGCAGAACACGCTACCTCAAAGCACTTTCTGTAGACATTGTGGGTAAAGTTTGGCCACCACACATTCAAAATGGCGACCCAAATCCCAGAGGCGGTCTGGGGTTTCGTAGATTTTGGTCCATATATCTGCCTCATCGTCGTACTGGTAAAGGGAGTTCTTACGGCTGGTGCGAAATACATGCTCCTCCACCATGACCTGTGTCGCTCGTACAAAAAGGTGTAGCTTGCCTTGCAGCAGCATTGCCTTAATGTATGGGCTAGTGGCTTGGTCAAAGGGCAGATCTCTCTTGCGACTCCACGTGTTCTTCTCAATGTCATAGACCTCCACAGTAAAGGTACGCTGGTGGTTCCTGCAGATGCCGGCAATGTAGTAGATGCAGTTTTTATACAAGGCAGCCAGACCCTGACTCCGAGGGACGCTCATTGGGGCGAGATGACTCCAATAGTCTTTTCGAGGATCAAAGCAGAAGAAGTATTCGCCTGTGGAAAACAAGCACAAGTGACATTTTTAAAAGCTGTTGAAAGGAATTATCTAAAATACAGAGTATGCTACTCTTTAAGCCCAGGGACATTTGATTCCAGTGGGAATCTTTTCAACCTAACACAAAACAATGGATTAGCTGATGGCAGAAGCTTCATTGACTTAAACCAAGTTATGATCAGAAAACAGCAAAGGTAAGACAAAATTCACCATCACTTCATAATGTCACCTTTAGTGTTGCTCTTTGTCTCATTCAATAAGTTTCTGTTGTAGAGAAACACTTGTAGTGATGTAGCTGTTTAGTGTTAGCTTAGCAGTGCACAGTTTATCTCACTGGTTTGTTTTATGACATTATAGCATTTGTGCATTTTCGTTTTGTCAAATTTCTGCAATTTCATTGCACAACTGGTGTAATGACAATAAAGTCTATTCTATTCTATTCTATTCTATTCTAACATGCTGATCTTGGACTGTTAGCTCGTTTTAGTTATTTTCCCACTTAGGTAATTGTTTAGATTGTGTTCTGTTCTCTGACCATTGGTTTCATTGAGTTTTCAAAGCTGACATTCTCCTAGTGACGTGGATGTATAGTATGTGTATATTGCTACAGGTGTCACGTAGCATTACCATGGTAACACAGAACTGTGGTTGCCCCAGGCACAGTGGGCAACTAGGATTAATAGGGTATGAGTGTAATTATCTACATTTGAGCTTCAGAAAATGTACAACAGAAAGTGTTATTACATTATTACAGGTAAATTCAGTCACTGTGCAGCCTGTAAAGCAGCACAGAAATAAAACTCACCTTGGAGGACATAAATGCGGTCTTTGTACTCAATAGCACTATGAAACTCCATGGCCACTGGCATCGGACTGACTGCTGTCCAGCAGTTGTCCCTAGCATCGTAGCACTCCACTGATTTTAATGCATTCCGTCCATCACCTTCATATACACGGCCTCCCAGTGCATAGAGTTTACCACAGCAGTGCACAAGTCTACAGCCGATCCTTGCTCTCAGCAGAGGTGCACGTGGAAGCCATCTGTTGCCCGCATGTTCGTACTGCCAGAAGTCACTCTCTGCTCGATGGTCTATGGAAACCTCACTGTTGCTTGGTCTGTAACCTCCAGCGATGTAGATGTCATTTTCTGAGGACACCAGGATACCAACCTCTCTGAGATCGTTTGGTGGTTTGCAGAGCTTGAACACCCTCCCTGTAACCGTGTCCAGGCAAGGCACCGTCTGCTTCTTCCCTGAGTGTTTGTGAGCGGCGTCAAAGCAGATGACCATCTCAGAAGCAGTCATTCCCAGGCGCTGTGGGCAACCATTGGTGCCAGTAAGGCGGGCTTTTGCCTCAGCGGGGTCCTTAGAAAGGGACAGGGCACAAGCGAAAGGGGCAGGTATCCGACTGAGAAAGGCCTCATCGAGCAACGGCAGACGGATGCATTTGGAAAAGACTTCCGCTAAGTGGGCTTCACGGCTAGACAGATCATGTTCCAGCCAGCGGACGATGCTATCATAGACATGCTCTTCTTTCTCCACGTTCAGGTCATCATTGTTCAAAATGCTGACCAGTTGCTCCTTGGTCATCTGGAGGAACTCCTGTTCTCGTGACACACATAAGAACTACCACAAAAATAAGGAAAGGAGAAAAAAAGAGAATCTTAGCAACTAAAATACAGAAATACAGTGTCTAGTAACGAATCTAAGAACTGTGACACAAAGCACTTTGTTTAATTACAGAGGGAAAATTAAACAACAAGCTTTTACATTCTTCAGTGGCTGGTTATTTTCATAATCACTTCAAAGTCATTCCAGTCACACTGTCCTTCACAGAAATTGCTTTACAGGCACTGAGGATAGAACAGGGTTTCAGCATATTTCAACAAGTTAAAGACTTTTTAAGCTCAATATTGATGCAATTTAATACCATTTAATATTTTTATTTGCCAGTTCATTCTGCAAAGAACAACTGACAATGACATTACAAACATACAAGTACAGACATTTTTATTTGCACTATTTGGTCTCTGCATAAATTGGTACTGATGTGTGTGTGACGTACTGCTGTGTGATAAATGAATGAATGTAGATGTGTGATCAAATGTATGGATGCTGATATGTGAGTGATGCATATTTTTGTTTTTATTACATTTTATAGTTATTATTACTATTTATGAGTCTGCATCCTGACAGTGCACCTAAATTTCATTGTACATTCTGTATAATGACAAAGTATCTTTATCTTTTTACATATAAAGTACATTAATGTATTCACATTTTTGTCATTTTTTTCACACACATTTAATGTTGGTCATGCACTTTGCATTTGGTTTTTAGTTTCATGTTGGCTTTTGTTGTTTTGTCAGTGTGAGCAAATTTGACGGTTTTTACTCCAAAAGCATGTTTAAGAGAGGCTAATGTAAAAGAAAGGTTCTAAAAAGTGTTAACGCCATGATCGAAACAATGTTTAAAATGTAAAAAAAAAGTGACAGTCTGGCAGTGACTTTTAAACATCAAGGAAAACTGGCATTATATTATGCAAACTGCATTACCAACTCAAATAAGAGCTACAGCAGGAATACTCCTTAGTCCTTGGTGTGATATAACTGCTAATACAGTGTATTTTATGAACTAAGATGGTTTTCCTCTAATGTTATTATCAGGTGTATGGCAAGACAAGGTTGTGCCCACTACATGCACAAATTTAAAAAAGAGAAAGAGTGGGGCAGTTACAGACATGCACCAGTGTGATACACTAAACAAACACTGAACCATTATAGTTTGTGTCAGTTGTTTCTCTCTAATGTTTTCAATTTCATTGCAAAGGAAACTCGGTGATATGAGACTGTTTTACTAAACCTCATGACTCTCAGGTAATGAAAATGAGATTTAATAATTCTTCAACTTCTCTCGACAATGGGAACAACATACATCATAAAATTACAATGTGAATAACTGAACATTAATGTTAAACAAACCTTCTTGCGGATGTAGTCCTGTGAGCGTTCCCTCAGCTCCTGGTGTCCATAGGCATCAGCAAACATGTAGACCCCAATACAGTTCTGAGGGTCAAGTCTGCTGATCATGAACTGGGCACACTGATCCTGCAGGGCAGGGATCTGGAAAATGCTGGCTGCAGTGAACAGGGCCTGCACATTGGACTCAGAAAGTGTGACCCTGGAAGTGTAGGCATAGTCTAGTACGAGGTGCATGGATTCAGAATCTACACCAACAATTCGGACTTCACGCTGGCTGCTTTCTGTAAGGCCACTGGTGAACATGGACCTGGTGGTTGGAGAGAAAACACACGCTTTGACTTCAGTAATCACTTCTCATGCAACAACAACCTGAATGTGTTCTAATTTCATCAGGATTGTTTATCCTAACATTATTATTACTTAGTATTATTTCACTTATTGCTCAAAAGATACATTTAGGTGTTTACTGCAGCATCTGAACTACAGAAACAACAGATGCCATTGCACTTAAAGAGTGAAAACAATGTGAATATCACCCAGATATATCTGCAAAACAGATACTGTTTACTTTCTTACTTGTGAAGGAAAATTTGAGAATCTGTTCTCTTAAGAAAAAAATAAATAATTATGATTTTTTAAATTCAGTATAACTACTTCAATGTCTGAAGAGCATCCTACTTTTCAGAAGAAAAAGGACTTTTCCTCTGCGACAAATGTAAAACAGAACCAGACAATCTTTCACTAACTATTCTATACATAAATGTCTTACCTAAAGTATGGGCTGATTGCTGCAAGAACATTTCGATGGCATGAAAACGTCTTGCCATGGTCCACTTCTACAACGATATCTGTGAGCTGTGCTTCATCATACAAGGCTTTGAGCTGCTGAAGGATGTTACAGGCATGGACAGCATCTACCCCGTTGTAGTTGGTGCTCGGAGGTGTCCCATTTTGTACTTGTAACAGCTTCCCAACCTCTGAAAATGGACAGCATAAGGTCAAGACAGAGATGAGTTAGAAGGACAGACACAGAGTTGAGAAAGTAAGATTTCTAACTTTGGTCTCAAGATGTTCTTCATCATCTTGTCGCCTCTATAAACATACTCCCTTGACACAGATTCACATTTTTAGTGTACATTTCTACAAATTTTTGTTGACACTATGCCTACTGCACTGTGTCCAGGAGCTTTTCATTACTCCAGGGTGTTGTACATTGTATAGACTGTAAAGCACATGGAGGGGAATTTGTGATTTGTGTTATTAGGCTATATAAATGGAGTTGATGTAACTTTTTCCACAGCAACTGTTGATACAGTTAATGCATTCAAAACTGGACAACACTGAATGAATATTGGGATATTCTGTCTAATGTATACTCTGTTATCCAAATATTCAAATAGTTACTGTATCTCCTCTTTAAGTGTGTTCAATGAAACAGCTACTGTCACTTTCTGTCACCGAGTGCCTTTATATTCACAAAATACAACAACTTTTATCTTTATTCACGAACTGACAAAATTTCTCGTAAGCCGTTTATGTGGCTAATGAAGATTAATTTTCTGCAAGTAAACATGGAATTTAATAATCAGTGAATTTAATGTGTTTAAAACAAAGATAAATAAGACTTTTTCAATGTGGGAACTAAGCCTCCTTCCTACATTCCGATGTGTTTTTTTTTTTTTTCTCTCTATCTAATATCTCAATCATGGGAAATACCACCTTCAAGACACACAACTGTGGAAATAAATCAATAGACTGACTTTTTGTTATCACCAATCTCATGTACTGTCTGATACTTTCAACACAAGATGAGACAGATGGTATTGCCAGAGCTGACATGACTACAGCAATAAAATAAAATACTGACAGTAGTGTACCCAGTTCTACCCCACCCTATTTTCTGTAATTTTTGGCCATGTTGTCATAGACTGACTTAAGATATACAGGTAACACTTGTGCCTAAAACAACAAACTCCTAGATTAACTCTTCAAGTAGTGTCTAAGTGAATATGCTGCTTGTCACACGTGTGCTTTAGAAGCATCATCACGTTTTTAAGTTTCTTTAATGTTTAGTTATAGTTTATGTATTAGCAGATGATACATAATAAGTGAACTTCACCAACAAATACCTCGTGTTGTGCAATGCTAACTCGTTGACAGGACAAAGACTCGCGAGGAGTGAATAGAAAACTACTGCCTCGCCAGGTGGTAGCTAGCTTGCTAACATTAAATATCCCTGGCCGGTCTCGACAGTTTCCGTGCATGTAGCTAATTAGCTTGAAAGTTAACTTGAAGATTAAAAACTGCTCAATAGACAAGCTTTATAATGATTCGTCTGAGTCTGTGTTTAGCTAGAAAAACAGCAGGTCTTGTGGTTACCTTAGCTGGTCGACATGAGAGCTTAACTTTTAGCAGACAGCTAAGCACCAGGCTAATGTTAGCAAGCTCTCCCTAATACAACACTAACGAGATAAAACGATACAAAATCATATATGTCTCGAGTCCAAACGTTCATATGTGAAAAAAACACAATAGTCTAGTGCGATATTCAGTTCATGGGTATTAGTGACACTACCCACAACTTAAACTTATCCAACATTTGGCTCTTGTCATAAACAAGTGTTTATACAATCAGCTGTGGATAGCAGGCTAACCGGCCGAAAGTTAGCCAGACAGCTAACATTAGCTGCTTAGAAAGGCTAGCGATTACCAACACTTTTGAGGAGTCGTTTAGAGCTTGAACCCTTTTAAAGAGAAAGGAACATGGCACGACACTTTCTATTAGTCTATGAGACTATGCTAAACGAACATATAAACACATAATTTACAACTTTAGATGCGTTATTTAAGTCAGACTAGTGCACAAAACAATGATTTTTTTGCTAACCTCCACTGGCAGCCATTCTCTCCAGTCTGTCTTAGGGCAGACCGAGAAACGTCAGTGAGTGCAGAGGAGCCCCGGAAACAAGGATCAGCCAATCAGCAGACGAGCTCCGATCTCTCAGCCAATCAGATCTCTCTTATCTGAAATAGGAAAAAAAAAGTTGACGGATGGATTGGCATCACTATGTACACTAATGGAATTAAAAATGAAATGAAATACCTGAATGAAAACAGTCAAAGCTGCCCTTCTAAAAATACAGATACATAGCAGCCAAAGCAGTTCTAATCTATCAATCACAGACTAAACTGTGGACTGCTATATTGTCATTATTATTATTATTAGGAGGTAACAGTGCTGTTTCTTTGCATATCTGCAGCCAAGAAGGAAATTTACTCCAAGTGAAAACATAAAGAAGAGCAACATTTGGTTGTAAAAATAGGTATTCTTTTGGATTAGTTGCCAATCAAAATACAAATCCTTGGTATCCTTTGTCTTTTGATTTGGAGAAGAGAAAACTGCAGAAAATCGGTGTGTCATTTCAAATTCTGCCTTTTTTCCTGATTTCGGCTCCTGCAGCTTTAAGTTGACATGTAGATCTGATGAAAACGAATTTACACTCATGAATAGTATAAACTAAATGCCTTCTTTTGCAAATGCATTTGAAAAAGAATAACTGCATGAAGGCTAAAGAACAACATCTAATATTGACAACCTGTCAGTTGTATTGTGATTACTGTAAACCTTAAAGTGTCTGTTCATACCATATGTAAACATGGGTACTATGACACCATGATAACCCTCCAAAAGGAAGATAAAACATCTTGATGGCTGAAAAAATTTAAAAAAAACAAAAAACAAAGCACATATCCAATCTATTGTTCCTTAAGGTAGTTTAGGTCTTTTTAATTTTAATATCTGTTCAAAGTGTCATGTTTCTGATCCGTTTGGTTATAATAAGTTATTTGGTGTTATTTGGACTGTCAGCTGTTCTTTATAAGTCAAATAAAACTGATAACAGGATAACAGATGTCAGAACATTTACAGCTAAGATCAAGAACTGACTGAAAACAAAACAAGAATGTACCCACTTCTAAAATGTTTAATATTTGGTGAATTTGGACTGGTTTCTTTTCTTTTCTTTTTTTTTTTTTTCTTTTTGTGTGTGTGAATGTGTGTGAATGTGTAGGCTTTTATATTGTTGGTTTATCCATCCACCTTCTCCTATCCAGGGCGCAGGAGAAGATGGATGGATGGACAGATTATACTCCTGTTTCTACTGCTTTTATACTATTGTTATTAATACTGTTGTTATAATATATTCCTCTGTTGAAAAGCCCAACCAGGTGACAGGAGTTGCAAACTAACTAAATACTATAATACTCTTTGTGCAGAACATCAGATGTTCTTTATCTCTGCTGTGTTCACTGTCTTGTCCCTGATAAAAATGTGAATTCAGTCATTCATCATCTGAACCCACTTTATCCTCACTACAGTCACGGTGGTCACTGGAGCCTATCCCAGCTACTTATGGGTGCAGGCGGGGTACACCCTGGACATGTCACCAGTTCATCACAGGGCTGACATATAGAGACAAACAATCACTCTCACATTCGCACCTATGGGTAATTTAGATTAGCCAATTAACCTATCAGTGCATGTCTTTGGATAAATACGTGATTTAATCAAATTAAATAAAAATGAACAACTGACAGCTGTCATGACCGGTCCTCAATCTGTTACACCAAAACAACCTCAAAATAATCTGATAAACTGGCTGATTCTAATGTAAGCGAAACACTACTTGTATTTTCAGGTGAGTACACACATTATATATACTTTAAATTGCATTTCTTCATCTAATTTCTCTTAAATCTTGAACAATGGACCTTTTACATCACCTTTGCTGATATAAACAAGGTTTTTACCCTGTTCAAAATCATATCACTGAAAAGTTCTACTAAGTCTTGATTCCAAACAGGAATACTATGCAGCCTAAAGTCAATGTTCAATAAAATGTAGGTTAACACCAACATCCTCAAGATAAATAGATATTTTACAATAAAACAAATACTTGTTGCAGGAAGGATATATAGTCCTACTGTGCATTTAATTTGTGGATTAGGACTCTAGAGTATTTCAAGTCCCCTTCCATGGTTTGGTAAAGTTATCTTAGTTATCATATTGTATTTTAAGAACAGACACAATAAAAAGCCCTTTTGTCCTTATAAACATATAGAGTTTTTTTTTTTATTTGTGTTTTGCCATAATATGTGTTCATGGGGAAATGTTTGCAGTATTTTGCTTGTATACAGCCTCATTACTGTTCTTCTATTTAGGCCTTGGGTACATTTAATCTGTCTGGCAGAGTACATGGTTAGTCAAGTCCAGAGTCTAATATAGTCAGTTAAATATGTCACATTCTGTAAATAAAGTGTGCTCAGTTGCAAACGGTTATTACTGTTACTGATTTATCTTGTTTGTATGGAATAACATGGAATACCCCAAAGCAGTAAAAAAAATTTAACCTATAAAGACCCAAACAGCCACTACTGATCAGAAGTATCCACTGATCTAAACTGTTTAATACCTGCTGATCCACTAATCCTATCAATCCATGTAAATAATTGGTAAAAAATATAGTTTGTTGTCTTTTCATGGTCATCAGATATGACCCATTTGGACGTTCAGAGACTCCATAGTGAACGTGGAAACACTGTCCTCTTTTACAACATTGATTCACCAGTAAAACCCATGGAGTTGGATCAGTGACAGTGGATGGAAACTCTGGGTTTATGTTCAGTAAATTATATGTTTTACTGAAAAATTATCTTTTTCTTCAGTTTTTTTGTTTTGATACAATAACCTTTGAATTTACTTTGAGTTTTCATGAGCATCTAAATCAAATATAGAAAATTAACCCTGTAAAGCCTGAACCATTAAATCATTGACAGAAAATTGTAGTTCTTTGAAACTGGAGCCTTTATTGGTCCTTCTGAACAACCAAAAAAAAAAAAAGGTTTCAAATATCAATTTCCATGTGTGAGTTTCAATTTTGTATCATATTTGATACATCTGGTCTCAATGCTCAAATATTATTTTTGAACAAACAAAAACATGATATGACACAAACATGTCTAACAAATTGGTAATTCCTTTTCAAAATTCACCAAGTTCTGCCTCATTCCTCAATGCTGATCTTGTGGTGTCACTGGAAAGGCCTCTGATGAGCAAATGCCTCCCCCCTGGTGGATTATCCATGTATTGCATGTATCTAATTGTATACATCAGGTTTTTAAAAAAAAATAAAATAAATAAAAATCACACTGATCATGTAGAGGGCTTCAAAACTCATGTATCAAATATGATACATTTGGCGTTATAGGGTTAAATATAGGAAAATTTAGATTTACAGTGAAAATTGGAAAAATACATTGGATGATATTCTAATAAATGGTAATAAATCCCTTAAGAAAGGTTAAATAGAGAGAAAAAAAAAATCATTTGGGAAATGACTCAAAATTGGCACTGGGTCTTTCTAGGTTAATATAAGCCTACATTTGTGCATATATTATTACATTTTAATTCAACTTGTTAAAGAAACATCTCTTATCATATGCACAATATAGGGTTTCTTATTAGCCATTTTTGTTATATCAGTGTCATGAAAATGTCTCTGTTTACTGGTAATTAAACGTTTTACAAGGCTGCTCTCAATATAATCATAGATAAGTATTAATCTCATCACTCTATCTCTGTCTGTTTAAATGCCGCTCTTCAATAAAATAGAACTGCACCATATGACCCCTGACCTCCATCTATATGAGCCATCGTGATCTGTTTTCAAATAATGGCTCAATGACAGTAGAAAATACCATCCAGTCTTACACAAACTAATACAACATAACCAAGAAAGTCCGACTTAGAATTAATTATCATGTAAGTCAGTTTCATGCCAATGTGCACAGTCAAAAGGTTAGAAATGTACAATAATGTGACTTATATCAGGGGACAGTTTGTTTTTGTAAATCTTGTCAATCTCTCTCATTTTTTCAATCTAAACGAGAAAATGAATATTAATCATTGCTATAGGAAACATGCATTTTTCATCCTCCAATTAAGCCCAACTTCCATATTTCATGTAAATTGAAATACATATTTTAAACTTGTCACACAAACTGTCAACAATAATGAGTCAGTGCCATTTGTGGCAGTAATTTATTGCAGTTTGAGCTCTCCATTGGAGTGTGCTGCAGTAAGTCTTTTGACATTCACAACACGTGGCAGCACCTGCAACCTCATGCTGTCAAGAGAAATAGACTAATTGCTGTTTATTGAACACTGTGATTGCAATATAATTCCCATGTATTAACGTGCTGTCATTTAATCCATATTGCTTTAATTGCAACTCATTGATTAATGGATTTGTAAGAATAATTACAACAGCATGTCGTATGTTGTCTCTTGAAATGTGAGGAGCACTAAGCTGCTGTTGATCTTTTCACATTTTATTACAGTTTTTCTGATGATCTTACTCTTTTTGCACATTTCCATATAAAAGCCTTAAGAGAAAGCATTATGAAACTGCTTAAAAAACATTACTACTTATTTGTTTTTTTCATTTGCTTGATTCCGTTTTGTATCTGATTGTGGGAGTCTGTCATCTTTCGTCTGACACCCGACACCAGATTTATTGAAGCGGCACAAATTTGCAAGGCTGCATTCCAGAAAAGCACTGAAGGGAGTTTCCAGTTTTAGAAGGAGATCTACTAACAATAAGCAAATTTATACAGAGAATTATGAAAACAGTGTAAATACACGCAACAGACTGAGTTTTTCTGCAGTAAAACTTGAGGTATTGGTAGATAAATGCGACCTGGTCTAAAATAGTGACCTAAAATACTTTAAAATCCCTATGTCTGGTGTTCAGAAAGGCATATCTGGATCACCAATGTGAGTGAGATAAATACAAGAGGGGGAAACTGCATTCCACGGAGGAAATTAAAGAGGATGGCTCTGTTCCTGACACAAAGAGGATGATGTAAAGTGACATTTGTAGGCTGCCATAACACACTGAATTCTGACTTCCAGAATTCACAACAGTATGTGGTCAAACCTGAGCAGCAGTTATATTGTATGTGGTGGAATGAAAGATTTACCTACCGGCGCCTTTGCTTGGCTTTACTTACCGAGCAATCCATCCTCATGTACTTCAAAGCACAAATAGAAGATACTACCAAAGCCCTCCTATCTCTTGTATTGGGGGGGGGGGGGGGGTCTATCTACTGTGCACACACCAATTATGATGAGAGTCTATTTGGTAAAAGGAGTTAAATCTAAACTAAAGTCTAATCATCAAGAAACAACTGTCTACTCAAGCAGCATTTGGGTCTGCATGCGGGAAAAACAAACGGGCAGCCACAGAAGGTATGGAATCTATTATTATTACCTCCACCAAGGAGGTTATGTTTTTGCCAGGGTTTGTTTGTTTGTTTGTCTGTTTGTTTGTTTGTTTGTTTGTTTGTCTGTCCGTTAGTGTGCAACATAACTCAAAAAGTTATGGACAGATTTGGATGAAATTTTCAGGGTTTGTTGGAAATGGGATAAGGAAGAAATGATTAAATTTTGGTGGTGATCGGGGGTGGGGGGGCCCACGGGGGGCGCCACTGATCAGCCTTGGCGGAGGTCTGTGCTCTCCGAGTGCTTCTAGTTATACAATGCGAACTATACAGGCTAACTGCATGGACTGAATATTAAATATCTTTGAACACAGCTGGGGACTGAGTGAATCATGCAAAGTTGTCAAACATAGATCTCTACTGTATCCTGTTGTTTCTCATTTGTAATTTAAAATGAGAAACAACAGGATACAGTAGAGGTATAGGCCTGCGTTTGACAACTTTGTGTGATTCACTCAATCATTGGCTGTGTAATAGAGTTCAATGCCATGACTGAGGCCAACCTTATTAAAGCAAAGTCTTTGCTTTGGTTCCAAAAGTAGTCACATTAGTGTAGTTTAATTCTATTCATTTTCTATTAATTTTATTAGCGTATGGTAATGGGGTGTAGTGATGGACTCAGACCTAAATTTTGAAAAACACATCAAGGCAGTCACAAAATCAGCCTACTGTCACCATAAGAACATCTCAAGGATAAAAGATCTGATGTCTCAGCAGGACCTGGAAAAACTAGTCCATGCATTCATCTTCAGTCGGCTTGATTATTGTAACAGTGTCTTCACAGGTCTTCCCAAAAAATCCATTAGACAACTGCAGCTCATTCAGAACTCTGCTGCTAGAGTCCTCACTAAGACCAGAAAAATGGACCACATTAGTCCAACTCTGAGATCCTTACACTGGCTGCCTGTCCGTCAGAGGATAGACTTTAAAGTTTTGTTGCTGGTCTCTAAAGCTCTGAATGGTTTAGGTCCGAAATGCATCAGTGACCTCCTAACCCAGTATGAACCCACCAGACTCCTCAGGTCATCTGGATCTGGTCTGTTGTCAGTTCCCAGAGTCAGAACCAGACATGGAGAAGCTGCGTTCAGCTTCTATGCTCCACATGTCTGGAACAAACTCCCAGAAAACTTCAGATCAGCTGAAACACTCAGTTTATTTAAATCCAGGTTAAAGACCCACTTGTTCTCAGCTGCATTTGAATCGAGTTTTTATTCATCAGTTCAGATCTGCACTGTTCCTTTTAAGCTAAAAGTTTTTATCTTTTTTATCTGCTTGTCTGTTTTACCTATTTATCTGATTTTTGTTTGTCTTTTTGTTTGTTTTTCTCATGCCTTCTGCTGTAATGCTTTTAATGTTTTATGTAAAGCACTTTGAATTGTCTTGTACATGAAATGTGCTATAGAAATAAACCTGCCTTGCCTAATTAAAAATAGACAGTTTTATGTTATATGAAGCATTTATAATGTTAATCTTGCTTTGCTTTGCCCCTTGAACCCCCACCGGGGCTCCAATCCTGGACCCCACCATTCTCCTGTGCCCCCCCCTCCATTTTTTCTGGATCCGCCACTGTATTGTGTTTAATATCAGTAATGTAATCTGAAACATCTGTATCATAGTCTATAGTCTGTATCGACTATAGAACCATGTCAAACACAAAGCTTGTTGAGAGAGAGAGTTATCTCCTTTACTTTTGTTGTACTTATGTATAATGACAAAAAAAGGCATTCTATTCTATTCTATTGAGCTGAAGATTTCATGAAATTGTTAAAGTCAAAACTTTTACTCGACCACTTATTGAGTGTCCTTGAAATTTGATAACTTTACAACAGGGGTGTCAAATATACAGCCCACAGGCCAAAACTGGCTCCAAAGGTTTTGATCTGGAATGAATTTGGGAAGTACTAAAATTATACTGAACATATTTACAGTCAAGGGGGTCAAACTCATTTAAGCTCCAAACCCCAAAATGTTTACAATATTCTGCCTGTTACTAAATGTTTTGTGCTTTTGTAAACCCGCTGTGATCTGTACGTTTTAATGCACATGTATAAATGATAAGTTGAGATATTGTTAAAATTACATTTATTTTTCTTTAGAAATTTCAGGTTTTTCAGGTTATTCACATTTTTTGTGAAAGAGTACTTTGCAAAGATAAATGTTTTCATAATATAATTTTCTTTTTTTGCGCTAAAACAAAAAGAAAAATTTCAAGTTGTCTTCATCTATAGGTTATTGTGCAATTATTTTGAAGGTCCAGCCCATTATGATCAAATTTGGCTGTATGTGGCCCCTGAACTAAAGGGACTTTGACACCCCCTCATTACATGTCAGTGCTGTTACTTCAGTCCCTTTTTCCAAATAATGATCTCTGGAGTAGAAACAACACAGGTGAAAGTGTGAACTGTTGTGCCGCCGCTCTGCTCTGATAACTCCTGCTTCTGTCACTCCAAGCAAATTAGTTGGAGCGGAGAAAACTCTCTCTCTTCTACCACCTGCTCTCAGCAGCATTTCCTCTGTGTGGAACTGTCACAGTGATGCTAGGCACAAATGGGTTAAGACAGACTTTTTACAGCGTTTAATAATGGTGCAATTGGCAGTAAAACAGCAATCTAACAAAGTCACATTTTGTGACTTATTTAACCCTTTATCGGGTAAGTGACTATTTTTGGTAATTTACCACATACATTACAAGACAATTAAAGTGAAAGTGAGGACAGCGAGGCAACAATGTCAGGTCCGATGTGGTCTACAGGGTCTGTAAGGTCCACCTCTGCATGAACAGTGAGTGTACCTGCTTTGTTAGGTACCATGAAGTAATGGTACTAATGTAATGTGTTCCTTACATGTGTTTTTCTTGGTTGTTTTTTTTTGGTCACTTGCAGGTAAGGAATCAAAAGTGGTAATTTCATTGACCTTAATTTTCAACAAAGCAATAAAATATTTGGAAAAAATTATTAAAAATAAATTATTATTATTATTATTATTATTATTATTATTATTATTATTATTATTATTGTTAATAATAATAATAATAATAATAATAATAAAATTAGGAAAGCAGATGATTTTCACTGAAAAAAAAACAAAATGCAGAGGATCATACTATAATAAATGGTGATAAATCACTTAGGAAAGGTTAAATAGAGAGAAAAATCCATTTGGTAACTGGAACAAATATCAGACTGGGTCTTTATGGGTTGACTGAGACACCCAGAGTGATTTAACACAGATTTAACTGAGATTTCACATCCCTTTTAATATAAACAAATCTTAAACTCAAACACTGAAGCCTCTGTCACTCATTCTAAAAGTTCCACATTTCTGTCACTGTCACATTATAATGTACACTGAAATTTTTTATTTAATATAGAAAATGTGCATTCCATCCTACACTCTATGGAAGTGAGAAAAAATCTTAATGTCAGCACTAATTATGCTGTTGATGTTTGTGGTATTATTGATTTTGGTGTTTTTTTTCTATAATGATATTTCTATGCATAACAAAATGTTAATGAATGCAGAGGGTGATTATTGCAAACTTAAGGCTAGCACCTTAGCTGCCGTGTCATCATTTGTGTTTTAGGCATTCCTACACTGCATAACACCATAAATTGACAGAAAGGGAGACAAATAAAGTACAACTGCAATCTAAGCAATCGATTTCTCTTTTTTTTCCCAATTTCTTCCCATTCAGCCACAGTGCGGCCTGTGAAATTGGGCCCAGCTACTGTTAAATGAGAGAAAAAGGCTTCCTGGGGTTGCCGTTATTTGATGATAGCGTTGGTTTCTGTTTACCTCTCCACAGTTATCACTTTCTGATGCATTGAAAGTGATCACCTCATAACTTCGCCGTCTACTTTTTCGTCATCTCGCTCAGAAATATCTGGTCGCAGCATTATAAAGGACATGAGTTATTACAGTTAGTTCCAAACATAATACCGCTTCCATCCAAAAAAAAAAAAAAAAAGAAAGAAAGAATTGTTGCATCCAATGAAATTAAAAAAGGGTGTCTATATAGATGGAATGATTTGCTCCTGTTTATGCCTTAGATCTGTTATACACTGGAAAAAATCAGAAACTAACCAAATGTATTTTTCTCATTTCTAGTCAAAATATTTCATCACACTTAAAATAAGACATAATCACCTAAAGAGGAACTTTCCAGTGAGATATAAGGATTTATTTTTAGACAATAGATCTTGAAAATCTTATTTCAAGAAATCTTACCAAGATAATTTTCACTTGTTCCATTGGCAGATTTTTTTTTTTTGTTGTTGCTTGAATTAAGCCAAAAAAAATCTTGAATTAAGAAAAAAAAAAAATAAAAAATCTGCCAATCAGAATCAGATTTATTGCCAAGTAATTTTTACATTACAAGGAATTTGTCTTGGTTCTGTTGGTGCAAACAGTTAAAAGAAGCAGATATCAAAAATAAAAATAAGAATATAGAAAAACAGAAGTGTTTGCCTTCAGAAGTGAATTATATACATATATACACTAACATATGTGCTGGAAACTGTGGTTTCCTTTAAGTGACAGGATGGAACAAGTGAAAATTATCTTGGTAAGATTTCTTGACATAAGATTTTCTAGATTTATCGTCTAAAAATAAGTTCTTATATCTTACTGAAACGTTACTCTTTAGGTCAGTGGTTCCCAACCTTTTTTGGCTTTAGACCCCATTTTAACATCCGAAATTTCTGGTGACCCCAGACATTCAAAACACAGACATTTTTTTTTGTTTTTGATCATGTAATAGTTTGCTATACTATGTTGCAAATAAATGTTAATTTTAGATGACATTTAGTCTATATAATGTATATTATTATGAATGGAGGCAGAAAAGCCAGGTGTAGATTACTGCACAAAGTGAGAATTTTTTTTACTTGGTCAGGATATGTACAGTCAGTCCAGCTTGGATTTACAAGGCTGACAATTAATACTGAACAAACAAGAACTCAAACTATGAATTATGAAAGAGCTGCAGCATCTGAAACTGACCACAATGAACATTTGAAAGATAAACAGTACCACAGTGCTTCAGTTTCAGCTTCTCATTTTGTCTGTTATGGATTGGGATTATCTCTCTCAACTCACCATATATTTTTATTAGTAATTTTTTTTTTTTTTAATGAATTACTAGAAATTTCAGGCGACCCCATTTGAATTCCAGGTGACCCCACATAGGGTCCCGACCCCAAGGTTGAAAAACACTGCTTTAGGTGATTATGTCTTATTTTAAGTGTGATGAGATATTTTGACTAGAAATGAGAAAAATATACTCGGTAAGGTTTAGATTTTTCCAGTGTTATATCTGTGTGATATTTCGAAGCAGTTTTCTGTTTAATACAGTATATCTATAGTACATTTCATCATCAAAGACCCCCAGACTCTTGCAGCATCGAGTACTCTGCATGTGCCTAAATGGTCTCAGGATTGCAGAATAGAATTGCAGAACAGAAGAAGAAGAGGAGATTAGATGGGATGCATGAGGGAGAGGACGCAGGGGGTGTAATTGTAGTTTAAATGTGTGTTTTTGTCAGAGATGGAGGTAATTATATGGCTCTGGGGACCTGTGGAAGAATGCCTGCAGATGTTGTGAAGAGCCATGGGCTACCCCACCCCGCCACTCAGGAGGAGACAAATAGGAACACTATGGGAGGCTGCTGTAAATACAGACATGCAGTTCTTCTCCGTCTTGAAAAAGTCCCATCTTTTCCTTCTCATCTGACTTTATTTCTTGCCCATATCACCTGAGGAGCTGATGAGCAGATGGTGGGAGCTTTCCCCAAAGTACTCTAATTTCCAAACAATCCTGCCATAGCAACTCAAACTGCTGACATAGCTATTAGCGAATGTTATTTAGCAAGAGATTTGGATGTTTTTCAAGTTTGCAGAGGGCCTTTTATTGCGTGTAGATCATAAAATAAGGATGTTTTAAATGCTCAGTGTATGATTTCTGCTGTTAGGATTTTAACAATATGAAAATACAAACAAACTACAGTTGCAGCTAATTATAACAGGGTCCAAGAAATGCCACTCAGACTCAGAGCTACACTGACCCAAGTTTATCACCCCCATTAAAGTAAGAGTTTGTCTTCCATCCATCTATTTTCCACATCGCTTAGTCCTTGTGAGGGTTACCGGGGTGCCTATTCCAGCTACAAAGGGGCAAAGTCAAATATGTGGGATATACCCTGAACATGTCACCGCTTCATCACAGAGCTGACATATACAAAGTAAGGCAGGTTTATTTCTATAGCACATTTCATGTACAAGACAATTCAAAGTGCTTTACATAAAACATTAAAAGCATTACAGCAGAAGTAATAAAAAGTATAGGCACGAGAAAAACAAACAAGCAAAAAAATCAGATAAATAGATAAAACAGACAAGCAGATAAAACAGATAAAAACTTTTAGCTTAAGATGAACACTGCAGATCTGAACTGATAAATACAAACTCGATTCAAATGCAGCTGAGAACAGGTGAGTCTTTAACCTGGATTTAAATAAACTGAGTGTTTCAGCTGATCTGAGGTTTTCTGGGAGTTTGTTCCAGACATGTGGAGCATAGAAGCCGAACGCAGCTTCTCCGTGTCTGGTTCTGACTCTGGGAACTGACAACAGATCAGATCCAGATGACCTGAGTGGTCTGGTGGGTTCATACTGAGTCAGGAGGTCACTGATGTATTTTGGTCCTAAACCATTCATAGCTTTAGAGACCAGCAACACTCTAGCAGCAGAGTTCTGAATGAGCTGCAGTTGTCTAATGGATTTTTTAGGTAGACCTGTGAAGACACTGTTGCAATAATCAAGCCGACTGAAGATGAATGCATGGACTAGTTTTTCCAGGTCCTGCTGAGACATCAGATCTTTTATCCTTGAGATGTTCTTAAGGTGATAGTAGGCTGATTTTGTGACTGCCTTGATGTGTTTTTCAAAATTTAGGTCTGAGTCCATCACTACACCCAGATTTCTGTCGTGGTTGGTGGTTTTTAGGTCTATAGACTGAAGCTCTGTGGTGACCTGCAGTCGTTTCTCTTTGGCTCCAAAGACAGTTACCTCAGTTTTGTTTTTGTTCAGCTGAAGAAAGTTGTGGCACATCCAGTCATTAACCTCCTCAATGCATTTACCCAGAGCCTGTACAGGGCCTTGGTCTCCAGGTGACATTGTGATATAGATCTGTGTGTCATCTGCATAGCTATGGTAGCTAATATTGTTATACTTTATAACCCGCGCCAGTGGGAGCATGTGGATATTTAACAGAAGAGGCCCTAGGATGGAGCCTTGGGGAACCCCACATGTAATTCTTGTCTGCTCAGAAGTAAAGTTACCTAATGACTAAAAGTACTTCCTGTTCTCTAAGTATGTCTTGAACCAGTTTAGTACAGGGCCAGACAGACCCACCCAGTTCTCCAGTCGTTTCAGTAATATAATGTGGTCGACTGTATTGAACGCAGCACTGAGGTCCAGTCAAACTAACACTGACATGTTTCCATCATCTGTATTCAAACAGATGTCATTCATCACTTTGGTCAGAGCAGTCTCAGTGCTGTGGTACTGTCTAAAACCTGACTGGAAGACATCATAGCAGTTGTGTTATGTTAAAAAGTCGTTTAGTTGGTGAAAAACAGCTTTTTCAATTATCTTACTTAAAAATGGGAGATTGGAGATTGGCCTGTAGTTGTTCATTTGTGTCTTGTCTAGACTGTCTCTTTTTAACAGATAAACATCCATTCACTCACACATTCACACTTGGGGGTGACTTAGATTGAACAACTAACCTATGAATGTGCATGTCTCTGGATGGTGGGAGGAAGACAGAATAAACAAAAGGAGAACAACTTAATGCACTAACTGTACTCATATAGACAAGTAACTGTGCCTTTAGCAGCTACGGGTTTTTTGGTTATCACGTTTCTGAAGTGCATGTAAACACATTATATCTGATTATTACAATAATCTGATTACTCACAATTATCAGATTTACAGGGTGGGGAAGCAAAATTTACAATATTTTGAGGCAGGGATTGAAAGACAGTGTATGACCAATTAGTTTATTGAAAGTCATGAGAATTTATTTGCCACAAGAAAATTGACATAATAGAAAATGTTTTTATTCTATGTGTCCTTTCTCAATAACTGCCTTCACACGCTTCCTGAAACTTGCGCAAGTGTTCCTCAAATATTCGGGTGACAACTTCTCCCATTCTTCTTTAATAGTATCTTCCAGACTTTCTCGTAATAGTTTTGCTCATAGTCATTCTCTTCTTTCCATTATAAACAGTCTTTATGGACACTCCAACTATTTTTGAAATCTCCTTTGGTGTGACGAGTGCATTCAGCAAATCACACACTCTTTGACGTTTGCTTTCCTGATTACTCATATGGGCAAAAGTTTCTGAAAAGGTATGGATAATAGTGTTAGGTATGATTATGACATCAATATATGTTTGGTTTCAAAACAATTGACGAAGTGCCTGCTGAGAAAAAAACAACTAAATGTTCATTGTAAATTTTGCTTCCCCACCCTGTATGTAAACAGGCTTATTGTTGAAGTATAATTTAAATATAGTTTAACACATTAAGACCAAAACCATCTACTGATCTAAACTGTTTAATACCTGTTGATCCAATAATTCTATCAATACATGTAAATTATTGGTGTAAAATGCAGTTTGTCATCTTTTCGTGGTCATTAGATATGACCCATTTGGACGTTCAGAGGCTCCGTAGTGAACGTGGAAACACCGTCATCTTCTACAACATTGATCCACCAGTAAAACCCATGGAGTTGGATGAATGACAGTGGATGGACACACTGGGTTTATGTTCAGTTAATGATATCTTTGCTGAAAAAGTCCCTTTTTTCTCAGTTTTCTCTGTTTCTGATATAATAAACTTAAACTTTACTCTGAACTTTACAGAACATCTACATGATCAGTAAAATAAAGACAGTAAAATACCTGATTTACACTGATAAAATGTGAAATACAGAGGATAATATTGCAATAAATGGTGATAAATCACTTACAGAAGGTTGGATAGAGAGAGAAATTCATTTGGGAACTGACGCAAATGTAGCACTGGGCCTTTATGGGTTAAATATAATGTTAAGATAGAAAACACAAGCACAATACAGTTAGATACAGTACATACATAGTACATACAGCATTAATGTGGAAATGATACATATAGGTTTAAGTAAGTATTATCCATTTTCCATTTAACCCACGAAGACCCAAACATCCACCGTTGACCAAAATCATCTGATGTAAACTGTTTAATACCTGTTGATCAACTAATCCTATCAATACATGTAAATAATTGGTGTAAAATGCAGTTTTTCATCTCTTCATGGTCATCAGATATGACCCATTTGGATGTTCAGAGGCTCCATAGTTACCGTGGAAACACCGTCATCTTCTACAACATTGATTCACCAGTAAAACCCATGGAGTTGGATCAATTAGAATAGAATAGAATAGAATAAAATAGAATAGAATAGAATTGATTTTAAGATTTTACTGATCACTTTTAAAGGCCGAATGGGTCTGGCCCCAAGTTATATAGATGAGATGCTAGTTGACTACGAGCCAGTACGCAGCCTTAGATCCTCGGGGGGGGGGGGCAAAGGGGTCCTGGCTGTTCCAAAGTCGAGGCTTAAATCGAAAGGTGACCGGGCCTTTTCCATCAGGGCCCCTCAATTTTGGAACAGCCTGCCCGAGGAGATAAGGCTTGCAGAATCAGTGACATCTTTTAAATCACTTCTTAAAACACATTTTTATAGACTTGCTTTTATGTGATGTCTGTCCCTTTTTAACTTTTAATTTTTAATTTTAATTTTTAAATTTGATCCTGTTTGATTATTAATTTGTTCATACATCTCTCTAATTGTGTTGCTTCTCTTTTAGTGTTTTTACTGGCTTCGTGTATCCTTCTGTTGTGCCCTCTGTCAAAGCACTTTGTAAACTTTGTTTTTAAAGGTGCTATACAAATAAAGTTATTATTATTATTATTATTATTATTATTATTATTATTATTATTATTATTAAGAAAGGTTAAATATAGAGAAAAAATAGTTTGGGAACTGACACAAAAGTAACACTGGGTTAATTGTTGCAAGGATTTGAGAAGTATGATATATGCATTGTTAGTTATAATTTAGTACTAGTAGAGAGAAAAGCTTAAGAAAAAGTTCATTTTAGGACACGATAAAATTGTAGAAACATCAAAGTGTGTTGGAAGCTGCCAGAATATTATCCAGTCTGTTGCAGTCGTGGTGGGTGGTCTCATCCTGTGGTGACCAGTTTAGCAGAGATGAGCAAAAAAGGAAACTTCCCCTTTTCTTGTGTGGAGACTTCAGCAGAATTGGTAGGAACAGATCAAAGCTCAAAGCTGATTTGATGTGTCTGCCAAAGTCCACATGACTGGTGAGAAACTGAGGTTCCTCTAACTTTGGGGACAGTTTCAGTAGGCTGCTGCTGGATGACCGCGGATTGTCTGCCCTTCAAGTTGTAAAAGCAAACAAATAAGGCTGCGCTGCCTCCCACTGAGAGGTCGGCTCATTTGTTCCACTTGTCCGGCTGATGGATTTGGTTTTATAAAATTTGGCTTTTTTTAGCCCGCCGCTAATTAGTTAAGGGAGAAAAAAAAACGTGCACTCCATGCATTTTGTCCAATTTGACTAGCCTCTTTTTTCTGCTAAATGGTTCTCCTGTGGTCTTCTTCACAGGCCTGTGCGTCCACGGCATGGTTGAGCTCTCTCTGTGTCAGGGTGAGCCAGAGTGGCCGGGAGGCTCAAGACACCCAGTGGGGAGGTCTGAGGGTCTAATAGCAGAATCGGATTAGAGGACTCCCCTGGTGTGTGCTGCCATGCACCCGTGTGTGAATGCTCTGCCTGTCATCAATATTGAGGCGGTGGCGCGGGGAGATCTATCAGCAAATCCGATTGCACGCAGAGAATTCTGAGGTCCCAGCAGAAAAGGCTGGGATGGGCTTTTTTTTTCCTCTCTTCCACTTTCCTTTTACATTATTTCAGGCCCCAGGAGAGTATTCTCCATCATGTCAATGTAATGTAGCACACAGAGGCAATCATGCTGCCTCTCTGGCCTCGGGGCTGCTTGCTCAGAGGAGAAAATGCAACTTTAGCACTTAATCATCTCACCCATAGCAGCAGCACCAGTCTATGGATAGGTTTTCCACACAATATGAAACCAGATCCCTCATGGTGGGCATGTTGTTGTGCATCCCCCTCAGTTCAAGGCTTTTGCTCTTCCCATTTGAAGATCAGTGAATATGCTGCCTCAGAGCTGTGCTTGTATATCACTGCAGCCCATGCGGAAAAAAACCTCAGTTGGACGCAATGTTACCTGCTGACACCTGCTGAAACATTTGGATTCATGAGTCCCATCTTCTCACTCCACAGCAATCAGAGCCGTTCTAGTGTGATCAGCGCTGCACCGCTGAGGAAGACCATGCATGCCAAAGCAGAGTGACAAGGAACTTTATTAATATTGACTTACATGTATTCCAGACGTTACCGTTTCATGTTTCAAGGCTGCAGAGCTCACATTTGATGGGAAACAGATACAAAACGGCTCACTGTGTCTGACTGAGTACTCTATAAGGAAAGCGAGCCACAGAAAAGGGACAGTGTGCGTCCATTCATGGAAATGAACAGGGAGGTGTGTGTATTATCAGTTGATTGATCAGCTGCATGCATGGCTCCAAGGGAAGACATAGGGAGAGGTCAAACAAGACGGTTCCAAATAGACCTGTCGGAATTAGCCTCGGGGAGGTCTAACTGGTTAGACAAGGGCGATACTTTTTTACTACAAGTGCCCTTGCTTTACTGTGCTTGGGCTAGACGAGTCCATGTATTATTCACTGGTCTCAGTGGGTGATGAATGGGAGACCTCCATTCCAGAAGCAGTGGAATATTCACTAGTGCTTATCTCTTTTAATCCCATGACCGCGGGCCACGTCACTGAATTAGTGGGCGAAGCATAACAATGCTGCTTAAACTGCAGGGGCAAGGTTGTTTAACCAGGAGATTTATCCAAAAGCTATGTGTTTGATAAATAAGCTCAGTGATGTTAGTCGGCAGCATTTTTAGGACACATTTAACATCAGCACCTGTACAATTTATGCTAAAGATGAATTGCGGTTAAGATTGTACACTGTTTATTTTTTAGAGACAACTTCTGAAATCTGGGCATTCATTTCTCTCTCTTTCCACATATATAACATTAAATACCAGGCTTTGGAGCTTCTGGAAGGGGGTGGTTGTATTTTTAAACAGCGCCATCACAACAAATGTCATGGCAATATGTTAATGAATAAATCATAAGTCACAGAACTGTAAGTGAATATTTTTAAATGGCATTTTTTAAATGTCTGTAAACAGCTAAAAAAACACTATGTTAAGTAGAATGTATTTAAATCAGGATGTTTATTTTGTGTCTGCGTTGTCTTTTATTTGGTTCATTTGATAATTAAAATTCCGCACAGTCCGCGTAAAGCACAGGAAAAAGTGGCACATAAGAATATTATGCTGAAAGTCCTATTATTAGCAAGACAGAAATACTAATGTCAGAGTGTCCCATTATTGAATGGTATAGTCTTATTGGATTTTTATCTATTGATTTCCACTGTCATGACTGTGTGCTGAGGAGAATCTATAAAAACAGATTAGGTTTCACATATTCTGCAAAGTAAATTAAAATAGCTCCTGGACATATTAAAATGATTATGTCTATAATATATAATAATGCAATATTTTTCTCTGTAATTGAAATGCACTTTGCTGAAGCATTACACAGAACGACAAAAGGTCTGTTTGTGTATCATACTTTTATTCCATCACTGGTTTAGATACTTTCTGAGGCATAATCCAAAACCCCTCATCTTAAAAATGCAGTAGTGGGAAAAGAGTTTTGGCATAACCTCAAAATTTTACACCGTCTCAGATATTATCATGAAATATTTATTATTATGACACTTTTTTTATGTTTCAAAAGGTGTGGTTTAACCAGACAGACACAAAAAATGTACATTATATTTTGGTTTACTGTTAACAAGAAAAAATAAAAACATAAATTGTTGACAGTAGTCACTTTTCCATTGGACATCTGTGCAAAACTTTACTGATATTTACTAAATGTAGAAAAAACAAAAGCGCATAATGTCGGTTTTTCCATTAAATCACAAATGCGATGATTTGTTTATGTATTATCACAATATGTCATGAGAAGTCATTCACACAAACATGGCGACGAACATAAATATCTATTGTTGTGAATGTAGAATGCTTGTTACCCCTCTATCCCGTACTAAAATTAAAAATGATTTCTGTTTCCTCGTGTATCCATGTTTGTTTTAAAACTCTTCTTCTTCACTTGTTGTAACATCCGCCAATATCGGGTTTTTTTGTTCGCGTGACTCTAGTTGCACAAAAAAGGTCTTTCCAATGCAGTTTTGCACGATATACCAGTTTAGCTACACCTGAAAAACCACCTCTTGCAAGCACAAAAACTTTTCGAAAAACAAGAGTTTTGGTGAAATTTTTCCATTAGGCACATTTTTTTATGCACAATTTATATTTGCACGTTTTAGGGTCAATGGAAAAGCAACTACTGTCATGTCCTGGATGTGTGTCATTATGTTGCTGAACAATCCAGTTTTGACCTCGGTGGAACAGAGCACGTGCAGAAGAGAGTAGAGTTCAATGACTTAACCCGTAAAGACCCAGCTTTACTTTTGTGGCAGTTCCCAAATGAAATTTTCTCTATATCTAACCTTTCATAAGTGATTTATCATCATTTATTATAATATTATCTTCTGTATTTGCATTTTATCAGTAAAAATCACATGTTTTCCTGTATTTAATTTTCTGATCATGTAGATCAGGGGTGTCAAAATCATTTTAGTCTAGGGGCCACATTCAGCGAAATTTGATCTGAAATGGGCTGAACCAGCAAAATAATAACATAATAACATATAAATAATGTCAACTCCTAACTTTTCTCCATGTTTTAGAGCAAAAAAAGTAAATTTACATTATGAACAGGTTTACATCTACAAACTATCCTTTCAAAAGATGTGAATAACATGAACAAACTGAAAAAATAAGCGTAATTTTGACAATATTCTGCCTCAGTTTATCATTTACACATGTACAATATAACTTACAGATCACAGTGGATCTACAAACACACAAAACACTGAGTAACAGACAGAATATTGTTAAAATTGTACTTACATTTCTTAAGACATTTCAGGTTATTCTCATTTTTTTTGCAAAATTACACTTTGTTTTAGTGTAAATACATGAAAATATTTACATTTACAAAGAGCAAAATTTGGAGTTGTCATTATTTCTATGTTATTATGATAGTATTTTACAAGTCCCGCCCACTTGAGATTGAGTTGGTCTGAATGTGGAACCTGAACTAAAAGGATTGTTAATATCTTAGTGTAATTTTTGCATTTTACAAATTCATCCCAAGGGCCGGACTGGACCCTTTGGTGGGCCAGATTTGGCCCCCGGGCCACATGTTTGACACCTGTGATGTAGATGTTCTGGGTGACACAGTGGTGTCTCACAGCAAGAAGGTCCTGGGTTCGATTCCGACACCAGACCTTTCTGTGTGGAGTTTGCATGTTCTCTCTGGGTACTCCGGCTTCCTCCCACCATCCAAAGACATGCACTGATAGGTTAATCGGTTAATCTAAATTGCCCATAGCTACATCCATGTGAATGCAGGAGTGATTGTTTGTCTCTATATGTCAGCCCTGTGATGAACTGGTGACATGTCCAGGGTGTACCCCGCCTTTGCCCATAGTGATGGGACTTTCGGCTCTTTGAAAGGAGCCGTTCAATCAGGAGCCGTTCACTGAAAAGAGCCATTTAACAGACTGGCTCTTTTATGTTTTTTGCATTATTTTGAAACACCAATGTTTTAATGACTAAATAGGCTACATGTGATGATTGACATTACATTTAAAGGTGTGTAATTGGCGCGGCAGTAAATATTATCTTACCATAAAAAAGAATAGTTAGTTCAAATGTGTGGGCTAAATACATGACATGAGAGGTGACATTAGGCAAATGCTGGAATTTGACAAAAAACATCACGGTACATTATGTGGACTAGTCTGTAGCCTAAAAATGAAGAAGAAAATAACACATTTTCTCATGAAATAACATTTTATTCTCCTCAAAACAAGAACAATAAATGTGTGTAAATGTACGGAAAAAACTGCACAAAACACAACGGTGATTAATCACTGCAGTTACTTAAATACCTGAACTATAGTGCAATTCTCAGAACAAGAACAGTATGTTGGTAGACATACAGAAAAAATGCACAAAACACAAAAGCGATTTATCATTGCAATTACTTAAATACCTTAACAACTGTAGTGAATTTTCCCCAGTGACGCTAAATTGACAAGCAATTGGACACTCCCTCCTTAAAAAAAAAAAAAAAAAAAAAAAAAAGAACAGCTCTTTACAAAGATTCG
Source organism: Sphaeramia orbicularis (assembly GCF_902148855.1). NCBI lineage: Eukaryota > Metazoa > Chordata > Actinopteri > Kurtiformes > Apogonidae > Sphaeramia > Sphaeramia orbicularis. The sequence goes on along the minus strand of NC_043961.1, from coordinate 22,925,449 downwards.
ATTCCCATCGTTCATTTCAAAGAGCCGCTCAAAAAATTCGATTCATTCGTGAGCGTCACATCACTGTTCGCCCATAAGTAGCTGGGATAGGCTCCAGTGACCCCCGTGACCCCAGTGAAGATAAAGTGGGTTCACAAAATGAATGAATGTAGATGTTCATAAAAGTTCAGATTAAAGTTGAGGGTTATTATACCAAAAATAAACAAAACTGGAAAAAGTGACTTTTCAGTAAAGTACATCATTAACTGAACAAAGAACAAATGTCTACGACCACTGTCATTGGTCCAACTCCATGGGTTTTACTGGTGAATCAATGTTGTAGAAGTTGACGGTGTTTCCACGTTCACTACAGAGCCTATGAACGTCCAAATGGGTCATATATGATGACCATGAAAAGATGATAAACTGCATTTTACACCAATTATTTACATGGATTGATAGGATTAGTGGAAACATTTAGATCAGTAGATGCTTTTGGTTGGTGATGAATGTTTGGGTCTTTATGGGTTAAGAGTGATTCTTAATGCAATATATCACAAATGCATGAAGTGTCCAAAAACTTTTTTCCGCCACTGTATATAGAACTAGATCTCCAAACATTTCCAGTGGACACTACAGCTTGTTTTCTCCACACCACTATCAAGGACAGCTCCTGTTTCTGCTCTGCACTCACTCTACACCCTCTGCTTTACCACAGTCATATCACAGCAATTTGCAGGAAGCGAATCCTACACTCCACCAACAGCCTTTGTTTTCCCACACAGAACCTGGATGCCTGCCACAGACCTTTCTAGAATACTAATGAGGGTGCTTAGCGAGTCAAAGTTACTGACCTGAGGTGTCGAGATGGAGCGCAGACCAAGGAATGGTGGGGTTGAGTGCAGCCAGACATCGTCTGCAGAAATGTCAGAGTTTATTACCTCTGGCCTGGCCTGGCCTCAGCGGTCAGAGCTGATAGAAAACTACACACACCTCATTTCTCTTATTATGTGGGATTATAAGGATGATGAAGGAAAGAGGAGAGGTTATGTCACTCAATAAACTCACCAGTATTCCTACATAAGAGTGATAGGTTTTACTGAAATACATGTATTAAAACTCCATCAAAGTAAGATTCTGCAGGGTGGATTACCAGCTACTGTGGCACAAATCCACCTGTATGTGTGTGTGTGTGTGTGTATGTGTGTATTTGTGTGTATATGTGTATGTGTGTGATAATTAGACGTTTAACGCTGGATGACTGTTGGTGAAGAAGGAGGATTTCAACAGCCTCTGGATCTTTTTTCCCATGCACCTCTCTGTTTCTGCCCGTCTCTACTTTCTACATTTAAGAACTGATTACATCTATCAGCTGTATCACTTACACTGGTCTACAGTGATTTTTTAGAAATTATCTGCCTCAGAGATTAAACCTGTAAAGCCTGAACCGTTAAATCATTGATAGAAAATTCCAGTTCTTTGAAACTGGAGCCTTTATTGGTCCTTCTGAACAACCCAATTTTTTTTTTTCAAATATCAATTTCCATGTATGAGTTTCAATTTTGTATCATTTTTGATACATCAGGTCTCAATGCTCAAATATTAGTATTTTTGAACAAACAAAATCATAATATAACACAAACATGTCTAACAAACTGGTGATTCATTTTCAAAATTGTCAAAGTTCTGCCTCCTTCCTCATTAATTTAATCTTGTAGTGTCACTGGAAAGGCCTCTGGTGAACAAATTCTTCCCCCCTGGTGGATTATCCATGTATTGCATGTATCTAATTGTATACATCAGGTTTTTCAAGAAAAAAAAAATCACACTGATCATGTAGAGGGCTTCAAAACTCGTGTATCAAATATGAAACATTTGGTGTTATAGGGTTAAATGTGCTAAATGTTACGTATTTTAATCGGGTTAACCCATAAAGACCCAGAGCTACTTTTGTGGCAATTCCCAAATGAATTTTCCTCTATTTCTACCTTTCTTAAATGATTTATCACCAATTTTTAAAATAATATTATCCTGTGGATTTAGCGTTTTTGGTGTAAACTATGTATTTTCCTATATTTAATTCACAGATCATGTAGATGTTCATGAAAACTCAGAGTAAATTCCAAGTTAATTCTATCAAAACTGAACTAGAACTGTCAAAAGTAGATCAGCTGGTGTTAGTGTAATTACTAGAAACCAGAACAAAGGTCCATGACTGTTAATACTACTACTATAAATACAAGTACTAACAGTGGATGTACTACTATTACAACAGTTAGTACAAATAATAGAGCCTCTACCATCTATGGAACTATACAATAAACACTATCATAACAATAAGGGTAAGTGAGTGATGACGATGAAGGCATGAGAGAGGCAGGACCACAGCAGCAGGTTCAGAGATGATCCAGGGAAAACCTGTGAGATGATAAATCAAAGTGTGCCGTGTTTATAATGAAATACATATTGAATCATTAAAAAATATTTATAATTACTAATTTTTATTTTATTTTTTTATCAATTACTTTCAATTTAAGCCGACCCCATTTTAATTCCAGGTGACCCCAAGATTGAAAAACACAGTGATAAAAGTGTTACTGCATATATATTTTGTAGGGATGCACCGATTCCAATACGAGTACTGGGCATCGGCTCCGATACTCTGTGTGTGTACTCGTAAAAGTAATCCGATACACTGCACTGATACCTCTTACGGCCATGTGACATTCACAGTTCAGCGCAGCAGGTACGCAGCGATGGAATAATGTGTGTGGAGTGTGAAGAGTGTGGAGATTTTTCTAAATAAATGACAGTGATAAAAGTAACGCTGACTGCAAGTAACGTTAAAGACACAGACAGATACTGACGCAGCGTTCTGTCCATCCTCTGCATACATTCCATCTGTTTTCCAGGTGCTGGCAGATGCGTACCCAGACGGAGAATAACAGCAGGAACCGCCAGCGGAAGTGAAAACAAAACTTCTTGCTCATTTCTCTTTTCTCTTCCTGCTGAAGCTAAGCTTTTAAACCTTACCAGCGAAAACGCTGTGATATTAGTATCACATTAGTGTTGTCTCTGTCGTCTCTATGTTTGTTATTACTGACTTTCTTCTTCTTCTTCTCAAAAAACTTTACTCCTCTTAGTGGTATTTGTCCAGTATGGTTAATTCAGAGCAGCGCCCCCTGGTGGATTAATTGAGAAACGCTCATTCCAACACATTAAATGTCAGTAGCAGCACTTTGTTCCAGTCAGACTAATGACAACGACAATAAAGCACATTTACAAAAGGAACTAAGAACTGGAATGGGATTATTAAGTACTCGTATCGGTACTCGGTATCGATCAAGTACTCAAATGTAAGTACTCGTACTCGGTCTGGAATAAAGTGGTATCGGTGCATCCCTAATATTTTGGTTTATGTACATTCATACACTAGATTTATAAAACTTCCACTAGACAGAATCTGTAAAGTGAATGTATTATAATGTTCAGACAGTGTTTTGAAGTCGATCTTTTAGCTCCAAGAGAAATATTCCTTTGGAGTTAAACCCATTCTCTCATTAATTCTCAGATTTCACATTTTGACCCATGACTGTATCTTGGAAACTTCAGCCAAGCAGTATTTTTGACTTGATTTTTCTTTACCAGTTTCTCTACTTGTATTTTACTTGTAGATCAGTGTTATTTTCTCCGTCTAAAATCTCTCGCTCTCTTAACTTTTCCATCTTTTTGCCCCCCTTGTCTCTCCTCCCATCCCCGTTCACACAGCAGATGCAAACAAAAGAAAAGGAATGATCCCCCTTTTCATGATGATCTTCGGACATGGTACAGGCTGTCAGACAATTAATGTAGCTTCTCCTGGCTTTGAGGAGCTCTTCCATTACTAACAAAGTCTATTCATGAGCCGGTAGATAACCCCCATGCTTTCATTTGTATCTGGAGGAGAATAATTACCCCCCATGCAACTAGTCTATCTCTGCAGCCACTGCTTCATTTTCTATGGAGCTCTTTGTGTTTAAGGAGGAGGCATTCTTGTATTTGAATGACTATTCATCGTTCAGCTCCAGCCTTGGTCTTAACATAGTAGTGCGTTAAGACTGATGGATTTTGTAGTTCATAGAAAAAACAAATACAGTCTACTCTCGTTATACCGCCAACTTCCGTTCACGGCCAAATTGGCGGTATAGCGAAAATGGCGTTACAACGGGTTGCGTCCATAATGTGCATGTCTTTACTATATGATGTCTATGCTGCCTCCGTTAACCCGTTCTAATTGCGTTTCTAAATAAATCTTGATTCTGTTATGTTGTAAGGGATCATTTAAAGTGGGGAAACACTTTAAGCATTATTATACCGTGTCGGGAAATGACACCCCATCATCTTGAGGCTTTGGCTTAATCCCACGTCCTCTTCCTGACATCCTGACCTACTGAGTGTTCTGCGATAAATGAACGGTGGCCGTTCCGTAGACCTACTCGTAGCTTGTCGCGATCAGCGTCTGGCGCGTTTGTTTCAGTGCATTGTTAAAATTTATGTGTACTCGATGGCAATCACGCTGGCGGTATAACGGTCGGGAAATCAATGGTATAAGTGTTGTTTGTGCATGGAACTGGGCTGGCGGATGGCGATAGGCGGAAATGGCGGTAGCTAATGGAATAATGCATTGGGGATTTTTGTGCAATGGTTTTGGTCGGCGGTGAGCGAAAGTGGCGGTATAATGGCGGGCGGTTTAACGAGAGTAGACTGTACAACACCAGAATACGGATAAAATATTTGTGTTAATTATGAATAGAAAGTTCGACTCCACTTCTGATCTGATCCAAAGAAACCTGTATCAGACTATCATCAAATCAAGTTTTGCATCTTTAACCCATAAAGACCCAAATATACACCAGTGACCAAAAGCATCTACTGATCTAAAATGTTTAATAACTTCTAAACATCTAATCCTAACAATACATGTAAATAATTGGTGTAAAATCCAGTTTATCATCTTTTCATGTTCATCAGATATGACCCATTTGGACGTTTGAAGGCTCCGTAGTGAACGTGGAAACACCGTCATCTTCTACAACATTGATTCACAAGTGAAACCCATGGAGTTGGATCAATGACAGTGAATGGAGGCACTTGGTTTATGTTCAGTTAATGATATTTTTGCTAAAAAAAAAAGGTCACTTTTTCCTCAATTTTTTCTGTTTCTGATATAATAAACCTCAACTTTACTCTGAGCTTTAATGGCCATCTACATCACAGGTGTCAAACATGTGGCCCGGGGGCCAAATTTGGCCCACTAAAGGGTCCAGGGATGAATTTGTGAAATGCAAAAATTACACTAAGATATTAACAATACTTTTAGTTCAGGTTCCACATTCAGACTAATTCAATCTCAAGTGGTTCAGACCAGTAAAATACTATCATAATAATCTATAAATACTCACAACTCCAAATTTTTCTCTTTGTAAATGTAAATATTTTCATGTATTTACACTAAAACAAAGTATAATTTTACAAAAAATGTGAATAACCTGAAATGTTTCACGAGAAGTAAGTAGAATTTTAACAATATTCTGTCTGTTATTAAATGTTTTTGTGTATTTGTAGACCTGCTGTGATCTGTACGTTATAATAAACACGTGGAAATGAGAAACTGAAGCATAATATGGTTAAAATGACACTTATTTTTTCAGTTTGTTCATGTTATTCACTTTGTTTGAAAGGATAGTTTGTAAATGCAAACCTTTTCATAGTTTAATTTTACTTTTTTCACAGTAAAACATAGAGAAAATTTTGGAGTTGCATTAATTATATATTACAATGTTATTATTTTACTGGCGCGACTCATTTCAGATCAACTTTAGCTGAATGTGGCCCCTGAACGACAATGAGTTTGACACCCCTGATCTACATGATCAGTAAATTAAATTCAGAAAAATACTTGATTTATACCGATAAAATGCGAAATACTGAGGATAATTTTGCAATAAATCACTTAAGAAAGGTTAGATAGAGAGAGAAATTCATTTGGGAATTGGCACAAAAGTAGCACTGGGCCTTTATGGGTTAAATACAGTGTTAAGACAGAAAACACAAGCTTAATACAGTTAGATACAGTACATACATACATGGTACATACAGTATTAATGTGGAAATGATATGTATAGGTTTAAGTAAGTATTGTCAATATTGATTCATTAGTAAAACCCATGGAGTTGGATAAATGATATTGGATGGAGACACTGGGTTTATGTTCAATAAATGATAAATTTGGCTGAAAAAGTCACTTTTTCTCACATTTTCTCTGTTTTTATATAATAACCCACAAATGTAATCTCAGCATGATAATAAAGTACATGATCAGTAAAATAAATATAGGAAAATATGACAAAAAAAAAATGCTAAATGGATTGGATAATATTATGATAAATGATGATAAAATTACTCAAGAAAGGTTAATTAGAGAAAAAAATTATTTGGGAACTGCCACAAAAGTAGCATTGGGTCTTTATGGGTTAAAAATAGACACTGAATGCTCCAGAGGATAAAGTAAAAAAAGACAAATGTAAGTGATATAAAAAGAAAAAACTGAGACAAACTGGATGCCTTTTAACCAATCTGGCAGGCTTACACCCTCATAAAACATGTTTCCTATCTTGATCATTTCTCAGGTTTCCCTTATTTGCATTTTCATATAACAGCATATTTACCAAAAGTGCAATATGACGAGCTTAATTTGGACAATTACTGGATAAAATGTTTGCAAAAAAAACAAAACAAAAAAACAGCGATTTGACTCAAACTCAAACCATTAAACAACACTGAGTGGTTTTCTATGGAAGAGCAACATTGCCATCTATCATTTAGAAACAGAAATGCAGATAAATACACCTATATTAGTACATGACTGGTGTTTCGTAGATGTTTAAACTGTGGTATATCAGTTTATGAAGAGTCTGAATATTGGAGCTTTTGGAGTATTCTTCCCTTTTGACTTGCTGTTGGTCTTCTGTTTGACTTTCCTCATGTAAATACTGTAATGTTCTCAGTTTGGTATGATATGGAAATGCTCCACTGTCACTTCTCAGGCTTGAGAGAATAATTCCTCAGGCTTGTCCTCAGGTTTTGTATTTGCATGGGATGCGATATTGCTGGAATGATCATCTTGCATTGCTGCCTGGCCAAAAGTCCCAGCGGTGCCTTCCTTGTGTGGATGTGATTCCATTTCTTCTAATTTAGTTAATATTGTAGTGTATTAAGTGGCCTGCCTGTGCGCATGAGAGATTACACATGAAGGTGGTGTGAGTTATTTAAAATGTGGCTCATATGTGTTTGCCTCGGTGACATGAAGTGTGTGTGATGCACGACCTTCCTTTTTTATTAGCACACATGAATGTAAAATGCAGCTGCAGCCCCAAATAAACAACATACACATGCTTAAACACAGAACTATATTCAATGTATGCCACAGGAGTGTGTCATCGTAACTGAGAGAGATGGCTTCTATCTTAACCATAATTTCATGCATAATGTCACAGATCTGGATGCTCCGCAGCCCGACTGTTCTCCTCTGAATCCTAATTCCACATTCAGATTGGTTTATTTCGGAGACGTCTCGGCAAATCATGCCCCTAATTAATCGGAATGATGCATCGATTTCGACTTCCTTCTTTTCTTTCCTCCGCAATTTTCAAGGGGCTTATAAGGAATGTATGAGGAAATAGAAACACAATCAAACTCCCCAGAAAAGACGTGCTATTTATTTAACCCATAAAGACCCAGAGCTAATATTGTGCCAGGTCACAAATGAATTTTTCTCTCTATTTAACCTTTCTTAAGTAATTTATCACCATTTATTTTAACTCATAAGAATCCAGTGTGACTTTTGTGGCAGTTCCCAAATGAATTTTTCTCTCTATTTAACCTTTCCTATATGATTTATCACCATTTATTATAATATTATCCTCTGAGTTTTGCATTTTTTCCTGTGAAAATCATCTATTTTCCTATTTTTAATTCACTGATCATGTAGATGTTTATAAAAACTCTGGTCATTATATCAAAACATAAAAAGTTGACTTTTCAGCAAATCTGTCATTAACTGAACATAAACCAAGTGTCTCCATCCACTGTCATTGATCCAACTCCATGGGTTTTACTGGTGAATTAATGTTGTAGAAGATGACAGTGTTTCCACATTCACTACGGAGCCTCTGAACTTCCAAATGGGTAATATCTGATGACCATGAAAAGATGACAAACTGCATTTTACACCAATTATTGACATGTATCGATTGAATTAGTGAATCAGTAGTTTAGATCAGTAGATGCTTTTGGTCAACGGTGAACGTTTGGGTCTTTATGGGTTAAACTCATCCTCTGTATTCTGAATTTTTCACTCTAAATCATGTATTTTCCTATATTTCATTACCTCTACTTAATTTAGATGCTCATGAATACAAAGGTTATTATATTAAAACACGTAAAACTGAAGAAAAAGTGACTTTTTCAGCAAAGAGAGCAAAGACCAAAGATCCAATTCCATAGGTTTTACTGGTGAATTAATGTTGTAGAAGATCACGATGTTTCCATGTTCACTACGGAGCCTCTGAATGTCCAGATGGGTCACATTTGATGACCATGAAAAGATGACAAACTGTATTTTACACCAATTATTTACATGGATTGATAGGATTAGTCGATCAACAGGTATCAACTATTTTACATCAGTTTGTGATTTTGATCAGCGGTGGATGTTTGGGTCTTTATGTATGTATGTATGTATGTATGTACTATGTATGTATGTATATATGTATGTATGTATGTACTATGTATGCTCATATGTATGTATGTATGTACGTACATATGTATGCTCGTATGTATGTATGTATGTATGTACGTATGTATGTATGCTCGTATGTATGTATATACGTATGTATGTATGCTCGTATGTATGTATGTATGTATGTATGTAATTATGTATGTACGTACGTATGTATGCTCGTATGTATGTATGTATGTATGTATGTGTGTAAGTATGTATGTAAGTATGTATGTGCATATGTATGTATGCTCGTATGTATGTATGTATGTATGTATGTATGTATGTACGTACGTACGTATGTATGCTCGTATGTATGTATGTATGTATGTATGTATGTATGTATGTATGTATGTACGTATGTATGTATGCTCGTATGTATGTTTGTATGTATGTACGTATGTATGTATGCTCGTATGTATGTATGTATGTATGTATGTACGTATGTATTAAGTATGTATGTATGTACGTATGTATGTATGTATGTATGTACTATGTATGTATGTATATATGTATGTATGTATGTACTATGTATGCTCATATGTATGTATGTATGTACGTACATATGTATGCTCGTATGTATGTATGTATGTATGTATGTATGTATGTACGTATGTATGTATGCTCGTATGTATGTATGTACGTATGTATGTATGCTCGTATGTATGTATGTATGTAATTATGTATGTATGTACGTATGTATGCTCGTATGTATGTATGTATGTGTGTAAGTATGTATGTACGTATGTATGTATGCTCGTATGTATGTATGTATGTATGTATGTATGTATGTACGTACGTACGTATGTATGCTCGTATGTATGTATGTATGTATGTATGTATGTACGTATGTATGTATGCTCGTATGTATGTTTGTATGTATGTACGTATGTATGTATGCTCGTATGTATGTATGTATGTATGTATGTACGTATGTATTAAGTATGTATGTATGTACGTATGTATGTATGTATGTATGTATGTATGTACGTATGTATTATGTATGTATGTATGTATGTATGTATGTACGTACGTACGTACGTATGTATGCTCGTATGTATGTATGTATTGTATGTACGTATGTATGTATGCTCGTATGTATGTATGTATGTATGTATTAAGTATGTATGTATGTACGTATGTATGTATGTATGTATGCTCGTATGTATGTATGTATGTATGTACGTATGTATGTATGTATGTATGTATGTATGTACGTATGTATTATGTATGTATGTATGTACGTATGTATGTATGTATGTATGTATGTACGTATGTATGTACGTACGTATGTATGTATGTACGTATGTATGTATGTATGTATGTATGTATGTATGCATGTATGTGTGTATGTATGTATGAACCATGAAAAGAAGAAAAAACTGCCTTTTACATTATTGACATGGATTAATGGGTTTAGTAGTATCACAGTAGGTGGTTTGGGTCGACAGTGGATGTTTGGGTCTTTGTTAGTTACAGAAGTTGACTATATAAAATGTACATGTTAATCAGCAGAGGTAGGACTGGGTATGAGGAATGCTTTATCTAAATAAATGTTATATCCTAAACATAGAGAAGCAGCAGGCTGTGTCACCTTTTTTCCATGCACAGTATGACCATCTCTGCTGCTTTTCATTTTTTTTATACCTCTGATTACCTCTCCAGAACCCCCCCCCCCCTATCTTTGCTCTTCAGCTCTAACAGCCTCCGACAGCTGGAGATGAAATAGAAATTTTGATATCAAACACCTACACAAAGGAGGGCTGACCTTTGATCAATGTACCGTTTGATGTTGTGACATGAAATTTGCATCATGGGAGCCGGGGCAGCGGACGCTATACCGCAAAGGGCTAATGCCAGAACCCTGTCAGGGAGCTGCGAAGGTCAAGGGCCTATTAGAAAGGAACAAGCCCTCTAATCCCACACAAGGGCCCTGCAAAGCATTTGATGTTCAATACACAGAAATAGAATAGAAAATGGAGCCTCAAGAGCAGAGCAATGGCAGTAGGAGTATTTATTAGGTATTAGGTTAGGAGTTAACAGGAGCAGGAGGGTGGTTATGGAATTAGATTTATGGAAAATATATTGTTTTTAGTCCAGGAAAATCATACCCTGACGCGATGTGTGTGTGTGTGTGTGTGTGTGTGTGTGTGTGTGTGTGTGTGTGAAATAACAGAAAAAATTACAGCAGTTTGTTTAACTATCCGTAAAACATCCCATAACTACTGAGCAGCTCCTTGCCAAAGAGAAAATGGACATCCTCTCTAAGGATTGGAATGGAGTGGGCCGCTTTAGAACATATGGCGTGCTCCATCCGAATGTTGTCTATTGATCTGCGGACAGGTGGATGAGCCAAGCTCTGGAGCTGTTTAATTATTCAAGCTGGCATGTCATTTTTCATGCTCAATGCTGTTTCAGAAGACCAAAATAAACCTGTCACTCCCAGTGTCCATGTTTCATCTGGTCATCAGCTTCCAGCCTCATTAGCTACAGCACAGGTGAAGAAGAAGAGGGAGAAGAAGGAGGAGGAGGAGAAGAAGAAGAAGAAGGAGAGGAAGGAGAAGAATGAGAAGAAGAACAAGAAGGAGAAAAAGGAGAGGGAGGAGGAGAAGAAGAAGAAGAAGAAGAAGAAGGAGGAGAAGGACAGAAAGAAGAGGGAGGAGGAGGAGGAGGAGGAGAAGGAGAGGAAGAAGGAGAAGAAGGAGGAGGAGGAGAAGAAGAAGGAGGAGGAGAAGAAGGAGAACAAGGAGGAGGAGAAGAAGAAGGAGGAGGAGAAGAAGGAGATCAAGGAGGAGGAGAAGAAGAAGAAGGAGGAGGAGGAGGAGAAGGAGATCAAGGAGGAGGAGAAGAAGAAGGAGGAGAAGAAGGAGACCAAGGAGGAGGAGGAGGAAAAGAAGGAGAGGAAGTAGAAGAAGACGAAGAAAAAGAAGAAGACGAAGAAGAAGGAGGAGGAGGAGAAGAAGGAGGAGGAGAAGAAGGAGAAGGAGGAGGAGGAGGAGAAGGAGATCAAGGAGGAGGAGAAGAAGAAGGAGGAGAAGAAGGAGACCAAGGAGGAGGAGGAGGAGGAGGAAAAGAAGGAGAGGAAGGAGAAGAAGACGAAGAAAAAGAAGAAGATGAAGAAGGAGGAGGAGGAGGAGGAGAAGAAAAAGAAGATGACAAAGGAGAAGAAAAAGAAGGAGGAGGAGAAGGAGAGGAAAGAGAAGAAGAAGGAGGAGGAGGAGAAGAGGTTTCCATTTCCAGCTGTCTATTGTTCTTCCACATAACCTGCTCTTCAGTCCAGTCCCACACACTCCTCTGCTGTCCTTTCAGACAGAGTCCTCTTGTCCTCTGGACTCTGTTCAATATTTAAACAGACTTTTCTGCCTCTTTAAAAGAACGGACATAATCATTTTTATTATACAGTGAAAACAGGAGGTTTTTTTGGTTAATTTAAGCCTGTTACAGATATCGTTGTACTCTCCTTAGGCTACTTTATCACATATTCACCCAGTAATTCCTATAAAATATTAGTAGTTAAAGAAAAAGTGTCTGTTGTTACTCTGTTGTCGAATGTAATCAGTTCCTGTTCAGTGACATCAGCAGTGAAGTTACACTTACAGTAACTCCAGGAAAAAAACAAAAGTCTGTTTATGTCCAGACATGGTGAACCCACTTCCTCTACAGATGTAAACTACTCATTCAAAGGTAAAACTAAACATTCCCATGTCCATGTGACTATATACATGTGACTATATATCAATTAAAACATGATTATGAATATTACATGAAGTTTTTCTTAAACTGGGTCCGCCTAAATTATCCTCAGCAATGAACCTTTAATTTATCTTCGGAATAATAGCAAAAAACAAGCCTGTGTTACCAGGTTTGTATGAATTAAAGCAGAGGTGTCAAACTCATTTTAGTTCAGTTCCATATTCAGCTAAATTTGATCTGTAGTGGGCCGGACCAGAAAAATAATAACAGAATAACCTATGAATAATGACAACTCCAAATTTTTGTCTTTGATTTAGTGTAAAAAAAAAACAACAATATTAAATTATGAAAATACCTACTTTTATGAACTATCCAAAAAAAAAACAACTGAAAAAACTGAAATTTAAATTAAAACAACATAAGAAAATTTAGTGCAATTTTAACAATATTATTCCTCCACTTATCGTTTCTCCATGTGCATGATGGGTCAGATCTACAAAGACACTAAACACTGAGGAACAGGAAGAAAAATTGTTCAAATTGTGCTTAATTTTCTTTAGATATTTCAGGTTGTTCATATTTGTTCAGGTTATTCACATTTTAATGTTACAGGATAGTTTGTAAATGTAAGTGTTTTCATAATTTAATGTTATTTTTTGCACTAAAAAAAGAAAAAATTTAAGTTGTTAATTCTAGATTTTTAATTTTTTGGCTTAATTCAAGATTTTTTTTTTTTTTACTTAATTTTTTTTTTTTGTCTTAATTGAAGATTTTTTTTTTTTACTTAATTGAAGATTTTTTTGCTTACTTCAAGATTTTTCTTTTACTTAATTGAAGATATTTTTTTTGCTTAATTCAAGATTTTTTTTACTTAATTGAAGATTTTTTTTGGCTTAATTCAAGATTTTTTTCAATTTAATTGAAGATTTTTTTTTTTAAACTCAATTCAGGATTTTTTTTTTTACTCAATTCAAGGTTTTTTTTTTTGGCTTAATTCAAGATTTTTTTGTTGAATTCAAAATTTTTTGGGCTTAATTGAAGATTTTTTTTTTTACTTAATTGAAGATTTTTTTTGCTTAATTAAAGATTTTTTTACTTAATTGAAGATTTTTTTTGGCTTAATTCAAGATTTTTTTTTAACTTAATTTAAGATTTTTTTTTTTTAGCTCAATTCAAGATTTTTTTTTTTTTTACTTAACTGAAGATTTTTTTTGGCTTAATTGAAGATTTTTTTACTTAATTAAAGATTTTTTTTTGCTTAATTCAAGATTTTTTACTAAATCTGAGATTTTTTTTGTCTTAATTCAAGATTTTTTTTACTTAGTTGAAGATTTTTTTGGCTTAATTCAAGATTTTTTTTTTATTTAATTGAAGATTTTTTTTTTTTTTTTGTGGCTTAATTCAAGATTTTTTCCTTAATTCAAGCTAAATTTTTTTGCTTAATTCAATTCAAGACTGTGGAATTTTTGCACTTGGCAAAAACATCCCAGGGGCCGAACTGGACCCTTTGGCGGGCCGCATTTGGCCCCCAGGCCGCATGTTTGACACCTGCGAATTAAAGAATGAAATCTGAGTTTTAGAGGTACTGCCTATCTACATTTTCGCCTGTTTTTTATGCTGCATTCATGTTAAATCTAATCTAAAACATCTCCTGGTTCTAGTTTAATATTTATAAGATGATTTTTTATAGTTTTATCAAACTGTTTATGCAAATCACTGGATAAGAGAAGTAGCAATTTCCAAAAATGAAACTTTAACTCTGATTATGACCTAGCCCATGACTGAAAGCCCATAATTTATCCCAAGTCAGACACAGTTTAACCTGCATTAAAAATATATCATGTAACACTGATCACTGATATATATTTGTACAACAACAGCATTAGAAAGTTGAATTGCACAACTACACCACTGGGATGGTTTAACCCTTTCATGCATGAATTATTAGAACCTTTGTCGAGATCTTTTCTTCAGTGTTTTTATTCCTCATTAGGCATGAAAAAACAATGCAATTGAGGTTTTATTTTTTATTTTTTTCATGGATTTACAAAAATGTCCACTTGGCTACACCATGCATTTTATTCTTGAAGCACAGAAACATGTATTTAAAAGCCAATATCAGAAAGTGATATGAAAACAATGAAATAAAAACATTTTTAATGCTGCTAATCTGATGTTTTCTCACATTCTAACATATTCTATTATGACTCACTTGACTGATTGATTTGATTTTTTTTTTGTACTTTATTTTTAACAGGTTTTACATTTTTTTGAACAAACAAATAGTAAAACAAAAAAATAGACATACAAGGAGTTGGGTACAGTAGTGGTGGAAGTACCTGGTGTAAACATTTGTTTACTTCTACCACTTAATACCAACACATTATTATCATCACCAGTCCCGATTTTAGCTGCATTGAAACGTAGATCACTGTTTATGCTGTTAGGTGGGAGTTAGCTGATGTTTTTTCTGCCTAAGAAATGTTCCATGTGGTTCAGTCCACCTCTGCCCTCTGTTTGAACTGGACTGACAGAAGCTGCTGTTGTGTCTGTGCATGTGTTCAGAATAAAGACAAGGTGAGACTGACTTTATCTGACTGGATAACTGACCGGATGACCATTAACTCCTAGTGTGTGTGTGTGTGTGTGTGTGTGTGTAGACAGGAACATATGATTGAGCCAGATTCAGGTAAGAGTGTAAGATCAACTTGTATAACTTCATTTTCGACAACAACCAAATATTCTATTACAATGATGTTATAAGTTGAATAAATGTACCAGTTTATATCTCTTATTAGATATAAAACACAGCGCTTGGTTATTTGCCTTTTGGTTAAAGCACAAAGAGAGAGAGAGAGGAGAGCAGAGAGACGCTTAACATATACACTGGTCTACAATTTTTTTTAGAAATTATCTGCCTCAGAGATTAAATGTGCTGAATGTTATGTATTTTAATCAGATTAATTGGAAAACCAATGACAAAAGTGCTGGTTTGCTGATGTTTTGACGGTATATGATGGTGTGTTCTTCCACATATATGTTGGTTTCTGACCATTTATACAAGAGATTTAAAAATGTTCCACTGATAGAGCCTGTAAAGTGAATGTATTGTCATATGCAGACAGTGTTTTGAAGTAGATCTGACACTAATATTCCTCTTGAGTTAAACCCATTGTCGCGTATATGTATATGTATATGTACAGGGTGGGGAAGCAAAATTTACAATGAACATTTAGTTGTTTTTTCTCAGCAGGCACTACGTCAGTTGTTTTGAAACCAAACATATATTGATGTCATAATCATACCTAACACTATTATCCATACCTTTTCAGAAACTTTTGCCCTTATGAGTAATCAGGAAAGCAAACGTCAAAGAGTGTGTGATTTGCTGAATGCACTCGTCACACCAAAGGAGATTTCAAGAATAGTTGGAGTGTCCATAAAGACTGTTTATAATGGAAAGAAGAGAATGACTATGAGCAAAACTATTACGAGAAAGTCTGGAAGATACTATTAAAGAAGAATGGGAGAAGTTGTCACCGGAATATTTGAGGAACACTTGCACAAGTTTCAGGAAGTGTGTGAAGGCAGTTATTGAGAAAGAAGGAGGACACATAGAATAAAAACATTTTCTATTATGTCAATTTTCTTGTGGCAAATAAATTCTCATGACTTTCAATAAACTAATTGGTCATACACTGTCTTTCAATCCCTGCCTCAAAATATTGTAAATTTTGCTTCCCCACCCTGTATATATATATGTATATGTATATGTATATGTATATGTATATGTATATGTATATGTAGAGGAGCTGTTGTATTAAAATGGAGGATTGTCTTCCACCAGAAATTCGGGTTAGGGTATATTTCTTTTATGATTCTAATCCATTCCTCTTTTACTGTGGCTCAGCATTTAAATGACTTTTATCAGATTTGACGGTTTAGTCACAGAGTTTCTCATACCCAAAAAATGTTACGCTTTTCTTTCACAAATATGGGAACGATGGTCTGAAATTGCATTAAAATGTATTAAACAGTGAAATTTCTCTTTCCTGGCCAGCCAGCACTCTGGTTGCTCAGCACCCCTGAACCTCTGATCCTAGAATCCCTCCTGAACTCCATTCAACATGTCAGTGCATTAAAGAAAATCACCACAATCATCTAACCAGCATGAAACCTATGTAAATGGTCCTAATGGAAACTTCTGGACATTGGAATGGATATCACCTGCAGTGATAATAATGCTCTATGAACATAAAGGCTCTAAAAGCCTGTTCCACCTAACTTTTGTGAAGCAGTAATTTATTTATTTTTAACACATGTGAAAGCCATAATGTTCAAGACCTGTTGGAGCCATGATTAAAAAAATCACTCCCCTCCAAAAAAACACCATTATGTTGCCGCATAATTCGATGCATTTGTCAAGCAAATTGCATACATTATGGGGGTCCACATTTTTTCAAAAAGGGCAGTAATAATGTCCTGTGAACATAAAGGCTCTAATTGATCGGTCTAGATCTACTACTTAAAATCCCACGTGTCGATGCTGCAGCCCTGTATGTCTTCTGTTTGTAAGTGCATGGCATGATGGGTTTTGGTCTAAAATTAAGAATGTCATATAGTTTTAGTGATAAAATGTAAGCGTACAATATACATTCATTCATTTTCTGAACCCGCTTTTTTCCTCACTAGGGTCACAGGGGTCGCTGGAGCCTATCCCAGCTACCTATGGGTGAAGGCGGGGTACACCCTGGACAAGTCTCCATTTCATCCCAGGTCTGACATATAGAGACGAACAACCAATCACACTCACATTCACACCTGTGGACAGTTTAGATGAACCCAGTAACCTTTCAGTGCTTGTGTTTGGATGGTGGGAGGAAGCCGGAGTACCTGGAGAGAACCCACACAGACACGGGGAGAACACGCAAACTCCACACATCGAATGGTGTTGGAATTGAACCCAGGACCTTCTTGCTGTGACGCACAAGTGCTATCCACTGCACCACCGTTCACCATTCAATATCCAATAACTATAAAATAATCTGTTGAAAATAATCAGAAGTGGTGACTTGTGCCGCTGGCACAGCTTAACCCAGGCCCTTTGGCACAAATCACCCCAGCCCCACCATTTGGAAAAACTAGCATGATCCAGCAGTTTAGAGCTAACATCATGTGTCTCACATACAGACTCATTGTGTAGCCTATTAAAGCATTAAAACACATGTGAAATGTTTTTAAACTTGTCTATAATTGTTCAGACACAAGAATCAACAAAAAAACCTTGATTACAGAAATTTTACTTTGAAAGGCAAAAAACAGTTTTGTGAGCTAAAATGTGCTTACCTCTCATGCCATGTGTCTCTCTTCTTTGTAGGATGAGTAAAATGGATGGTTCTTGGTCACATGACCAATTTCTTTTATGGTTTTCTAGAAACAAGGGGTGGCACTACTTCTCCCCTGGCACAAATCACCCCACTCTCCCCTATTACCTACAACTTGCTCCTAATCAAGTCATGATAATTTTATAATTGTGACCAAATACTACTGACAGATTTTTGGGTAAACTAAATAGAGTAGTCTGACATGTCACTGTTTCAAAAACAGGGCGTTTTTCTGGACTACTTAAACAAAATGCAAAAACTGAGAGTCTACCCCCTTCTCCAGGGACCACTACACCACTGACAAACTGGTTCCTTTGGTGCTTGTGTCACAGCCATGAACCACAGAAGCAGAGGGGAACTGGCTGTAGTGCTCTTTACTGTGGGTTTGGCGGCTCTGAAAAGAGCCTGTGGTGTTCACCGTCCACACACCTCAGCCAACAACCATCCGATGTTCAGCAGAACACCGTTTCCTTCTGCACTGAAGTGAACGCTGTCATCTGACAGGTGCTCCAGGTGATACCAGGTGTGTGGTGCAGGGCTCATTTCCAACTCCTCCATGGAAACTCAGCCCCACATGACGCACCTGGTCCACTCCATCCTGTATCCACTGTCCGCTCACTGGTACTGACAGCAACGACGCGGCAGGAGGTAGGGGAACATCAGTAAGGAAGTGGAGGAAAGCTCCAACACTGCCCGGATTCTGCTACGCCACAGGCGTCAAACATGTGGCCAGGGGGCCAAAACCGGCCCACCAAAGGGTCCAATCTGGCCCCTGGGATGAATTTGTGAAATGCAGAAATTACACTGACGATATTAACAATCAAGGATGTTCGAATCATTTTAGGTCAATTCAATCTCAAGTGGGTCAGAACCAGTAAAATACTATCATAATAACCTATAGATAATGAAAACTAAAATCTTTTATCTTTGTTGTAGTGTAAAAAAAAAAAAAAAAAGGAAAATTACACAAAAATGTTTACATTTACATACTATCCTTTTTGCAAAAAATGTGAACAACCTGAAATTTCTTAAGAGAAGTATGAGGAATTGTACCAATATTCGGCTTCTTACTAAACATTGTGTATATTTGTAGATCCACTGTGATTTGTACGTTGTGATGCATGTGTATAAATGATAAACTACGGCGTAATATTGTTAAAATTGCACAAATTTTTCTTAAGAATTTTCAGGTTGTTCATATTTGTTCATGTTATGTTCAAGTACGGTTCATAGATGTAAACATTTTCATTACGGAATTTGACTTTTTTCACTCAAAAACAGAAAAAAAACTTTGGTGTTGACATTATTTATCAGTTCTTATCCTATTATTTATATTATTTTACTGGTCCGGCCCACTTTAGATCATATTAGGCTGTATGTGGCCCCTGAACTAAAATGAGTTTGACACCCCTGTGCTACACGGTCCTTAAGCGCGGGCACGGCGCTTCCAAGAATGTCCACGACGACGTTCCAGTAAACCACGCCCACTCCAGGTTAAACGCCTGGTTTATAGTGAGCCCCATGCAGACAGAGTGTGTGGCCCTGTTCCAAACAATCTTGAGTGCTTGTGTTGTGCATGATATAATTGAATTTTTCTAGACTACAAACTGCTTCTCCACTGCATATAAAAATAGCTTCTGTGGTCGTTACCATGCTATTTGATCAATAAAAGAGTTAAGCTACTGAAACGTTACTTGATTCAGGAAATAGTGACGTTACCACCAAGCTACTGAGAATTGTAGTAAGTTACAAGTAGTGACGCTACTGCCCAACACTGATAATTAACAAGTCATAATCTTCCCAGTTCATGGAGATAACATGCAAAAAAAAAAACCCCTTTTTTTTTTTTTTTTTTAAACTGTTAATTACAGTCTAACAATTAACAATTGATTCACACTCAAACATATCTCTACAGATCAGGTTTATCAAGAACAGGAAAGTTACAGTAATGGTATGACTGTCCGTGTATTGGATGGTGCATAAGTGTCCACTGTGTCAGCTGATTATGCAACTAAAACAAAACCTGTGAATATATAAGAGAACAGCTGCAGAATAACCGTCCACTGGAGTGAACACTATGTATGAAAGGGTTAACGTCTTTTATTATCTCATATTTCATTACATTTTCTTGGATTTTTCCTGAAGATACTATTTGATTTCTCATCAAATATAACACATATTATGGACCAACTTCTCAATTATTTTGTCACACGGTATAATTTACCAGAAGCTTTGTGATAAAGTATCACACTCAATCACTCATATTACGGCTGAGTTTGACTGGCACCACAAATAAGACACCATTTGTCATTTTCACATTTTAATATGTTTCTCTCTCAGTGAAAACAGAAGTAATATCACGTTGGGTAGATATTCACTCAGAGTGAATCAATTCAGGTCAAAGTTCCAGAACCTTTCCTACGGTGAGACATTTTTATGCATCTCAATACTCTCTCAGGATTGAAAAAACCCCAAATATGGTCTAATATATATTGCATTACCTCACCCGTCGTATTTCCTCGCAATATGAGGTAAGACTTTTCAGGTCAGACGTTTTTAAGACTCAGGAGTTTGCCGGTCTGATCAATAATTGTGTTCTGTGTAATTATCTCACCATTGCGCTCATTAATTACACTTTCAAGGCTCATTTCCAGTGTTGGCCACAGATGTCCATTTTGTGTGTATGTGTGTGTGTGTGTGTGTGTATGTGGGGGGGGGGGTCCAAAGAGGTGACGGTGAAGGGGGCAGTGGCATAGGGGAGAGTGAGGCCTGATTAATACTCTGTCTCTCTGTCTGAGGTTGGCTGCCACTTGCAGGGGGTAAAACGCAAGTGCTCTGTCATCTGAGACTCCACCAAGTAGGAGACAAACGAGGTCTTTGGCGGCCAAATCAATAAGTTCCTCTCTGATGAGCCAAATTTAGAGAGTGTTGCTGAGCTTTGAAGTAATCCTCTAACACCCCGATGTAAAAATTTTCAACCGAACATCCCACGTAGCCTCTATTTACAGATAAATAACACGGATCAAGAAACTGAAAGAAATTTCACTTGTACCTGCCGTACAGATCCTCAACGTTAAGGTTTGTATTTTCTTCAGAAATATACTAAACCAGGGGTGTCAAACTCATTTTTAGTTCAGGGGCCATATTCAGCTAAATTTGATCTGCAGTGGGCCGGACCAGAAAAATAATAACAGAATAACCTATAAATAATGACAACTCCAAATTTTTGCCTTTGTTTTAGTGTAAAAAAAATCCCATTAAATTGTGAAAATACTTACTTTTATTAACTATCCAAAAAAAAAAAAAAAAAGAAAATACTGAAATTTAAAGTAAAAAACGTAAGAAAACTTTACTGCAATTTTAACAATATTATTCCTCCACTTATCGTTTCTCCATGTGCATTATAGGTCAGATCTACAAAGACACTAAACACTGAAGAACAGGAAGAAAAATTGTTAAAATTGTGTTTAATTTTCTTTAGAGATTTCAGGTTGTTCATATTTCTTCAGGTTATTCACATTTTAGTGTTACAGGATAGTTTGTAAATGTAAATATTTTCATAATTTAATGTTATTTTTTGCACTAAAGCAAAGAAAAAAAATTAAGTTGTTAATTCCAGATTTTTTTTTTTTTTGCTTAATTCCAGATTTTTTTTTACTTAATTAAAGTTTGTTTTTTTTTTTTTTTTTGGGGGGGGGGGCTTAATTGAAGATTTTTTTTTAACTTAATTGAAGATTTTTTTCGGGCGACACGGTGGTGCAGTGGTTAGCACTCGTGCCTCACAGCAAGAAGGTCCTGGGTTCGATTCCAACACCAGTCGACGGGGGGTGGGACCTTTCTGTGTGGAGTTTGCATGTTCTCCCCATGTCTGCGTGGGTTCTCTCCGGGTACTCCGGCTTCCTCCCACCATCCAAAGACATGCACTGATAGGTTAATTGGTTAATGTAAATTGCCCATAGGTGTGAATGTGAGAGTGATTGTTTGTCTCTATATGTTCAGCCCTGTGGTGAACTGGTGACTTGTCCAGGGTGTACCCCGCCTTCGCCCCTATGTAGCTGGGATAGGCTCCAAGCGACCCCCGTGACCCTAGTGAGGATAAAGCGGGTTCAGAAAATGAATGAAGATTTTTTTTTTTTTGCTTAATTCAAGATTTTTTTTACTTAATTGAAGTTTTTTTTTTTTTTTTGGCTTAATTCAAGATTTTTTTTTACTTAATTGAACATTTTTTAGGCTTAATTCAAGTTTTTTTTAACTTAATTAAAGATTTTTTGGGGTTTTTTTTTTGGCTTAATTCAAGATTTTTTTTAACTTAATTGAAGATTTTTTTTTGGCTTAATTCAAGATTTTTTGCTAAATTTTAAATTTTTTTTGGGCTTAATTGAAGATTTTTTTTTACTTAATTGAAGATTTTTTTTGCTTAATTAAGATTTTTTTACTCAATTGAAGATTTTTTTTTTTTTTGCTTGATTCAAGATTTTTTGCTAAATTTGAGATTTTTTTGGCTTAATTCAGGATTTTTTTTACGTAGTTGAAGATTTTTTTTTTTTGCTTCATTGAAATTTTTTTTTTCCTTAATTGAAGATTTTTATTTATTTTTTTTTGGCTTAATTCAAGATTTTTTCCTTAATTCAATCTATTTTTTTTTTAAAATTCAATTCAAGACTGTGGAATTTTTGCACTTGGCAAAGACATCCCAGGGGCCGAACTGGACCCTTTGACGGGCCGCATTTGGCCCCCGGGCCGCATGTTTGACACCTGTGTACTAAACCCTCCCTTTGGGACGTGAAAAGATTGAATGAGTCTGGCTGATAGCAAATCCAGAGCGATATGTGACGTTACTAAATGTGATCACTACCATGCCAACCTCTCCATCTGTCCAGAAGGAGCGGTTGCCAGATTGGCTGAATAATTTCACTAGACTCAAACAGCTGTTGGAGCGTATTTTTACAGAATGTTCCCATGATATCACCTGGATATATATGGTGGAGAAGAAGTTTAGATGATCATCACAAGATTAAAAACACACATTACAGTTGTTGTGAATGATCATTTGTAGAACTTTTAATGTGAATTCAAGTTGGACTCCCTTCCCTTAACCCTTTATACCAGGGGTCATTTTAGTTCAAGGGCCACATACAGCCTAATATGATCTAAAGTGGGCCGGACCAGTAAAATAATATAAATAATAGGATAAGAACTGATAAATAATGTCAACACCAAAGTTTTTTTCTACGTTTTTGAGTAAAAAAAGTCAAATTCCGTAATGAATGTTTACATCTATGAACCGTACTTGAACATAACATGAACAAATATGAACAACCTGCAAATTCTTAAGAAAAATTTGTGCAATTTTAACAATATTACACCGTAGTTTATCATTTATACATATGCATCACAATGTACAAATCACAGTGGATCTACAAATACACAAAACGTTTAGTAAGAGGCCGAATATTGGTGCAATTCCTCATACTTCTCTTAAGAAATTTCTGGTTGTTCACATTTTTTGCAAAAGGATAGTATGTAAATGTAAACATTTTTGTGTAATTTTACTTTTTGTTTTACACTACAACAAAGATAAAAGATTTTAGTTTTCATTATTTATAGGTTATTATGATAGTATTTTACTGGTTCTGACCCACTTGAGATTGAATTGACCTAAAATGATTCGAACATCCTTGATGCTGTCAGTGTAATTTCTGCATTTCACAAATTCATCCCAGGGGCCAGATTAGACCCTTTGGTGGGCCGGTTTTGAGCCCCAGGCTGCATGTTTGACACCTATGCTTTATACAGTCACGAAAAAAAATAATTAGACCATCAAAAGTCATCAAAAACAATGGTTATGCAATCAAGTACTAACTCCTGTGTGTATCATGTGACTAAAACAGACAGTAAAGAAAACATGGAATGCCTAAAAGCACTGTTTTTGTCATAGCTATGGATGTAAGAACTGAAGTGATTTTGGTTATTATCAAGAAAACATGGAAAATGTCTAGATATCAGCTCTGAAATTGAACTGTTATGAGCTATTTTTGTTGTTATCATTATATTTGTCCGAACAAATGTACCTTTAGTTGTACCAGGCATTAAAATGAACAAGAAATTGAAGAAAACAAGGGTGGTCTAATAATTTTTTCCACAACTGTATATAGGGCACTCATAGAAATACTCTGAAATTCAAAAATTCTAACTTAGTGTGTTATTGGAGGACATTTTATTTTTTTATTATTACATAAAAAAAAAATCAAGGTCAATGAAGTTACCATATTTGGTTCCTTTACCCTAAGTGGCAAAAATAAAAAAAATCCAAGAAGTATTCTGAGAACTAGCAATGCAGTTTTGTCCTCTGTAGGGGACAAAAGTTTGACAGTTTTACTTAAAAAATGCTGTCCATTGCAAAAAACAAATAAATACATAGAAGGAGGTCCTCGGGTTACGAACGAGTTCCGTTCCTACGCTGGCGACGTAACCCGAATTTCTGCGTAAGTCGGAATTAACCCTTTAATACCCCCTAAATACCTAATACTAGGTGGCTGGAGAAGAAGGAGGGGAGGCTGTGAGAGCTGCTCCTAGGGAATCTGGATTATCTGGAGGGGTAGCAGGTGCAGGATCTTCTGTAGACGTTGAAGGTACGGGTTCTACTGGTCTCTCCACCTTGGTGAAGTACTTGGAGATGTCCGTCTGGAAGGAAATCTTCCTCTTTTCCTTCCAGATCTCATGGTAGCACCGTACAATGTCCATCACTCCCCTTGAAGCTTTCGAAAATCGTTCCATATTGGGATCCTCAAGACTCAGGCGTCGTGAAGTCAAAACAGCGTAGGTCGAGTACCACGTAACCCGAGGACCTCCTGTAATTTTAAAAAATGTATCTGAAAAAACTGTTGCATTATGCAGTTTCCAATTAAGACAACTGTTTAATGTCAAAAAGCTACAATTTTCCCTTTCCTGGGTCTCAGGAGTATGTAAAAATACAAGAAAAACGCATGTAAGGTGAAAAGAACAACACTTTTAGAACATTAGACCAACATGCGTGCTGATCCAGACCCCTGTCCACATCCACATTCTCCCTTTGAACATCATTCCTTACATTAGTACCATTACTTCATGGTACCTAACAAAGCAGGTCCACTCACTGTTCATGCAGAGGTGGACCTTACAGACCCTGTAGACCACATTAGACCTGAGACTGTTGACTCACTGTCCTCACTGGAACTGTTGCTGTCACTGTCTTGTAATATATGTGGAAATTACCAAAAATAGTCATTTGCCCAATAAAGGGTTAAATACCTCTTACAGCCTCTGCTGAGGACAGTTGCACTATGAGATAGTTATTCTACACTGTTCAGTGTTCAGAGTGCAGCATCAGCCCCGACATATTATTTTTTCGCTGACACCGCTGTGAGTCACTTGTCTCATACTAATTATCATATCATTATGATTAGTGTTTAGGTATAAAATCCACCAGAGGGCAGACAAAGGTCACTATTAGTTATACATTCTGCACCTAATATCATCTGAACAACCTGAGCACACTGATGCCATCTGCTGTTTGTTAGTGCAAAAGTGGATTCCAGGAAATGATACAAAAAAATGTTAGTTTCGTAAAAGCTCCTGGAGTCGTTTTCACAGCTCCATGTCTGTGCACTGTGCAAGAAGGGTAAGCATTTTTCGAATCATAGGAATCACTTTTATATTTGCAGCTTTTTGATAGTACTAGTACAAATACACTGAGCAAAAATATAAACGCACCATGTGACACTTTCAATTTTAATAGCAGTAGGTGTTGCACAAAATATTAAATCACACACAGTTTACTTTGTTGATCAATGTGATACAGATTAGTGTCCGTTAGAACATGATAGTGGCATCTGGCATTCATGGACCTTCAGGTGAGGTCCTGTTGAAAGAAATCACAACTCCATATCTTGTGTGTCCACCATTGGCTTCCTGTAGAGCAGGGGTGTCAAACTCATTTTAGTTCAGGGGCCACATTCACCCCAAATATGATCTCAAGTGGACCGGACCAGTAAAATAATGACAGTGAAAAAAGTAAAATTATATTATGATAATGTTTATATCTACAACATTTCCTTAAAAATCTGAATAACATGAACAACTTGAAATGTTTTAAGAAAAACAAGTGCAATTTTAACAATATTCTGCCTCAGTTTATCAGTTTATCATTTACGCATGTGCGTTACAACTTACATTACAATTACAAAAACATAAAGTACCAGGTATAATATTGGTAAAATTGCATTTACTTCTCTTAAGACATTTCAGGTTATTCATATTTGTTCAGGTTATTCACATTTTTTGTTAAAGGATAGTTTGTTAATGTAAACATTTTCATGTAATTTTACTTTTTTTCCTACTAAAACAAAGATAAAATCTGCAGTTGTCATTATTTATAGG
Source organism: Sphaeramia orbicularis (assembly GCF_902148855.1). Taxonomy (NCBI): domain Eukaryota; kingdom Metazoa; phylum Chordata; class Actinopteri; order Kurtiformes; family Apogonidae; genus Sphaeramia; species Sphaeramia orbicularis. Next base: position 22,899,157 of record NC_043961.1, on the reverse strand, counting down.
TTATGATGACTGACCTGACCCAATTAAGATCTAATTGGTCTGTGTGTGGAACTGAATTAAAATGATTTTTACAGCATTGATTGTTAATATCTTCTGCGTAATTTTTGCATTTCACTAATTCATCCTACGGGCCGAATTTGGCCCCTGGGCCACATGTTTGACACCTGTGCTGTAGAGCAACACATCGTCTTCTCATCGAGTTGATAATATTGTCAATTGTGGCCCGTGGAATGTTATTCCACTCGTCTTTGAGGGCTACACAGAGCTATGGGATGTTATCCAGAACCGTTCCCGCGTGATTTGCAACATCTGTGTTATGGCGACATCTGAGGAAATGTGACATTTGGAGGTGTCCTTTTATTGTCCCCAGTATAAGGAGTGTCTGAATACTGTTTAGGCTGTCTGAGCAGCGTCTGGACAGGCCACAGCTGTGTTCAGGGTGCAATCACTGGAACACTGAGTGCTCACTCACAGAGATAGACACAATGTTTGTTTACAAATCAAGAGAATTAACCTTTTTTACAATTACAAGACATCATGGGCTCATTTTGGGCTGTGCGCCTCATGTCACACAAATGTTGTACATGGTGCGTTTATATTTCTGCTCAGTGTAAGAACCTAAAACCTGTGTGAAAGTGGGAGTTAAACTGAAATTAAATATTAACAGTTTTGCATCTGGAGTAGAAATAAGAAAAAAGTGAGAGAGAAATAGTGGAGCAGGAGACACAGGAGAGGAGAACCAGCTGTTACTGTATCTACAGTTTAAATACAGCTGCAAACACAGTGGTGTGCATGCAGACCTAAACATGGAGCAGTTTCACAACTCCCCCCAGAAAAGTCCGATACGAAACAAGGGGCTAATAAACAGACTGGGAGCAGATGATTTTCTGCTCTGCAGAGTTTGTCTCCATTACAACCCTGCTTTAAAGCTCTATGTCTGTCTGTACTATAAACCTTTGGGTATATCATCTGGTGTAAACTGCTCGTAACTGTATTGTACATTATCTTATACAACACCAAATAGTAAAAAGCAAATCCTGGTCCTGATCGTAAGAACGGCTCTTTTTCAGCCTGGACTGTTGCACAGACAAACATGTGGTTCAACATCAACAACAACTGTGTTTATTATTGTACGGTTATGATTTTAGTTTTGCATAACTGTTATTTTCCTGAGTGATTTTCCAAACACTGCCTTGTTTCACCAATTACAGAAAAAAGAAAAGTGCTGTCTTCTTCCACAAGGGGGCACACTCTGTCCAATATTTTGATGCACTGTTGCTCTGCCGTGAAAGGAGTCAGATCAGTTCTGAACATGTGTGCTGCAGTTACTCAAACAGCAGACCTGTCTTGTAAGTATGACAAAAGTAAGATTATTGTTTGGCTCAAGTACTCCAGTGTAAGTCTGGCCAGCTGAGTGTTCTTTGAAAGAGGACCACTCATATTTATCTGTTCAAAGGCATGCATGCCTTTCCTTTCACCTCAAAAATTAATTTCCCACCCTGATATACAAACAGGCCTTTTTCATCCCCTTTTTCACTACTTTTTTTTTGTGTTGCTCAAGGCAGGAAACAAACACAGGAGGTTTTGTGCTTCCCTGTGGTGAAGGTTAAGACCCCCCACCCTTCCCAGCGACTCAACTTGATGTTGGGAGATGAGACGGGAAACAGGTGTCACCCATGACCTTCAGTGCACAAGCAGGACGGGCTTTACAATCAGGGGCGTGTTTAGGATTTATTGAATGGAGTGTAGTGGCGGGTAGATCTCACTACTTTACTACTTTACTATTTATTATACACAGTTCATGAAAGGTTCTTTTTTCCATAGCTGATGATGTTTGATCTCAATACTTGCAGAATTCCTCTGAATTTCTGTGGTGTTCGCCCTAGTCTCACCTCAGCTTCGAAAGACGACCCCTCAGACAAAGAAGGGAACACAAACTAATAAGCTCTAAATCCCAACGACTGGCTTATGTGAAGCCGGAGACGATTGGGAAGTCTGCCGTTGAGAGGGAGAGATGTGGGAGCTGGCGGTGTCTGTGTCCTCGGCGTGTCTGTCAGCGCTGCTCCTATCGCCCACTCTGTTTTCCTCATAAGAAAAAGATTAATTCTGCAGATTATCAAGCTTCAATAAAGTACTTACTGTTAACCAGTTATTGGGAGAAGTTGATGCCTTGTCCAGATGAGCGTAATGGGCGGTCAAACAGAGGTAAAGGACACAGGAGAAACAAATACACATATAGAAAATAAAAGCACCGTACAGCAGACGTAAACATAACAACATGTAGTTTGAGAGAATAAGAGGAGAGATGTCAAGTGATTAAGTAAATGCATGACCTAAGAAACCAAGGAAGGACTGTGTGAATGTCAAGTTCAGCAGTTAGTTAAACTAGCTTTAAGTGGCTCCATATGTGACCCAAGTAGACCTGGGGTTTTCTCAAGTCCTGTTTTTCACCACAAATTAAACATATTTAGTCTTTTTGCATGGAAAACAAGTGATAGAAAGCATATTTTGTTGATGAAACTCAACATTTCCTTCTCTAAGTAGCTGGTAACTTCTCCAAACTTAGATTATTATTATTGGTGTGAGCTTCCTGAATGAATGAGTCTAACACTGCAGTTACATAAAGCTGCTGGTTTTACTCTGTGATCCTCTATAAGTCATCTGGTTATTCCATGACACATAAACAAGAACCGGGTTTTTAAAGGATTTTTCTTCATTCCAGAACCATTTAACCAGGATTTCAAATGAACAGATGCATGTCATAGCTTTATGGTCATTATCTCACCACAGACATGACCAGAAATCTCTAACCATTTGTCTATAGAAGGACGCCTGTTTATGGACTAATGGTTATCCTGCTTGTGTGTCTATGGCATTGAGCTTGACAGCCAACTGTTTGACACTGAGGCCGCAGAGACAGATGGCAACCAAATGCCTTTTATTGCCTGCCTTTACCACTTGTGTGTCCCGATCACATCAGTCATGATACTGCAGGGACTACATGACATGACTCTCTCTCTCTTTCTCTTTCTCTCTCGCTCGCTCTCAAAGGCCTCGAGCCAATCAGATTCAGATGAACGCTGTGATGAATCTCTGTTCATTTCTAACATAAAGCATTCGGTGTAATGATTTCTACTGTTGGTTCCAGTGTTTGTATTTTATGTTCATTTCTCTGTGAACAAATACCGGGTGTGTGTACATATACTCAGTGTGTGTACTGACACAACGCCTTAAGCTCAGAGTCACACCTGGTGTGTGAGAGCAGTCCACCAGCTGCTGATGCTTGAGTGTCAAATGCATACACACACACACACACGCACACATACACACACACACGCACACATATGCGCACAGCATATCTGTTCATTCCATTTCTTACATATTGTATGTGCAGAGATATTCTCCTGAGACCCAGCAATGCATTTTTGTCCTCTGTAGCGGAAAATATAAAAAAAAAACAAAACAACAACGACGACGAGAAAAGAAAACACATTCGATAAAAAAAATACAAAATATATTTTTTAAAAAACTGTTACGTCATGCTGTTTCCAATCAAGACAATTATTTAATGCAGGGGTGTCAAAAGTCATTTTAGTTCAGGGGCCACATTAAGCCAAATTTGATCTGAAGTGGGCCGGACCAGTGAAATAATAACATAATCATATGTAAATAATGTCAACTTCAAACTTTTTAGAGCAAAAAAAGTAGGATTATGCGAGGAAAGTGTTTAGATCTACCAACTATCCTTTAAAACAATGTGAACAAGTGTTCAGAGATCGCAAACCTCCGCCAAGCACCCCGAACAGTGTGCATGTGTGGATCGACTATTTCTTTTTTAACTAAACAGTTTGAAGGTTGTTCCATACAGCAGAAAAAGTTGAAGCTTGGTACCAGTCATGTGTTTGTCAAATTATATTAAATTCCAATCAATATTTTTTGAGTTATAATGAAAAATGTGTCGTAAATGGGATTTTCAGTGTTAAATTGAAATGTCCACAGAGTCCACATTCCACAGTGGATGTGGACAATTTTGTGCCAGATACAAGATATTGTTATAAGATACGGGTGGATCAAATTGGAGGCTAATCCGAGTCGTTTTGAATTTTTTATGAATTTTCGAAAATTGCTCAATGATGAGAGATGGGAAAATGTGAGATTTTGTGACCTTGAACTTTGGCCGACTCAGCCCAAAATTTAATGGGTTGGTCCCAGGGCCTAGGCCTATCTGTGGGTACAATTTGGTAAAGATGGTTGTAATAGTTTTCCCGTAAAGTTGCTAACAAACAAACAAACAAACAAACACACAAACAAACAAAGCAAAGTGATCACAATACCTCCTAGTGGAGGTAATAACATGAACAAACTGAAATTTCTGAAGAAAACTAAGTGCAATTTTAATAATATTATGTCTCAGTTTATCATTTACACATCCACATTACAACTTACAGATCACAGTGGATAAACAAACACACAAAACATTCAATAACAGGCAGAATATTGATAAACTTCAGACATTTCAAAATGTTCATATTTGTTCAGATTATTTGCATTTTTGTGAAATGATAGTTTGTTTTACTGTAAATACAGTAAAATGACATGAAAATGTTTACTTTTACAAAGAGAAAAATTTGGAGTTGTGAGTATTTATAGGTTATTCTGATAGCATTTTACTGATCCGACCCACTTGACATTAAATTGGTCTGTATGTGGAACCTGAAATAAAATGATTAATATCTTCAGTGTAATTTTTGCATTTCACAAATTCATCCCAGGGGCCAGACTGGACCCTTTGGTGGGCCGGATTTGGTCCCCAGGCCGCATGTTTGAGACCTCTGATTTAATGTAGAAAAGCCAAAACTTTTCCTTTCCTGGGTCTCAAGAGGATATATCAACACCCCTCGTCACATCACACACAATTCCTAATGCTTGATGCATATTTCTCTTTTTAATAGGTGCACTAAAAAAAGGACACGTTTCTTTATCCTCAGGAAGAGTGACATTCCTCTTTGGATGTAAGGAACCTGAGGAGACTCAGCTGTTCCATAACTGAAAATAATGGAGTTTGTTTTAAGACCGTCCAGGACACGTCTCAGTAACTGTGGGATACATGCAGGTAAGTGACAAATTAAAGGAAAATGCTAAATTAAAGCTGAAGGAGGTGAAATCAGTGGGAAAAACACCAGATATTGAAAATCACTTTCTTTCTGCAGCTCTCTCCTCTTGGTCCAAATCAAACAATCAATCAATCAATCAACCTTTATTTATAGAGCGCTTTTCATGCACAGATGCAACACAAAGTGCTTTACAGAATTAAAAACAATTACACAATAAAAACAGAAAAACAATTACAAAGAAAACCCCTCCCTCCCACCCTCCATACTAGACACGCACACACGCACGCCCACACACTTACGCACACACACACACACACGCCCACACACTTACGCACGCACACACACGCACGCACACGCACACAACAGGGAGACATGGCATGGCACTGAGGATCAAGGAAACGCCACCTTTGGGGCCGTCCACACTGGGAGGAGCCGCAGGCCGTGCCATCGGGGGGACCAGCACCCAGGCCCCCCGACTCCGACAGACAGGTGGACCCCCACATCGAAGGGAGGACCCCCAGCCAGCCGGGCCAAAGGGACCCAAGGACAGTACCCCCACTAGCAGACCAGACACAGCTCCCAGTGTGGAGGACCCCCCTGAGGAAATCAAAGACTAAATATATGTTATGGAAAAATGAAGCCACTTTTCCAAGTTTCCATGTTGAAACTAAGAGTCAAGTATTAGAGACAATCCCAATTCACCCCTTGGCCCCTCCCCCTTTCCCCTCCCCCTCCATTTTGCACATTCACATGAAGAGGTAGTGTTGTCCTAAGGGTAAGGGCTCAGGGGGAGGGCTGTTTGGCCCTCAAAACGGATATTTTTCAGGACCACACTACAAACGGAGGGGTATGAGAAATGTCCTACAATTCTGTTCGAATCATCAGCAAAATGGAGGTAAACACAGCAAAAAAGTGCAGCAGTGTGATGAAAGAAACACACAAATATACTTAGTTTGTTCGTAAACAACTTAATCATTTGATCGACCGTTTAATGCCGTTTCAATGTGTTATAGATCGCATCTCTTTTGCGGTTGATAGGCGCAAAAAGATGACCAAAGCCCATGCAACAGAGACGGTTACAGCTGCTGACGGCATGATGAATTCTTTCGGAAACAAAGTTGTCGCATCTGTTTAAAGCGGCATTGACGACTGGTGATGACGTAACAGGTCTCGAAGGGTTGTCACGTTTCATAGGGAAATGTTTCAACCCCGTTTCAAGGGATAGTGCCAAGTGCAAGGGCCTGGGGCACTGTTAAGGGCGTGGTAACATGACAGATTCGTGGGGGGCCCATAGAGAAGTGGAAGGGGTCCAGTGGATACAGGTTGGAAGTTGTGAAAATTTCGTGTAAGATCCGCTGTGTAATAGAGGCATAGAAGTGGGGAGTCGGATATTGAAAGCACGTTAAGTTTCCGTTTTGTTTCACGCCAGCGTAAGTAACATTAGTTATAGACTGCACCCCCACATATTTACCCCCCCCCCTCAGTCCGACAGATCGTCAAGATTTTGAATTTTATGAAGAGTCAACAATGTTTACTTTTCATGGGGCCCACAGCTGGTGGCGGTGCCCCTGGTAAGGGCCAAGGGTTGAATTGGGATTGGGCCTTAGAGTCACTTCCAGGCCATTTATGACCTCTGACCTCTTGGCTAGGTTACCCTTGTAAAAGAGATTTCAATCTCAGTGGGACTTTTTGTGGTTAGATAAAGGTTAAATTAAAGACTGTTGAGAATTTGTGATCAGTAATTACAACTGTCAGTCACATGTTTAACCCTCCTCTCTCTGAAAACACCTGTGATCAACTAACCTCTGTGCATCATGGGTAGATTTCCTAGTGACAACACAGGAAAAGAGTAGATGCAGAGGTGTCATGTCCTGTCAGACCACTTCAATTACAATATATTAGAAGTTAATTATGGAATTTTTGCCAAGTGATGCTAAAAAACAAAAAGCATTACAAGCTTTAATTGCCTTTTTCAGGTCTTGTTTACCTACATACCTCCACAATAGCTTTAATGCTCCTTGTCATTGAAGGAAGAACAAAATTCTTGCCTATATGTGGTGTTTTGATGATGGCGCTGTCAAAAAGGTTAGCCCAGAATCTCCCCTAGGTGTCAAACTGAGATAAAACAGTGAAGGCCACAGTATATGATTCATTGTCCTTTAAATTGTCAGCTGTCTGAACATCCCCCCCAGAGGATGACCCTTTTTGATTTGATATCTAAGTGACTTTTCTTCTGAAAATAACTGTATCAAATGACAGAAGGATAACCATTAAGTGTTTTCATGTCCCTATCACGCTGAATCGATTTCTCAACATTTCCTGCACTTTAAGTAGCTATACTATACTATACATATAAGTTAATTCTCCTGTCAGTGCATTAGACCACGATGCTGATGAGGATCTACAATTTGTCCCCATCACCTTCAATGGCAGCTCACTGATCCTAATATGTGTGTGCTATATGCTAATGCTAGATACTGTGTGTGTATGTGGGTAAAATGCAGACTAAATTTTGCTATGGGGTTAATAAAGGAAATTAAGATTTAAACTTTTATATGTGTTTTTAAATATCTGCAAATGTAAGGACACTAAATAATCTACCACCAAGCAATACAGGCTGCAGGGTTTAATAATTAGCCAGTAATTTTAGTAATGTTGTCATGCTGATGTTAGCATTGAGCTCAAAACATTACTGACATGTTTCATTGCCACAGTGTGCCATAAAGACTCAAACCTGCACTGGCAACCAAATATTATCTACTGATGTAAACTGTTTAATAGGCCTACCTGCTGAACCACTAATCCTATCAATTAATGTAAATAATTGGTGTAAAATGCAGTTTGTCAGCTTTTAATGATCATCAGATATGACCCATTTGGACGTTCAGGGGCTCCGCAGTTACCACGGAAACACCGTCATCTTCTACAGCATTGATTCACCAGTAAAACCCATGGAGTTAGATCAGTGACAGTGGATGGACACACTTGATTTATGTTCAGTTTTTGATACCTTTGATGAAAAAGTCAGTTTTTATGTTTTGATATAATAACCTTTGAATTAACTCTGTGTTTTTATGAACATCTAAACTAAATGTAGGAAATTCAATATATGCGAATACATGATTTAACCTGTTTAACCCTGACCATATTTTCAGCGGAAAAACACCTAAAAAGACATACCCAAAGTAAATGAAGAATTACTTCATAATAATAAGGTTCACATGGATGTTTTTGGTGTCTGTGGACATTTAGAGACCTCACAGAATCTATTCCCATAGTCTAAAATATTGTATCTATTACTATGCCTGAGTAAACTGTAACAAACTAAAAGAGGAATTAGAATTTTTTATCCTCAACTGTTTTTTTTCGGCTGGATTGACGATGATATGCATAAATTAATTGTTCGTGTAGGAGATTTTTAATGGCGTATATTTCACCCCACAAAGATTAAAAATCATGTTTGAACATTAAAGTTTGCACTAAAATACACTATTGATGTACAGGGTGGGGAAGCAAAATTTACAATATTTTGAGGCAGGGATTGAAAGACAGTGTATGACCTATTAGTTTATTGAAAGTCATGAGAATTTATTTGCCACAAGAAAACTGACATAATAGAAAATGTTTTTATTCTATGTGTCCTCCTTCTTTCTCAATAACTGCCTTCACACGCTTCCTGAAACTTGCGCAAGTGTTCCTCAAATATTCCGGTGACAACTTCTCCCATTCTTCTTTAATAGTATCTTCCAGACTTTCTCATAATAGTTTTGCTCATAGTCATTCTCTTCTTTACATTATAAACAGTCTTTATGGACACTCCAACTATTTTTGAAATCTCCTTTGGTGTGACGAGTGCATTCAGCAAATCACACACTCTTTGACGTTTGCTTTCCTGATTCCTCATATGGGCAAAAGTTTCTGAAAAGGTATGGATAATAGTGTTAGGTATGATTATGACATCAATATATGTTTGGTTTCAAAACAACTGACGTAGTGCCCGCTGAGAAAAAACAACTAAGTGTTCATTGTAAATTTTGCTTCCTCACCCTGTACTTTTATTAACATTAGGGTCTAAACTTTGAGCAAAAGTTGAAAAAAACATCCATTGTCCTGATTTATTATATTTTTATAGTAGATGAATATTAATATAATTGTTTAGGCCCACAGGTGGGCTGATAGGGCTAAAGGGGTTTTAAGTGAAAAATGCAAAATGTAGAGGATAATATTATAATAAATGGTGATAAGTCACTTAAGAATGGTTAAACAGAGAGAAAAAAAATGTTTTTAACTCATTTTATTGAAATTAGAGCAATGACAATATAAAAAAGTCATATATAGTATCCAATATATGTGATGTCAGAACAAGAACACTACACCTGCACTCACATGTACACACACACATTTAAAAAAAAAAAAAAAAAAAGAAAGAAAGAAAAAAAAAAAAAGGGGGGGGGCGGGTCTGCCTACTTCCTTAATATTAAAGTAATCTACAAAGAGCTGCCAAATTGAATAAAATAACTTTACATTATTTAGTGAACAATGCCTACTTGTATAGAATTTTAATAACTGCTGGCAAAAAGGCTGTGACCAGGCACTGGCTCCAACCTGAACCACCTAATCTGGAAAAATGGGTAGATATTGTGAATGAAATTTACCAGATGGAAAGACTAACCTCCCTTCGATTACAAATGAACAAATTTCAAATCTATGGTCAAAGTGGATATTTTTTGTTTACACTTACCAAACACAATCTGTTGGAACCCTAAATGTACAAGAAATGACAATATAATGATAATGTATCTGGAATTGTCTTGTTTTTTGTGTAATTAATTAATTCTACTTTTCATATTTTATTTATTTATTTTTCTTTTTTTTTTTTCTTTTAGAGAGAGGAGGTCAAAGTCTCTTGGTCTTTCGTATGTGTTTTCTTTATGTAACAATGCATCCATTGTTCATTGTTCAATTGTTTTGTTTAGTAACAAAAGAAAAACTGAAATGTTGAGAATGGAAAGATTGGTCATTGGTCACATACTTGTTACGTGACCACACTGTAATTTAAATGTATGTTGAACTTTTCTCAATATTTCTAAATAAAAATCTAAAAATAAAAAAAATTAAAAAAAAATTTACATTATCTTTTAGTGAAAATTTGATTTTCTCTAAATGTAAGTGTTGCATAATGTCTTGCAACAGAGTGTGATGAGTTGGAGGATTTTTGTTCTTCCAGTTTAACAGAATAAAGCATCTGGCCAGTAGTGTCACAAACTTCAAAACAACATTCTGGTTAGTACTAATAAAATAGAAAAAATTATCTGGGAACAGCCACAAAAGTAGCATTGGGTCTTTATGGGTTAAAAAGTGGGTTTTATATAGAATTCACCATCCAAAACAAGTGGAGAGTAATATACAGTATGTAGTAAAAGATTTTACTAAACAGAAAATAAAGAATGTCTTAGCTACCTTCCTTTAGCAACCATAGCTTTAGAAAATTACATCTATTTCTGCAGCCTTTCTCTCTCTGACTCAGTAAAATAAGTACATTTTAATGGTGTGTTTGACATTGTGAATTATCTACAGCTCACTGCTCATAATTCTTAACTTGGTTGTACTTCTCTGGCTGTTTACTTTGTTCCAACTAAGGCCCAAACCGCAAGTGTTAAGGTTTGCACCGGTACACACAGCCGCTGATAGCATGTTAAGGAGTTCACACATTGTCCTGACCACTTCAATCCAGACACATAAGATCAAAGACTGTCTAGACTCATAATCACCTCCGTACCGTGCAGTCAGTCCAACGTGTGGAGTCATCTGACGTTTCGCTCAGATAAAAAAAAAAAAATGCACTCCATGATCCCCAATCAAATGGCAATTATTGCCAAAAGTGTGAGGTTAAAGTCGACGATAAGGAATCAAAGTTGAGTTGGCACCAGCTGAGCCACCTTTGGTGTTGGAAGGTTACGCTAGCAGAGGTACTATCACTTTATTCTACTACATGCTAATCTAATCAGTTGTGTTGCATTAAAGACAGACTGGAGGTGAAGCTATACAGACGCCAGAAGCCCAACACTACAAAGATTAAAGTCAGACTAGACTGGAGACTGGAGTCTATAGAAAAGAATATTAAAGCTGAACCCTTAGTGTACGTCACTAAGGGATATTATTTGAAGAAGATATACTAATGTGTAGAGGTGGAAAAAGTCGACATGTCCTTTACTCCAGAAAAAGTACTAAGTTGTAGTAATACTGGTTCACTGTGATTGACTATGTAAAGGTAAGTAAACCTCATGCCACACTAATATGATGTCAATGTAAAAAGCAATGTAATGAAAATAATGAAGATTTAACTTAACTCAAACGTTCAAATCACATTTCTAGTGTCAGAACATTTAACATGATTCCTTTGTCTACTTCTAATTGTGTTAATTACGATGTCTTATTATAGGAACCGTTTAGGTTGAAGTTCCTCTTCAAGTTAGAAAGGCATGAAGAGATAATCAGTATTTAAAGTAATGAGCCCCTGTAGGAAAATGGTAGAAAGTGCAGATACTTCTGATAAAATGTAGGAAAAATAATGGTGTTAGAAAATGAAGTACCGTGGTAATTAGGGATACACCGATACCACTTTTTCCAGACATGAGTACAAGTACTTACATTTGAGGACTTGCCAATGCCGAGTACCAATATGAGTACTTAATAATACCATTAAAGTTCTTAGTTACTTTTGAAAATGCACTCTATTGTCGTTGCCATTAGTCTGACTGGAACAAAGTCAGACTAACAACAAAGTAACAAAGTCTGACATTTCATGTGTTGGTATGAGTGTTTCTCAATCAATCCACCAGGGGGTGCCACTCTTAATTAACCAAACTGGACAAATACCATGAAGAAAAGCAAAGGTTTTTGAGAGGAAGAAAGTCAGTGATAACAAACATGGAGATGAGGTAACACTAATGTGGAGACTAATGTTGATATTGATAAGGGTAGTTGTCAGTAGTTTTTCACTAACTCACACAGTCACTCTTTGAACAGATCCTCTACCTCCACGGTTCCTGGTGGTATTCTCCGTATGGGTACCCATCTGCGAGCACCTGGAAAATGGATGGAATGTACACAGAGGACAGACAGAATGCTCCATCCGTATCCGTCCGTGTCTTTTAACATTACTTGCAGTCAGCGTTACGTTTGTCACCGTCATTTATTTTGAAAAATCTCCACACTGCTGACATTACTTCTTGGCTGCGTACCTGCTGCACTTAAGGGGGCGGCCATGGCTCAGATGGTAGAGCGGGTCGTCCAATAACCGAAGGGCTGGCGGTTCAAATCCCGCTCAGTCCATGTGCTGTTGTGTCCTTGGGCAAGACACTTCACCCTCCTTGCCTCCAGTGCTGCAACTCACACTAGTGTATGAATGTTCGGTGGTGGTCGGAGGAGCCATAGGTGCAAATTGGCGGCCACACTTCCGTCAGTCTGGTCCAGGGCAGCTGTGGCTATAAATGTAGTTTACCACCACCACAGTGTGAATGTGAGAGCGAATGAATAATGGATCCTCTGTGCGCGCTTTGAGTATGCGTTCACAGAAAAGCGCTGTATAAATCAAATCCATTATTATTATTATTAACTGCGAATGTCAAGCTGCCTTAAGTGGTATCGGTACGGTTGTATCGGAGTACTTTTAAGAGTAAAAGTACAAGTACATACGCTGAGTATCAGACCCCATACCCAATACTGGTATCGGTGCATCCCTACTGGTAATGTACAGATACCTGACATTTCTACTCAGATAAAATAAATTACTTGTATAGCTTGCTACTTCTCTGCTCCATTTTTTATATTTTTTGTGTTTGTGTGTTTCCTTTTCCAGCTGTTCATTTACAGTGTGAAATCCTTAAATAGGAAACCTGTTTTTCTCCAAAGGAATTTCCTCCTTGCTCTGTTCTTGTTGACACATACTGTATTTGTTTGTGGTTACACAGGGGAGGAGAAAGGAGGGCGAGGTGAGAGGCAAGGAAACCATCATACCCCCTTCCGAGATGGACAAGCCCCTATTATCCCCTCATCCACCCCCCTCCTTCTCCTTCTCTGAGTGGGGGCTCATAATTGGACCTTTGTGCTGTGTGTGAATTCTTCGCCTGCGCACACTTTCCCAGACCGTGTCCGGCCACCAAACAGATGGGGTCTGTATGCAGAGGACACACACACGCTTGCCCACAAACATCCGCACACCCACACAGTCAGTGGGTCAGGTCCACGGGACATGTCACACACCCATGCCAGACCCTTCTCATGCCCTAATAATAAAAAAATGCAGCATAATAACAGGAGAAGTAGTACAGATCGACCCCTCCCTGGCCCCTTGTGCCTTTGAATCTGCGGCCCTGAAATCCACCGAACGTCCAATAATGTTTTTGTAACTGGGACATTTGAAGTCACTGAGGGAGAATGCATCATTTTCGGGGAAAGAGAGGGCGCAAGAAAGGCAGTGGCCAAAGGTCTATTATCTGGCCTTTCCTTGGCTTTGTCCACATTATTGAACATTGTGGTGAGTTGCATGGCTTGGAAGAAAGCAACATATCGCCAAGGCAACCAGAGCCTGCAATTGTCTGATGGTACTTTAGAACTTGCAGCTGCACAGGCTCTTCTGTGAAAGACCGCCGTGTTTTGGCCATTGGAAATAAAGGCAAGTAGAGGGGATGGGTGTGTATGTGTGCGTGGACGGGGGCCTCTTTCTTTCTGTCTTTCAGAAGTATCAAGGGTTGTGCTGCTTTTCTTTCCTTTTTTTTTGTCCTCTCCTGCCTACTTCTTCATTTCTTCAGTTTGTTTTTGCCACTCACTCACTTTCCCACCTCATCTCTCACTTTGTCGCCAGCTCTGTCACATGCCCTCTTTATTCTTTTCACTCACTCTGTCATTCATTCCTCTTATGTTACCCCCTCCCTCTCCCTCTCTCTCTCTTTCTCTCTGTCAGGTACCTATGCATGTGAAGAGATAACCGTGTAACGTTTGCCGATTTGCTCTGTAAGTCAGTCACTTGTTAGGCTGTCGGATCTGCTTCATTTGAACACTTCTATCCATCAGCAAACAAGCTCTGTGATCCATATCTCCTATTCCACACTGAGACCTTTTTGTTTCCCAACAGTAGAGGGGAAAAACGCAACCTTTTGTGTAATAAAAACATTACAACAGCACATATTTTATGCCCCAAGACTGATATCGGATGGCAGCAAATTGTTAGCATTTATGTCTTATGACAAAGAGCGTGCATGCTTTTCCAGGACAAATTGGTATGCGGTACTTTCACAATTTAAAGCAAACATGATGGTTTATAGCAGGGATTTCCTCCAAATCGATAGTCATGGTTTTTTAAGGAGGAATGTAGTTGGAACATCTGCTGCCCGACGTCTGACCAACAGGTGCTGCAGCGCGGCACAGTGTCGTGAGAATACAGAGCCCACTGGGAGCAGGGCAAGGCCAGGTGCTGCCCAGTATTTTCATCTGTGGTGGAATCTGCTTTATTAAACCAAAAAGAACTGTAAACTCGATCCAGGACAAAGGAGAGTTTAACACAGCTCGCCCACACAGACTAGTGCAGTGGTTTCCAATCTTTTTTGTCTTGTGACCCCATTTTAGCATCACTAATTTCTGGCGACCCCAGACATTCAAAACTGAGACTTTTTTTTTTTGCTAAAATTCATTTGTTTTTGATTATGTAATAGTTTGCTATACTATGCTGCAAATACAGGTTAATTTTAGAGGACATTTAGTCTATATAATGTATATTATTATGGACAAGGGGAAGAAAAGCCAGGTGTAGATTACTGCACAAAGTGAGAATTTTATTTTCCTTGGTCAGGATATGTACAGTCAGTCCAGCTTGGATTTACAAGGCTGACAATTAATACTGAACAAACAAGAACTCAAACTATGAAAGAGCTGCAGCATCTGAAACCAACCACAATGAACATTTGAAAGATAAACAGTACCACAGTGCTTCAGTTTCAGCTTCTCATTTTGTCTGTTATGGATTGGGATTGTCTCTCTCAACCCAACATATACTTTTTATTAATAAATTGTTTTTGTTTGGGGTTTTTTTCTATCAATTACTAGAAATTTCAGGCGACCCCATATTGGGTCCCAACCCCAAGGTTGAAAAACACTGGATGAGTGTTTCCTCATGAGAAGATGGTTAACCCCTTACTGATTAAATTTATCGACAAATATTAAAAAAAAAAAAAAAAATGTGTTGTTGCTGTTATGCTAATGCTAAAATAAATGGAGATTGTTAATTTGAATATAGCACATATAATAGCTATGATGGAAATTAGTGACATTAGGCATAATTAGCATAATAGTAATTAGGGATGGGAATTGATAAGAATTTAACAATCCCAATTCCATTATTGCTTTTGGTTATCGATCCGATTCCTTATCGATTCTGTCATGGATTCTCACTGGGTGAGGGAATAAGAGTACAAATGGGTTTGTTTGCATTAACTGTCTTTTATATTTCCATCTCTGTACAGAAAATAAAACATATACAGTATGCACAAATAATAATAGCAGATGACGCCAGGCCCGGTTGGGTGGGGTGTCTACCCCATTCAACCGTACAAAGTGAAAGTGAAACTTAAGCAACTTTACTAATTCCTCTATGTCTCCCACTGTTGTGCACTTCATTTTCCTTTTCACTACCTTCAGAAACTTTTATTTAAGGGGTCAGGATGTTCGTCACCTCCCCTAGAACCGGGCCCAGATGACACCCTGGTGTTTGCCCTGCCGCTAGATTCACAAGCGTCGCTAAGTAGCGTATCAAACATGTGATGTTCCTGCAAATGAATCGCATGCTGTGTGGACAAATGTTTTGAAGAAATGGAAGCTTTGCAAGTGTTACAAGTGGCCCTGGTGTCATCTTTTCACGTGAAAAATAACCATACTTTGGAGGATTTCTGCCTCGACACAATGTTGGCTACGTTCTAAACCAAAACATTGCAGCATACACGTGACATCATCACGCATGTGCAACGAAGGCGGAATCAATAAGCAGAATTGTTAAGCAGGCAGGCAAACGATTCCAAGGAAGTGAGCTACTGGGAACCGGTTCTCAAAAAGAGCCGGTCCTTGATTCCCATCCCTAACAGTAATGAAACAATTTTTCCAGTCTCAGGTATGTAGATTATTTCATTGATGCTGTTATTGATCAGTTCCTTCAGTCAACAATCCACATAAAATCTAAATGAAGCAAAAATTGGAAGGATGTCATGAAATCACTAACACTGTTACCGAAAAAGGACGTTGAAACTGATCCATGAATGTACCTGGGTAACGTACATTCACAAAAACAGTGGAATACTGAGGAAAATTTGCAAGAATAGTCTACAAGGAGTTATTCACTAAACTTTTTAGCATCTCCATATGCCCCAACAGCTACTGCTGATGGGAAGTACAATGTTGAAGACTTTCAATATAAACCCAGAGATGAGTTTAATTTAAGCCAAACTAAGCAAGAAAATGTATTAGTCTGATTTTTTTTTTTTTTGGGGGGGGGTTAGTTGGTAGGTAACATGTTATGGGAAAATATTAAAATAGTTTCATAAGGAAAGTGTTGTCTGGCTACATAGTCTGCATACTAGGGGGAAATACAGAGTGAAAACTATTCAAGGGGAAACATAACTGAAACAACACTTCACCCAGAAATGTTTGTTTTTCCCATTTTGGCAGTATTGACTTAGCTGTTCCTTCGTTCCGGCCTGTCCTGTCCTTTCACAAACACACCCAGGTGCATGTTGGGAGTGCAGAAGCAGCAGCTAACCAATCTTGTTGCTGCAAGCCTTCACCACAGCAACAAGCCCAGTGGAATTGATGATTCTCACCAGCTTGACCTCAGGGAGCATGTCGATTGCACTATGGGGCTGCAAGGTGTGTCTAAAAAAAATAAAGACAACATAGAAAAAAAAAAGCACTTATTTTTTATTTATTATACTAATTTAATTACATTTTTGAGTAATTCTGATGATTGTTTGCTCCCTTCAACTTGTAGACATAGTGACCGAGCTTCTTTTTTCTTTTCTTTTTTCTTTTTTTGTTAATTTGGGTTTTGGTGCAGAAACGTGGTGTGATATTTCACTGGGAGGGGAGAATTGTAAAGTCCAGCTGTTGGGTTTGACAGCTTTAGGGCACAGCTGGTCTTGGTCTGGTCCTGTAAGTGTGTGTGTGGGTGTGAGTTAAGTGTAGGAGGAAGGATGTCGGTGTGAATGTGGTTAATATACATGTGCAAGTGTGTTCTCCTTATCCAGTGCTTTATCTTTGTTTTATTTCGCTAATTTGTTCCTAATTGATGTAATGAAGTGTGATGTTTGCAAATTAATTATGCACTTGAAATGATATATGCAATGCTGGGTGTGACTGTAAAGAGCTGCGATGAGGTGTAAAAGAGTGAAAGTCTACAGCGCAGGTGTCAAACATGCGGCCCGGGGGCCAAATCCGGCCCGCCAAAGGGTCCACTCCGGCCCACGAGATGAATTTGTGAAATGCAAAACGTACACTGAAGATATTAACAATCAATGGTGTTAAAATCATTTTAGGTCAGTTCAATCTAAAATGGGTCAGACCAACAAAATACTCTATCATTATAACCTATAAATAAAGAAAATCACAAATTTCTCTCTTTGTTTTAGTGTAAAAAAGGTCAAATTACACAACGTTTACATTTACAGACTAGCCTTTTACAAAAAATTTCAATAACCTGAAATGTCTTAAGAGAAGTATATAGAATTTGACCAATATTCTGCCTATTACTACATGTTTTGTGTATTTGTAGATTCACTGTGATCTGTAAGTTATGATGCACATGTATAAATGATAAACTTATTTGTGTAATATTGCTGAAATTGCATGTATTTTTCTTTAGAATTTTCAGGTTGTTCATATTTGTTCAAGTAGAGTTTGTAGATGTAAACATTTTCACTATGGAATTTGACTTTTTTCACTCAAAAACATAGAGAAAACTTTGGTGTCGACATTACTGATCAGTTCTTATCCTATTATTTATATTATTTTACTGGTCCGGCCCACTTTATAACAAATTAGTCTGTATGTGGTCTACAGTATCATTTTGTAAAGTGAGGGGGATGTAATTATGAATATTCGAATTACTCAGTGAGATTCTGAGAACTGATTTAACCTTTTCTAAACATGTTTCCTTGTTCTTTCTCCTACCTATGGGACAGCAGTGGAAGGATGGAGGTGGGGTGAAGGCGGGGTGAGGGCTGGTCCCTAGGGTGGGGTGGCGAGTTAGATGAGCTTCGGTTGAACCCCACTGAGAATGAAGCAGCGGAGTCAGACCCAAACACCGTCCTCCCCTCTCCTCTCCTCCTCTCTACTCTCCTCTCCTCTGCTCCATTGTTCTCGCCTCTCCTTCTTATCTGATCGGGCATCCACTCACTCCTATTTGCAATTCTAATGAAAATCAGACACCTGCCCTGCCAACCTTCACCCCTCTCTGCAGATCCCTGCCACAACAACAAGGAGAAAAAGACAGAGAAGAAAAGAGACAGAGAGAAAAGCGAGTGAGATGAAGAGAGGGAGCCCCTATTAGAAGTGGGAGATCATGTTACTGCTGGCCTGGTAGATTGGATTGTCAGATGGCCCAGCCAGGGAAGGAAAAATGGTCTCTTTCATTCCGAGTTGCTACGACAGCGGTCTTCTCACACGATAAAAGAATCACGATATGATGTTGACTGTCGAACTGACTGCAGGACCTAATCACCCCCACGGGAGGTCTAACAGAAGGGCGACCCTGGCCTCTGTCATCCTCTTCTACGTTGGAGTAAAAGTCACAGCACTCAAAAAGTAGTGATATTATGACAGACTGGGAACCTCTTAATGTTACCACAGAAATGACACTCGAGTTGGGGAGTAGGGGTAGCAATGGTTGGAAGGGAACTGAGGAGCACAAAGTTAACTGTGGGTAAGAGTGGTGTTTCCATTTATTTTTATGTTCATGTTGGACTAGCATGTAGCAAAAAGATGATGGATGTTGGAAATTTTAAAAGCAAGGCAAGTTTATTTGTATAGTACGTTTCAGCAACAAGGCAATTCAAGGTGCTTCACACAGGACATTGAAATACAACGACTCGGGAAAAAGAAACACATTTAAAAGATAAAAGAAACATGTAAAAGGTGATTAAAAACAGCAAGGAAGAAAACAAGACATAAAATCAAAAAAATAAAAATAAAAACACACACATATTAACCCTTTCATGCATGAATTATGAGAACATTAACGAAGATTTTTTTTTCCCTGAGTGTTTTTATTCCTTTTTACACATGGAAAAAAAAAAATTATGAACCTATTTTTCATGGAGTGACAAAAATGTCCACTCAACTGGACACCATTCGTTCAATTTTAGAAGCAAAGAAACATGTATTTACTGATATACTGTGTGAAAATTATGAAATAAAAATATGTTTAATGCTGCTATTCTGATGTTTTCTCACATTTTACCAGCCTTTTCGTTTAAAAAAAACAAAACAAAACTGTTAATTACAGTCTAATAACAATTAGCAATTTTTTTTTTTTTTTTAAATGTCAAATGTGTAACTGCAGATCAGGTTTATCTAGAACAGCAAACTTACAGTTGTGGTATGAATTACAGTGTATGGGATAATGCATAAGTGTCCTCCGTGTTTGCTAATATGGAACTAAAACAACAAAATCTATAAATATACACGAGAACACCTTTGAACAGCTGTCCACTGTAGTGACTACTATGCATGAAAGGGTTAAAGTAAGAGTTGCAGTGCAGAGTTTCGAAAGAGAATATAACATTTAAAAAGTCAAAAGCCTTTTAGTCAAAGGCAGCAGTGAACAGGTGAGTCTTTAACCTTGACTTAAAAGAACTCAGACTCTCAGCAGACCTGATATTTTCTGGTAGTTTGTTCCAGATATACGGAGCATAGAAACTGAACGCTGATTCTCCATGTTTAGTTCTGACTTTGGGAACACAGAGCAGACCTGCACCAGACCACCTGAGTGGTCTGGATGGTTCATACTGGACTAGAAGGTCTCTGATGTATTTTGAGCCTAAACTATTCAGTGCTTTATATGCTAGTAAGAGAATTTTAAAGTCTATTCTCTTAGAGACAGGGAGCCAGTGTAGAGACCTCAGAACTGGACTGATGTGGTCCACTCTCTTGGTCTTAGTGAGGACTCCAGCAGCAGCATTCTGGATCAGCTGCAGTCGTCGGATAGACTTTTTAGGCAGAAAAAGAAAAGAAAAACTTGCTTGAGGTGCCTTTTTTACTGTAATGGGAGATGGTAACACCTTTGTAAAATGAACGTGGAACTCACATGACTGATCAGCTGTTTCCCAACATCGACCTACATATTCTCGTAGAATGCAAAATCATGGCTGGAAAGAGAAAAGAAATAGTGTGAATTGGGTTATTAAATGAAACAATACAACGACTGTTGTCCGTTGCGCCCTTAAATGATATTCAGCATGCTGGTTATAATTACTGCCATGTTGTGAATACATATAGAAAAGAAACATGCAACATAGGGTAAAAGTCACAGCACTCAAAAAATAGTGATATTATGACAGACTGGGAGCCATCGGCGCTGATATGCATCACCAGATTGCATTAGTTGTTTTATCCCTGTCACTCACGTGCAGAGTGATAGCATTTATGTTGCATTAAATCATTGTTTATGAGCTCTTATCTGAAACGGTCAATGCCAAATCTCACCAAACAGAGTTCCAAAAAGAGTTCACCGAGTATTCTCCCTATTACCTTCCCCATCTATCGCAGCACATAATCTGCACCTCTCCCTGGCCCTCACTTGCTGATAGCCAAAGGTTGAGAGTATCAGCAGCCCTAAAAGGGGCCTTTAACAGCCAGCAGACTAAAGAGAGGAAAAGAAGCAGGTGGGGAAGGAGGGAGGTCAGCACGATGCTATCAGTCCATTACAGACCCCCGAGGACAAAGGCAGCTTCTCTCCTTTTCAGTCTGGCCTAGTTGTAGCCAATGCAAGGCCACTTCCCTGCGCTGCACATATGGGCACCTGGACAAAGACACCTTGATGCAGGTGTCAAGAGGTGCCAGTCATTTTGACTGGTCTGTGTGCTGAGTTCAACCCTTGCTTTGGATTACTTTTTACAATGGTACAAAGCAACATAGACTGCAAAGGGCTTTCTTTACCTCAAAAAGTAAGAGCTTTGTAAAGAAGACCACCCTACATTTTAATGAATAGTGATGATGCGAAGAGATTCAACACTTCTCCATTAGAATTTAGAACAATGGAGAAAGTTTAGTTATATTTCATGATAACAGTTACACCATATCACATGTTTCTAACAATAAAAAAATTCAGAGAAATCCACAACCACCTCATTCAGTTTCATAATACTTTGTTAAAATGACAATCTGAATAAAATCTTAAAATATTTATGTAAGCATGATTCCTGTCAGATTTTCATTGGTAGTGGTGACGAAAACACAACTCCCATTATTGAAAGGTACTTTAGAACTTCACATACTAGTCGGCCTGATCACAATCAAGGTGCACAAGTATATTTGCATCAGTTATTAATCAATATTGCAAAAAGATACCCCCAAAACTATTCCCAAAATGTTTCTTTGGCCATCTTATTACTAGATCTTGCAATCCTCCAAATTTGAAGAAAATCGGATAAAACTGATAAAATGGCGATCCAATGAGCGTGAAAACGTGCACAATTTTATTGTTATAAGAGAGCGAAATTATTGTACATAATGTTTTGTAACACAATAAATAATTCCTACTCAACTCCTGTGTCTTTTTTATTACAAAATACACACATCACATTGCTTTTCATTTATTGATCATTTTTGTTGAACAGCTGTTTGATTATGAATTCTTATTTTCAGTATTAAGACAATCAACCATTTTGTTCTGAAAACCCTTCTTTTACAGCCCTTTAATTGTAATAATAGAATGGGAACCTGTTACTTAAGTATTATTATGACTAAACATGCACAACTAGACAGATTTTGGTCTGCTCCCTGGCTGCAGAAAATTTGGTAACAATGTGGCAAATGTCGAACCGCATGTTTTCAATGGCACGTTGTTCACTAAAATTCATGTAGTGTCCGTACACCAATATACTTCCATCAATAATATCACGTATATGCCTTATAGATATATTGTTATAACTTGTTCACAAATGTTTATTTCCTCCTGTACCAGGAAGACTTAGTTACAGATCTAACAGAGATGTGACCATGTGTTTAAGCCAGTTTTCTGTTCCAATCTTGTAGAGTCCGCACACAAGTAGTGTCCGTACACCATATCAGATATGTGGGTGTAATTTTATTGTTTCTGTCAATATATGGAATTTTCAGCACGCATGCTTTGGACACGACATCTATGTAATAAACAATGCATGATTATCCTGAGTGCTGAAACATTTGTATATCTTTGTAGGCATTAAATATGGAGGCTATTAGGCTGTAGTGTCCATACACTGAATAATTTCTAAATGGACAGGGGTACAAGCCTGTGAAATTTTTAGTAGACACCATAATACAAAAATATTTTGGACTTTAAAAGAGAAATATCAGACAAATAAAATGGCCTGTCTGATTATTTGATAGAGCTTTTTTTTTTTTTTTTATCTATATGTGCACCCTTTCTGGTACCCTTGATTGTGATCAGGCTGTAGTGCTTTTTTTTTTTTTTTTTTTTTTTTTTTTTTTTTTTTTTTTTTTTTTTTTTTTTTTACTTTTTGACTGAGAGGAAATCACAAACACTGGGTATATAAGACATGGATGTATTAATGTCCTTCATGTTCAGTAGGTGGTGGTAAGGTACTCTTGATTAAAAGAATCAGCAGAAGGGAGATGAATAAAGTTGGAAGACCAGTCAAACTTCAGTGTCCAACTTCACATGCTACAACACAGTACACGCTCACGTCACTCACTTACTCTTACTATCTGGGTCCTAACTCCAAGGTGACTTTATAACCAATCAGAATCCAGAGACACATGCTGAGGTAAATGCATGTGAAACACAGAAGCAGATTCAACAGTTACTATCAAAGTGATTCTAAAGATTATATCACCATTTAAACTGTACAAATATTAACTGTTTAATACAAATGGGCATATAGTTCGGATATGCAGGTACACAAATATCAAATACATTAATTCAACAATTTACCTTGACCTTTGAACTTTGCATTAAGAAAACAATAAGGCATGCCACTCCGCAGCATGTTGCTAATCATCCTAGTGGTCACTCATGGTAATGCGACAAGTAAATGTACGCAATGATAAAGCATAGACCTCAACAATAAGAGACATGGCCGTTGATCAGGGGTGTTAACCTACACAGCTGTGGGGAGCCCCAAGGGAGAGGGGGGCCCATAGGAAGTTAGGATTTTTTTTTTTTGTTTGTTTTAAGTATTTTTTTTTTCCTGTTGTTCAACTAAATTACATGATAAATATCGACCTATACGCAAGCTTCACGCATTTGATTTTATAAATTGGTATATTATTGTATTCCAAAAAAGTAAAGACTGCTGTCACTTCTCTGTGAACACCCCTTGAGAAAAGCACAAAATGGTTTACTCCACACTGAGTTTGAGGAACGCACCTTGCTTGTTAGGCTGTTCTCTCCACTGAAAGCACATTGAAAGACCTCATCAGGGATTTTGCCAGCAAGAAGACCCATCAGTGGGCATTTTTTGTAGAGTAAACTGGAATGTATGGAATTGTGCTATTTTTATTTTTGGAATACTTGTTCAAATCTGTTTTGTTTTTGCCTTTTTTGTATCTTTACGGGAAAATGACTATTGATTATGTTTTGTTTGGTTACCTTTTATGACATATTATTATAGGCTATTGAAAAATTTGGCCCATTCTTGTTCACTCAGGAAATATAATGGGTAAATACAGTCTTGCATGGTTGTGTTTTCTTATACAGTCGCTTAAGCAGACTTGTGAATTATGGTTAAATCATAATGTTAGCCCTGTGATATAGCCATTGTGTTGGTGGGTAAGGCCCTTGGCAGATGGGTGGACGTGTGTGTGTGTGTGTGTGTGTGTGTGTGTGTGTGTGTCCGGGGGGGCCCATCAGGACTTTTTGTGTATGGGCCCAGAATTTGGTGCTACGGCCCTGATAAGAGACACCTGTAAAAGTGCCAAAAAAAAAAAAGATATTTTCAGGACTTTTATTACTACACTTTAGAACCTGGTTTAATAAGATAAAGTAGTTCTGAATGCCTTGAAAACTAACCTAAAATATGTGATGTCACTGCACTATAAAGTCTGTGAGCCTAAGTAGGAATGCACATATACAGTCAGAAAAATTTGGGACAGTTAGCAATTTTCAGTTGGAATGAATGGCCCTCTTAGAGGTCTAATATTACATCCAAATTTTAAGTCCTATTGTTGTGCTAACAGCCATTTTATAACATTTAGCTGTACACTGTAAGACCGGATGGTTGAGTTTACTTAAAAAATCTCAGGTAACTCGTTGCCTTAAAAAATTTAAGCAATGAGTAATGAAAACTTGAGTGTATTAAACTTAAATGCTTGATTTGAATGGAATTGCTATTTTAAGTACAACACACTAAATGCCAAGTTAATTTAACTTAAAATTTGTTGCAATGTCAATTGCTTTGTAAAATCATTAGACTTAATATCAGTTCATTTTACTCAATTCCAAGTTGATTTCAATTAAAATCTTTTGCATCATAAAGTGTCTTATATACAGGGTGGGGAAGCAAAATTTACAATATTTTGAGGCAGGGATTGAAAGACAGTGTATGACCAATTAGTTTATTGAAAGTCATGAGAATTTATTTGCCACAAGAAAATTGACATAATAGAAAATGTTTTTATTCTATGTGTCCTCCTTCTTTCTCAATAACCGCCTTCACACGCTTCCTGAAACTTGCGTGAGTGTTCCTCAAATATTCGGGTGACAACTTCTCCCATTCTTCTTTAATAGTATCTTCCAGACTTTCTCGTAATAGTTTTGCTCATAGTCATTCTCTTCTTTCCATTATAAACAGTCTTTATGGACACTCCAACTATTTTTGAAATCTCCTTTGGTGCTACGAGTGCATTCAGCAAATCACACACTCTTTGACGTTTGCTTTCCTGATTACTCATATGGGCAAAAGTTTCTGAAAAGGTATGGATAATAGTGTTTGGTATGATTATGACATCAATATATGTTTGGTTTCAAAACCATTGACGTAGTGCCTGCTGAGAAAAAACAACTAAATGTTCATTGTAAATTTTGCTTACCCACCCTGTAAATATTCAACTTAATATATTGTAGCATGGATGGAAGCTAGCTCAATGTCATTTGTCAATAGAAGAAGTACTTTTAATTTGGCAAGGCATTAAGATTTCCATCGCACAAGAACAATCGTAGATGAACAGTAAATCCATTGTGCTTCCTATGGCTCTGACAGCTCTGCAAAAATACAAAAACAAACACAAAAAGGCCAATAAACATTGCCACACACACATTAAATCCATATTAACACAAACACCACAACCCCGCTGATCCCCTGCACAGAAAAACAACACATTTTCAACAACATGCCCAATACCCACAATGCAATGCAGAGATAAAAAGGTGTGGTCATGACGAAAACTTAGTGATTTAAATCCATTCAACTTCACCTTTTTCATACTTTCAACTAGGTCTACAAATTAATAGAATATACTGAACATTTTATAGTAATGTCATAAAACTGAAATCATTTAAGTACATTTGTAATTAAAGCATTTTGGTAAATACAACTTCCAGGCTTACAGTGTATTTTAGCCCCCCCTCCCCCAGTAAACCCAGTAATACTTTGCTGGGAGGGAGAAAAATGTTTTTGGCATGTGCAGAGGTCTCTGGGACGGCTAAGAAAAAAAACACCTGTTTCCCCCCTTTTAATGCCTTCCCCACCCCTGCAGCAGCAAGTGGGTAACGGAGCGGGCTGTTCTGTTGCTTAATCCAGACGGGAGAGGACAGTGGTATTGTCACCCATTTAGAGGGTGCTGGGGACACGTGGCTCACCCTTTAGCACGCCTGAGGGGGTATGGGTGAAGGCAGGCCGCGGGCCACAGTGGCAGGTGCTGTGACGGACAGACCGTGGACTGCCAAAGCAAACACAAGGAGGAGAGGTGGGGTCAGGGTGGGGCAGTCAAAAGGGTGAAGCGGGTATGAGGAGATTAGTCTGCCATAGTCCTGCCCTTTAGAAAGTAGAGAAGGGGAGGGAAAGAGGGAAAGGTGTGGGCTGTGCAAAAGAGAGGTGTCAGGACACGGGGTCACATTCTGCTGCATCATGCCTCTGTGTTTTCAGACAAAGTACTGAATGAATGACCTTAGACCAGAGTTCAGAATGATATGATCCAAGACAGAGAATGAGAAATGTTAAAGTCAGCTTTAATTTCTCAGCCGAACACAGAGCCAGCTGTGAACAGACAACCACTCTTCATCTCCTTGCAAGGCAACTTTGAAGTCCAACTCCAACTTGCAACAGCGAAAGGAAGTATGAATCAGGTAGAGTTTCACTTGTCTCATGTCCTCTAATGGCCCACCCAATCACCAGGACATGAGCATTACACAGAACATGTGCACAGGAAGCCTGGAGGTATTGCTGTTACACAACAGAAACTGGATATGCCTTGTTCGCTAACCTTGGGTCTCTGTCCTGCCCTCAGCCCCCGTTGCACCATTATGAGGGCGACGAAAGAAGGGCATCGAGAAAGTGTGAGCTTCAAACTATCGTGGACCTAACATTTGGTGACATCTTTGTGGGAATACAACATGTTTGTGAATAAAGGTTTACAACTACACACATCTGGAGAACCTCTTAATGTTACCACATAAATGACACTCAAGGGTTGGGGAGTAGGGGTAGCAATGGTTGGAAGGGAACTGAGGAGCTCAAAGTTAACTGTAGGTAAGAGTGGTGTTTCCATCTATTCTTATGTTCATGTTGGACTATCGTGTAGCAAAAAGGTGATGGATGTTGGAAATTTTAAAAGAAAAACATGGACTTGCTTGAGGTGCCTTTTTTACTGTAATGGGAGATGTTAACACCTTTGAAAAATGAACGTGGAACTCACATGACTGATCAGCTGTTTCCCAACATCTACCTACATATTCTCATAGAATGCAAAATCATGGCTGGAAAGAGAAACAAAAATTGTGTGCATCGGGTTAATAAAGGAAACAATAAAATGATAGACTGTTGTCCGTTGTCCTTAAATGATATTCAACATGCTGGTTATAATTACCGCCATGTTGTGAATACATATAGAAAAGAAACATGCTATACAGGGACTCATGGTTGTGCAGTAGAACAAAGTCCTAGTTTCGATCCCTCTCTATGTGGTGTTTGCATGTTCTCCTTGTGTCTGTGTGGGTTCTCTACAGGTTCTCCAGCTTCCCCCACCATCAAAACACACACCCCTGTTGTTTAATTGATCTAAATCACCTGTATTTGTGAATCTGAAAGTGCATAGTTGATGAACTGGCGACATGTCCGTGTTATATCCAGTCTTTAAGCTCCAGAGGATTAAACTGTTTGGAAAATGACTATATGCTATATATCAGTTACTTTACCCTTGAAATACACTCCCAACATTTTGATTCATGTTTCTACCATCAATTGTTTCAAGCTAACCGTCTGTAGCATTATATCACATTGGTATGTAAACCCATCAAACCATATGGCACATGTAGAGATGAAAAAAATATGCTCTCAGTTCTGGATCATCTTCCAGATCAGTAAGAAATAAATCATATTGACATACAGAATTCGGTATGTGTGTGTGATTTTATTTTACAATACCCTTGCCATTACAAGCACTGTCATAAAAGAGTTGTTTATAAGCCAGATAATAGAGAACTGACAGTATTGACACAGGAATCGTATTGACTCCCCCTCCAAGTAACCTCAAAACAATAGTTGATGGATGTGAATCCATATCCAGGGAAGATGTTTTAAAGGTCAAGGAACTGATGCATAACATATTCAAGATGGGGATTTATTCAGCATAGTGACTGAGACAAAAATATCAACTGCCCTATTTCCTAGTGCTCAAGAATCTTTTTCCATCTCACAAATGGACCAACATGTAAAAGCTTCTTGACAAAATAAGCATATTTTTTGTAGGTCAGGACAGACATGTTAAGGTCTTTGCTACTGGTTAAGGTGGTTTCAAACTTAATATATACAACATCACACTTTGGTGAAAACAGGGAACCTATGCTTAAGTACAATTGTCAGAACAGGCATAGTAGAGGGAAACAGAGTGACAGGTGGCAATATAACTTCCTACTGCTTTGAACTGGCCATTACTGTACTCTTGCCCTTTGGTCAGAGAGAGAGAGTCAGTAGGAAGCAGTGAAAGAACAGAGGTATCAAAGTTCGACATTTGGTTGACCCATTGTAGCTATCTATTTGCTTCGCTTTGCCTCTTGCCATCCCTCCAAATCTCTCCCTTTATCACCTTGTGTAATATTTCATTCTGTAGCCACAGTGTACCGCTCCAGGGAACTGTTTAAGAGCAGGGATGTCTACTCAACCAAGCAGTACATGAGCAGTAAACATGAGCCAAGGAATGTCTGATAGAAGTTCAGAGGTCAAAATGAAGCATGCCTTGGCAGGGACAGAGGGACATAGCCACCTGGTCATCTGGGTTAATTATAAATGAGGCAGGCCGCGAGGGGGGAAGATGAGCTGGACAGCTGTCTCTCCAGACACACATATAAACACACACACACACATACACACACACTCAGTATCAGAGCCCATATGCACGGTCCACTCCGCTGAGCACCAGATCCCAGGGGCCCGTCGTGGCTGAAAAGCTCTCCGCCACAGCCAGGTGGAACTGGGGAAAAGTTCAGCAACACAAGCCGCCAGACTCTTTTTCTCGTTGCCTTTCCTCGTCTCTGTTTCTCTCTTAGAGCCTCCCACAGAAATACAAGACAAAGTATGTTGTAGACGTGAGGAGGCCTTTGGAACTGAGAAAATAGTGATTTATGCGGGTTAGACATTGTTTATTAGGCGATGAAATAAGAAGAATAGATCAATGCTTGAGAAGTACATTTCCTATTATTCAAGCCAGATGAACAATTTGAACATAGATAGGCAAACACAGATATCAGGCCCTGATCCATTTAAATAGAAATTTGTCATAATCAACCTTTCGCTGAGCTTGTGTGACTCTGTATTTGCAAGTGTTTGGATAAACTCAGAAACAAGTATTGCTCTGTGCACAGGAAAGAACCAAAAACCTTGACTGCAAGTCTCACATGTAACATGATGATGTTCACCAAGTAGTATATTCAAGGAACATAGCAAGAGATAGGAGAAGATGATAAATGATAAAGGTGAAAGCATAAAACGTGATGGATGGGCAGGATACGTGTTAAAGAGACACCTAGACAGTGAGAAATATGAACTTGAAAATCAAGCAAGAAATGGAGTAACGGTGATCATTTGCCAAAGAGACTGATACCAGCTGTATGTCTTCCTCACAGGTTATGAAACTAGACACACATTGGATTATGAATATCAGTCATATTCAGCACCTGTGTTTATACTTGATAATATTTCACCAGCTGAGTGTTGATGGAGGTAAAATGATAAGGCTGATTATTTTTTGCTGATTCAGTGCATAAAGCAATGTGCTGCCCGAGACATCAGACACACAGCCAATGAAAAACTATACTGTGGTCCCTTCTGATAGGGAGCTACATGAAATATGTCTTGGTTTTCTCCCCTGGATACAAGAGATCTACAACACAGACAGACTAGAGCATGAGATTTTTTGTGGAGGCATTGTCCAAAAAAGCGCTGACAACAGAGAAACAGTCTTCTTCTATGAAAGAGCTTCACTGTGTTTGCAAGTGTCCTATCACTGGAAAAGCCATTGCAGTGGAGTGGAGGAGTAATCCTGGCAGGGCCTGTCTTTTTACTTAGGAAACCCATAAGAACCCAAGCCTTGAGCTAAATGCCTCCCCTGACACTCATAGCTGAGATAGCAAAGACGGTACTAGGGCCACTGTGTATGAAATAAACACAGAACCAGTGTCCAGTGGGAACAATAAGACTGATGCTGGAAGTGTGTGTGAGAGTGTGAGCACTATGTACATTATAAGGTTTAGTGTAAATGCATCTGGTGAATACATGGTGGACACATCAGGCTGATATGATATCCTTCCTCCAACCTTCACTGCAGAAATCCTGAAAAAAAAAAAAAAAAAACTCACTTCACTTTTCCTTTTTATAGAAATTGTCAGAACAATCTGCTTCTTTTGAAGTCTAATCCATAAGCATCAGCACATTTCGCTCTAATGCTGTTTGTCAGATCCAAGCGGAGGAACATCCTTAGTCTTTCATATCCAACCGCACAATGACAGCTGGGGGCAATCTGCTGCGCATCATCAATGCCGAAGCACTTCTTCTCACAGGCATCTGCCTTTGAGAAACACCAATGTCACCTGTCACTCATGAGATCCATTAAACCAATCAGGCCATGGGAGATCTGATTAGGTGGGCCTGCCGGCATTTAACTCACTAAGAAATGAAATGCCCTGCTGTTGTCCCTGCTTATCATGGTTGAAACCCACTGTCAACAGGACACAGAAGTTAGCCCAAGATGTAAGATGGATGGGGACAAGGATGTGGTCTGGGAGAAATGTAGGTCTTAAAAATGCATAGATTAATTTGGAAATGTATGTAGTTCAATACACTGCAGTACATCAATAAAGTAACGTAGTCCAATGTAACATAAGCCATTTCAGTCGGTATTGTCCTCTATTGCCTGAGTGTTATTGTTGTTTTCGACCCCCTCAATACATAAGAAGTCAACTTAGGCTTGCAAATACACGCTGAAAAAGTTTGACAAACATTTGGATCATGCAACCAGGTAGAGCTTCTTGGCTCTTCGTAACATGTCCATTTGCATTTTAATGGTTTACCTCTTTATGTGTAGTGTTCCACTAAAACAAGTTCCCCCACTGCCCAAGGAAATTTGCTCGGATGCAACAAACCAATAGGTTAAAGAGTTTTCCCCCCATTCCTGAGTGATAAAACGTTCAGCCAGACCTTTCCTCCAATGCTGGCACAGTGTGGAGACCGTTCTGGCTATGCAAGACAACAATCTAGATGTGCATCAAGGAAAACTGGAAGAATATTGAGTCTGTCTTTAACCCAGCAAATGAGTCCAACTGACTTTGTTTCACAGTTGTTGTGCCATAGCCTCAACTGACAAAACAGAGCAAAACTAACCCTTCCTGGTACACTTAAAGATGCTATTTGTTATGCTAATTCTTTAAAATTACCTGTACTGCTTTATCACGGCAACAATGGATAAATTATTTTCTAGATATAGTTATGACGGAGAGGTCAGTGGCCCGGATGCATGCAGCCAGTCGAAAAATGCTTAGTATGTGGGATGGTGTTTAGTTTATAGTTAAAGAAAGAGTGCAACGTAATTGTCTATGACTTTCCTGATCACTATTCTGTTTATATCTGTAAATTATATTCTCTTTCATCTATATACATGTATTCGTCTTTATTAGTTGGTTTTCGTATTCTGAGATCCAGATTGGGTTGGTATGGGGGTCGCCAATGGTTCTGGGGGGGGGGGGGGGGGGGGGGGGGGGGGGGGGGGGGGGGGGGGGTGTTTACTTTGTGTGTCACAGAATCTTGTATTATAAAATGTGAATTTCTTTTTTTTTTTTTCTTCTGTATTGTACTTCTGAGATGCACAATGAAAACAAATAAAAAATTGATCAAAAAAGAAAAAAAATTACCTGTACTGTTTTGCAGAGATATGTATAGCAACAAAGAATGAATGAGTCAATGTTGCATCTAGTCTGCCCTCAGCCAAAAATGGGACAAACATACTCCTGCTTGGTTTCAGAGATGATAATTGCATGTTTGGTCCTGAGTGAACCACCTGCAGTAACACTCTACTCTGCTGTGATGAGTTGTTCCATTTGGTGGATGTGTCTCATTAGCCACCGCTACACTGAAATATGTGCAAATAACACCCACAGGCTAATATGCTAATTGAAATAGCATCTTTGGCAATTTAGCACAAAACACCTTGATGACACTGTATGCTAATACAAAACGAGTATCAGGAGGAGAGTGGTTCAGCTTGTTGTCACATGGACTTGTGCCAAGCCTATACCATATATAGGGGCCATATTGAAATTACAATATGACTTGTAAATCCTTAAAGTGCACAATAAAGCAGTTTAATCCTTTCAATAAACATACAGTTAAGAATTAGTTCTTTCTGTGCCACCACTTTCAACACTCAGAGCCCCTGGCTTTGGTCCCGTGTCACCCAGCTCGAATCCAAACAAAGCAAAAGTGCCAATCAGCTGCAAGTTGAGCCCAGCTGTTGCTAGGGCTGGAAGACATGGAGCAGAGATTAGGTTGGGGTGGCGACTTAATGTCCGGCACAGGGAGAATTAAGGGAAGGGGTGGTGGTAAGGTAGTGGCAGTAGTGGGAGTGGGAGTGGAGAAAGGGAATACAGGGGATGAAAGGGATCAGACTAGTGTTTTGGATGAGGGATCAGGTGATGTTTGGTCAAGGCCTGAGGAAGTATCAATTGCGACACCTTCATGTGAGAAGGTTACCCGGGGCTGAGGCAGTCTCCTGGACCACAGGCCTTAGGAAATGCTGACAGATACACATACAGTCCACGTAGACAAATACACATGCATGCAGTCGCACTCAGACAGATAAACACTCCCTTCTCACATTGACACACAAATATTCAAAGATGGAAGCAGACACTGAGTTATGTTCTCAGCAGAAGTTCTACTTTGCCAGCACACACACTCATTGATTAATCCATACAGGCTAGCACAAACACAGCAGCTTCTAACAGCTGAGTGGTAAAATTGGAGGGCTCCACCCAAACAAAGCTTAGCAGGTCACAATCAGTTCAATAGTCTGCAATTCCTTACAGGGCCTTAGGGAACCCAGTCACCAGAAGAAAACCACAGATATATGCGTAACCCAAATGTTCTTGAACCATCAACATACATGTATGTCAACATTAGTATTTTAACCACTTCTGGTGTTTTTGACATGAACGTAGATGTAAATTATTCTCAGATAACATATTTCATTTGTTTACCCACAGGCACCACTTGGTTTATATTAAGGAAATGCAGAGCTTTGTTTAAAGGGGTGATATTTTGCTAAACCTACTTTTATTAGTCTTTTCATTTCATTTATTTCGTTCATGGTTGTGCATTTCATCAGTAAACATTCAATAATCATCAAGTAAACAAAGATGTACACACCCATGCTCAAAAAGGAGCAGGATGAAGAAAATCTTATATTTCCTGCCCCCTTCTAAATAATAATAACCTTAACGGTTAGCCATACACAACTAGCTATAAAATCATACTGTATAAAGTCAGACAAACCAAACTAAACACATCCAAAGTTAGTACAAAATGAATACAAAACCAAGTGCAAAACTACATGTCCAGAAAGTACAAAACATAGTAAAATATACAGGGTGGGGAAGCAAAATTTACACTGAACATTTAGTTGTTTTTTCTCAGCAGGCACTACGTCAATTGTTTTGAAACCAAACATATATTGATGTCATAATCATACCTAACACTATTATCCATACCTTTTCAGAAACTTTTGCCCATATGAGTAATCAGGAAAGCAAACGTCAAAGAGTGTGTGATTTGCTGAATGCACTCGTCACACCAAAGGAGATTTCAAAAATAGTTGGAGTGTCCATAAAGACTGTTTATAATGGAAAGAAGAGAATGACTATGAGCAAAACTATTACGAGAAAGTCTGGAAGATACTATTAAAGAAGAATGGGAGAAGTTGTCACCCCAATATTTGAGGAACACTTGCGCTAGTTTCAGGAAGCGTGTGAAGGCAGTTATTGAGAAAGAAGGAGGACACATAGAATAAAAACATTTTCTATTATGTCAATTTTCTTGTGGCAAATAAATTCTCATGACTTTCAATAAACTAATTGGTCATACACTGTCTTTCAATCCCTGCCTCAAAATATTGTAAATTTTGCTTCCCCACCCTGTATACCTGACGAAATGAAGCAAAAACATTATACCAGACCAAAATAAGTAAATAAATAGGTCACAAGATGCAAAACAAATACGAAGCAAAATTTAAAACTTACAACTGTTCATATAATCTCATTGTTCTTTCTTTATACACTTTTTTCAGTTGGAATATATTTTTACAGTCCTCCAGCTCATTATAAAGAGAATTCCAGAGTTTTAACACCCACCACTGATACACACATCTGCTTTCAAGTTGTCCGTACACACTGGTGCTTGAAATGACCTTTCCTTCTATGCTCTTCACTCTCTGATGTGAAGGGAAATATTTCTTGTAATTTAGCTGGTTCATTTATTTCTGTATTTGGACCCTAATAGTTCATAAAGTTTGAATTTGAACCCTCAGGTGCTGCAAAGCTATCTTTATATTCATTTTTGCAAAAATCAAGTGGATTTCTACAACCTGTTTCAGTTCCTGCTGAATTTGTTACGTCTATAACTAGTTACATCACGACTTTTGCACATATAAGGTCAAGACTTCCGACGAACATTTCTCAGAGTACGAGATAATTGTCAGCAGCAGCGGTTGTAGTCCATACTGAAAATATGTCCAAACTTTGAACCCATTACCTAAAGCAGCACAGCCAACAACCTGGAGGGGGTGGTGTCATTTGCATTTAAAGGGCCAGCGCTCAAAATAACCTTTCTGGTGTCAGTACTCAGAAATAGGGTTGAAGATGGACCTGTGGAGTTTAATAAATGAAGAATTCACACCCAAGCATAGCATTTACAGTTTATGTAGACCACAGGGAAATGTTTTAAAATGCATAATTCCATTTAAAAAAGTAAAATATCACTCCTTTAAGAGAAAATGTCAGCTAAGGTGTGATTATAAAACAACCATTAACTAACCAAATTGCAATCTTTTCCTGATTCTAACCAAATGTCGTTTAATTGTCTAAACCTAAAAACCTGCATGAGTTTGACTTCAACACCTACTCTTTGGTGGTAAAGTATGTTTTTTGTATATTTGCCATCAAAAAGCAAAAGAAACAAAACAAAAAATTGGACCATTCAATGAAAAACTACCTACATTTGAGACGCAATGTGCAATGGCAATATTCTACCGGATTGCCTTTGGATATGCACCGTGCACAAAATGGTGAGCAATAATTTATGATCTGATAAAAACTTTGATGGCACTACTCATGTGATAGCAAATAATTAAGTTGGAAATAATATGATAACATAAAACGGAGATTATTTAGAAGACGATGAAAACATTTGGCGTATCAAAAGGCTGGCTTTCCATGTGACGCAAGAAACATTCCTAATGCTATAAGCATAAGAGAATCCCATTAATCTTCAGTGTCAGCTCATATGCAACTACTATCCATATATCATTCACTCTTTCATGTATCCATCCATTTGTATTGGAACTGCTATGCGCTTATCCTGTGAAATTTATTTATTTATTTAAAGATAAATCTGCTGAGCTCACAGAAACTCTTTATCCTTTCAGTCAAAGTGTCCAATCAGCAGGTGGTGGTCTGGCGATTGACATCTGAGTGAGATGTGATCACAGATAGCCCTCCCTCTCTATTCCACCTGGAGCTCGCCCGGCACTTGTGATTGACAGCTGTGCTCTTAATAATTCATCTGGCCCTGGGTGTCTGAAGGTCAGGAGATCATCTCCTTGGGCTTGGGCGCTGAGGAGAGGTGGCACTGTCATGAAATATTTATTGACC
This sequence comes from Sphaeramia orbicularis, assembly GCF_902148855.1. NCBI lineage: Eukaryota > Metazoa > Chordata > Actinopteri > Kurtiformes > Apogonidae > Sphaeramia > Sphaeramia orbicularis. The sequence goes on along the minus strand of NC_043961.1, from coordinate 22,863,211 downwards.
TGCTGTACTCCCAATACACTCTCAAAATACACAATCTCCTTTGCTAAACACAGCACAGATTCGCACCCAGCAGCTTCAGCGGAATAATAAGCGATACTGTTTGGCTGTGTATGTGCACGAGGGGAGAGAAAGTGGAGAGAGTTACTGGTTTATGTCCAAAAAGATTCTACCCACTCTTTGTATCCATTACAACCAAGAAAGTCACATTTCTGGTTCCAATTCAGAGCAAAGTGCTGTTCATATGTAATATTCTGTGAGCAGCAAGAACCTCCATATGTGGACATGTCTCCACCAGTCAAGCCCGGCAGCTGTAGAGACGCCAGCAGAACTGATGACCTAATGCTGGTCCTGCTTCATCATGATCACTCCTGAAGGAACACACACTCATACACACATATACTGAAATCCAAATTCCCTTCCTGAAGCCAAGGCATTACGCTCCTCTCACTCCCAGATTTCAGGCAGGTGCTGCTGTTGTTTGTCGAAGCGTTTGGCAGTACACTCTTGGATTGCAGCACTTTGGTGCATCTGTATCAGCTTGATATGAGCAATTACGTCCTTCTAGTGGTATGCTGCAGAGCTAAATCACAAGGCCAGACTGTTTCAATAAGACTTCTTTGTGTGCATGAGGAGTGTATAAATGTCCCATTAGTCTTATAGGATGACTATTTGCACACGACAGCATCGTATTATAATTACATTCAGCATCTTTCTCGTGGTTTTTCATCCTCGTTTTTGGATTAAACAGTGAGACTCTGCGTATCGCATTTTGATAAACCAAACTGAGGGAGTCAGGGCGTGAAGGGAATGTTGATACACTGGGGTGTGTGATTGGGGCTAATAGTGTGTGGTTCTGTAACACTTACAGTCTGCTCAAGAAGTTTGGATTGTAAATTACAATGTTGGTTATTTATTGTATTTGGGAGGTAAGACAGGGATTGTTTATCATGTGGAAAGTAAGTGAATATCTGCCTCAGATTGAGTTTACTCATGCGTGAGCGTGGAGTAATTTTCTCCTCCTTAGAGGTTGATGAGTTGTGCATGTTTGACTAGAAATGTGCACATCAGAGGTGGATTTGGATCAGAGAGGGAGGGGGAAGAGAGGAGGAGCTCAGTTAACTACTTATAGGACACATATCTAGAGCTTTAAAGGGGAAATTGGCAGTGGTGGATGAAGTATTCATTTTTCTTTAGCCTGTGGGCCGAAAAAATTATTTTAATATTAGGGCTGGGCAAGTTAACGCGTTATTACCGCGTTAACGCATTCATTAAATAACGCCAACAATTTTTTATCTCACGTTAACGCCGTTTTATTATTGTTCTGCCTTTCAAGCAAGTTAGTTGATTTATACATACGGACTCTTATTTTGAAACTCATGCTTTTATTTGGGCGGTCCACACGTGCTCTGTGTCTGAGAGGAGAAAAGAGCGAACTTTACAAGTAATGCTGAATCAAACTTTGTGTAACTCCTGCAGAAGCAATGCCTGTATGTATCAATCATTCTGTTGTTTGCTAAATAATTTCACATGCAAACATGTTAGAAACATGTTTATGACGTTATTTTGGATGTGTTTATTACAATGTGTTATTAACATGTTTAAGCTAATTCGTTTATGCTAACAGTCGCAGATGGGTTGCTAATTCTTTATGCAGGCTCATGTTAAGTTTATGTAAATTCATTGGTTGTGTTTAGGTATAATATGCCAGCCTTTGAACTAACCTTTACTTATTTACGATGTGAATGTTGTATTAGCAGTCATTTTATCTCGATGCTAACTTGAATGGGAAAATCCATAGACACGCTAACGATTAACATTTACAGCTTAATTTAAGATTTACAACGTCTTTTTATCCAGCAACAAAGGTTTACATCAGAGATATTTTATACTATTCATTCTTACAACTGAACATAAAATACTCACAGGCAAACGTTTTTGGGGCCATACAGACAGAGTGAAAGAAACGTGTCTGTTAGTTCCTTCCTATGTCCGAACTGACTACGGGAACACCGCAAGGACAAAACATAAGTTAGTGCAACTTTATCTGACCACTTCAGGGCCCCTTTTGCTTGCTTTGAACAACTGAACATCACATATTATTGGGCTTATTAGTATCAGTACTTATTAGTGAGTTTAAGACTCCTGTCAATCACTCACAACTGTAAATACACTGGTGGGGACATAAACATGTAAAAGTAGTGGTTTTTTACATGGACATTTTCATTTTAAATGTCTTCAGATGGTGGGGGTGAGAATGACTCAGGTGTTTGGAAGCACTGACATGTGCAATTATTTTTATCACCGGAGTACTTCCAGTCTGAAATATCACTGAAAGGCAATACATGCTGTTGATGCCCCCCCCACACACAACAACTGTGTGATTAATCGCAATTAATTGCAGAAATCCACGTGATTAATTGCGATTAAAAATTTTAATCGCTGGCCAGCACTAATTAATATTCATCTACTATAAAAATATAATAAATCAGGACAATGGATGTTTTTTTCAACTTTTGCTCAAAGTTTAGACCCTAATGTTAATAAAAGTACATCAAAAGTGTATTTTAGTGCAACTTTAATGTTCAAACATGATTTTTAATCTTTGTGGGGTGAAATATACGCCATTAAAAATCTCAGACACGAACGATTAATTTATGCATATCATCGTCAATCCAGCCGGAAAAAAAACAGGCGAGGATAAAAAATTCTAATTTCTCTTTTAGTTTGTTACAGTTTACTCAGGCATAGTAATAGATACAATATTTTAGACAATGGGAACAGATTCTGTGAGGTCTCTAAATGTCCATAGACAACAAGAACATCCATATAAACCTTATTATTGTGATGTAATTCTTCATTTACTTTGGGTATGTCTTTTTAGGCGTTTTTCCCCTGAAAATATGGTCAGGGTTAAACAGGTTAAAGGGGAAATTGGCAGTGGTGGATGAAGTACTCATTTTTTTATTTAAAGGCAGGGTAGGAGATGTTTTCCTGGAGCATTTTTTACTATATTGCTTAAAATCCCCTTCACACCCCGATTACAACCAATTAATTAAATACTCTAACCAGAGGTGGGTAGTAACACATTACATTTACTCCGTTACATTTACTTAAGTAACTTTTTACATAAATTGTACTTTTGAAGAGTACTTTTAATATGACATACTTTTTACTTTTACTTGAGTATATTTATGAAGAAGAAACGCTACTTCTACTCCATTACAATGGTGCACATTCTACTTGTTACTTTTATTTTTGGTCATTTGTTAATGGACGAACCATTTGTTTTGTTTTGTTAGAAAGATTTCCGCCAAAAACTCACATGACTCACATGAGTTAAAGAAATTCGATAGAAGGGGAAGATATGTTAAGATAAAGATATCTAGGCTAACTCGTAAAAGTAAATACAAAAACATGCACAGTATCTGCCTCCATAAGAACAGACGAGAAATATTAAAGGGATAGAACCAACAATGATTATTGTGAGGTATATTTGTAACTACCTGTACTATTCCCATATAGATTCTATATGTTTTATTCTAACATTTCATTTATTAATTGTTGAATTTAAAAAAGAAGAATAAATATGATGTTACTCAGGAAGTACTCAGTACTTGAGTAATTTTTTCATTAAGTACTTTTTTACTTTTACTTGAGTAATTATTTGGATGACTACTTTTTACTTGCACTTGAGTAATATGTTTCTAAAGTAACAGTACTTTTACTTGATTCTAATTTTTGGCTACTCTACCCACCTCTGACTCTTAACACAAAAATAAAAAAACTTTAGTCACCTGTGGAACAGACAGGACTGAAAAAAACACCATCCAATCATTTTAACCGACCCATTGAAATGATTGAATGGTGATATGTCTATCAAACTTAACTGCCATTTGTCCCTCCCCCCTCTGTGAGTACAATCAATACAATGGAGGCTTCGGGGGGAAGTCTGAAGAAAGAGTTTTGGACTTTTGAACTGTGTATTTTCAAAATGTAGCTTACTTGAACTGTTTTTCCAGGACCTCCTACCTTACCTTTAAGTAAAAGTACAGATACAGGGGAAAAGTATCCAGGGAAAAATCTACTTAAGTAAAAGTACAAAAGTACTCATTCTAAAATGTACTTAAAAAGTAAAAGTATTTGATCCAGAAACTTGATAAACTAAATATGGATTAAAAGTGATGGAATTGGACATTTGGTAAATATACAAAGACAGAACCTCCATTATAACTGACTGTTCCACTTATTTAGTACTGAGACTGTAAACAGAGGCATAACAAGCTCTGGTCTCAAACTGTAAAGAGGACCCACGATAAACAGAATCTTCTGGCACAGTAATCAGCCCAACAGGCCAAACATTTGTAAATCTGAATATTACTAGTAATTATGATTCAACTTCAAAAGGAGTTGATTTTCAAAGTTTTTTTAATTGAGTCACGCTCTTTTGGGAGAGAACATCAATCCAGCTGAACTTCTACAGCAGGGGTGTCAAACTCATTCTCAGTCAGGGGCCACATTCAGCTAAATTTGATCTGCAGTGGGCCGAACCAGTAAAATAATAACATAATAATATATAAATAATGTCAACTCCAAAATTTTCTCTATGTTTTAGAGTAAAAAAAAAAGGAAAATTAAACAATGAAAATGTTTACATCTACAAACTATCCTTTCAAACAATGAGAATAACATGAACAAACTGAAACAATAAGTGTAATTTTAACAATATTCTGCTTCAGTTTATAATTTCCACATGTGCATTATAACGTACAGATCACAGTGGATCTACAAATACACAAAACATTTAATATCAGGCAGAATATTGTTAAAATTGCACTTAATTCTCTTAAAACATTACAGGTTGTTCATATTTGTTCAGGTTATTCACATTTTTTTGTGAAATTATACTTTGTTTTAGTGTAAATACATGAAAATATTTACATTTACCAAGAGAAAAAGTTTGGAGTTGTGAGTATTTATAGATTATTATGATGATTATTTTGATATTATGATATATTTTACTGGTTTAACCCACTTGAGATTGAATTAGTCTGAATGTGGAACCTGAACTAAAATGATTGTTAATATCTTAGTGTAATTTTTGCATTTCATACATTCATCCAAAGGGCCGGACTGGACCTTTTGGCAGGTCGGATTTGGCCCCCGGGCCGCATGTTTGACGCCTGTGTTCTACAGCTTAGTTACAGTGATGTGTACAGTAGTACAACACTTTGGGCACATGGTAAAACAATCAATTTACAAAAAGAAGAAGAAAACAAAAGTAGCGAGTAATGCAAACACAATTCAAACAGTAGTGGAGTAAAAAGTACAGATAGACACTCTAAAATGTAGTAAAGTAAGAGTAAAAAAGTACCCCTCCATAAATGTACTTAAGAAACATGCAGGTATATATAAGAAATTGCTTAAGTACAGTAACAAAGTATTTTTACTTTGTTACATTCCACCACTGGAAATTAGTAAGCTTATGTCTAAAAAAAATAACTCCAACTATCTATTACTCATTGGACACAGCATTGTATCAGAACATGACAGGGTTGGGGTCTGTGTTATACAATAAGCTACCTTTATAAATATATTCCTACATCGTCATATTACCGGTCTAGAAGACATGTTTTGAGCTCACTAATGTTGCCTTTCATTGCCCAACCGCTGCCTTCAAAAGAACACGTGGTAATGTTAATTCTCATTTTGCTTTGATGATGATGATGACTGGTCACTTGGCAAAAGCTTCAAACCCTGTTTCGTAGACTGTTTACTGCTCTGTTTATTGTTCCTCTAATGCCATTTTTCCACAGATGGTATCAGCTCAACTTTCATCGACTTGTTTTTTTGTTTTTTGTTTTTTTATAAATCATTGGGTGATAAATAAAGACATAATCTACTTGCACATTTGCTCTGATGTATCTAGGAATGTCCTGCTACCTCGGTTTGACTATTTGAAGATGTCCCCTTTCATGAAATGATGAGCTGATACTATTGTTTGGCATAAGAGATTACATGTCCTTTCATGTTGGACTGAGGGCATACTGGACTCTACAATGACTTCATTCTTGTAGTAAAAATTGCCGTTGTAAGGTTTGATTGGCTGGGGTTAGTAGATTATAATCTAATTTCAGGATGTGCCTCAATAACATAGCATGTTTACATCTTTGACATAGCTTCAAAATTGTTAGTTCTCTGTACTTTGTTTAGATTTTAGTTGTTTTTTGGATGCTCTGTATGAAAGAATTCCATCTTGTCTCTCAAATATCTTTCTAAACAGTGGTTCCAAACCTTTTTTTCCTTGGTCACTACAGTGGACAGCTATTCTACAGCTGTTCTCTTCTATATTCATGGGTTTTGTTGTTTTATTTGTATATCAACCAACACAGTGGACGCTTTCCTTTTCTTGATAAACCCGACCTGCAGTACAGTCAAAACACGGTATTCGAAATCTCTCTGACGGGACATTTTAGAGACAGTTTGACAGATTAGTGTTGCTAAATGACCCACATTTCTTTTTTTTTTTTTTTTTTTAAATATCTTTTTATTTCACACAAGAGAATCTTCCAGATACAGTACAAACATAGTGGGTCTCACTTTTTACAATTCTCCTTTGTACATTCTTCCCACCTCCCATCCCTAAAGAAATAAATCAACTAAACACACACAAAAGTAACAGGCCAAAAATATACATGTCTAAAGAGAAAAAAAAAATTATAATAAAATAAAAAAAAAAAAAAAAAATAATAATAATAATGATAACAAAAAAAAAATCATCATCATCCTCACAATAACATTAATAAGGGTAACAACATAAGCATGAGCATAATTATGCATGCTGTAACATAAATAGCAATAATAGGGCAGTATTCATGAGCTACAAACTCAAACTTTCTCCATACCAGAAAGTAAAGGCTACCAAAATTCATTAAAGAGATGGCCCCGATTATATTTATCCAAAGTCAGTTTCTCTAAAGGTAAAAAAGAGAACAATTGATCATGGAAGATCTTAAAAGATGGAGGGGAGTCATTCCTCCAAAATAAAAGTATGCATTTCTCTGCAAAGTAAGTGATCAAAATTAGTATCCTGCATTTTTTTATGATCTAACTGTAATTTATATGTGTCATTTAATAAATACAACTTGTCTCTCAAATATCTTTCTAAACAGTGGTTCCAAATCTTTTTTCCTTGGTCACTACAGTGGACAGCTATTCTACGGCTGTTCTCTTCTGTATTCATGGGTTTTGTTGTTTTATTTGCATATCAACCAACACAGTGGACGCTTTCCTGTTCTTGATTAACCTGATCTGCAGTACGGTCAAAACACGCTGTTCGAAATCTCTCTGATGGGACATTTTAGAGACAATTTGACAGATTAGTGTTGCTAAATGACCCACTATTTTACTTTTAAATTAATTTTTGCTTTAGTTAGACCATAAGGGATTATCCATAACAAGAAGCTACTTTATGGTGAAATAAATGTTGGAATGGCAATCAATTAAAGTTTGCTCTCTGACGGGACATGACTGTGTTTAGACCCAGTAACATGTTTGAGTGTAAATTAATTACTAATTGTTATTAGACTGTAATTAACAGTTTTCGTATGCAGAAAGTTTTTTTGTTTTTTTTTTTGCATATTATCTCCATGAAGTGAGTAATAACTGGTATCAGAGTATGTTAAAATGTGAGAAAACATCAGATTAGCTGCAAGAAAATTGTTTTTATTTCATAGTTTTCACACAGTATATCACTTTCTGGTGATGAGTTTTAAATACATGTTTCTTTGCTTTAAAACTTAAACACATGGTGTCCAAATGAGTGGACATTTTTGTAACTCCATGAAAAATAGGTTCATTAAAAAAATTTCAATCGCATTGTTTTTTTCATGCCTAAAGAGGAATAAAAATACTCGGGGGGGGGGGGATCTTGACTAAGGTTCTCATAATTCATCGAAAGTGTCCTGTCCTTCACTAAAACCATAGTTAAGGTAACTTTCAACTTTCTTTTTTGATACTGATGACTCATCTTCATATTTCAGACATGGTGTTTTATGCATATGATGATACACTGACAACAAGGGGAAAAAAAACAAAAAAACAACTCAGATGAATTATCTATCTGACCTGACCTGGCTATGGGGGTCACAAAGTTTCAGAGGTCAAGAGGGTGTGGATGCTAAATAGCTTGATATTTTTAAATGCAGACAAAATATGTTCGGAGTGGGTTCATACAGACTTTTGATTAGTAGATTATTTTTTCTTTAACATCCACAAATAGAATTTTCACAACTTGTAACCTTAATGAGGACAAAGCCTCGCACCCCACCTGGGATCTCCAAAACCTAGGTTAAGAACCACTGCCCTATAACATGAGAATCACCAGTAATTTGGAGACATATGAAGTCTGTGTACCACTCAAAATAACCACACATGATATACAAAGTCTGTTTTTTTCCTAAATTTGCCGACATTTTTCTGTGGTTCTGATCTCAAGGCTTAACATACACTGTCATCAACCTCCTCATTTTATTTTATTTATTTATTTATTTAACCTTTATTTACCCAGGCAAGCAATTAAGAACATATTCTTATTCACAAATGCAGCCTCATAAGGTATTTACGTTGACTTTTTCTGTGAATATCGAGGCTATATCGTGATATGAGTCCACACAAAACATATTCAAAGCCTCCACAATTTGCAGGAAATATGCAAAATAAATGTTCAAACAAAAACTGTCACAAAGGCCATTAAATGACTGCAATGTTGATTCACATGAGACTAATTTTACAAGATATTGCAACAATTTTTACTTTACAAGCAACAGACATGACAGATTTTCTCTGGATTTAGATCACAGATGACCTCCATAATTGTTACAAATGATCAAAGGTAATTCATAGGTAAAACTAATCCTGTGGGAATAGGACTCTAGTTGTGTGTTTCTTTATCATCTGAGGTTCCTCACATCTGTCATCTGATGTTATTTTGTTAACTTACAATAGCTCTGTTGTATTATTTATTCAGATTAATGAAGTTGAATTGTTCTATTTGCAGATGTTCTTGGCTCTCTGATGTACATTCCACAGCTATGTTAGATGAACTGATGAATATCAAAGAAAATAAAGAAGCAATTTACCAAGATTTAGCAAAGTACACTGGAAAAAAATCTAAATCTTACCAAGTGTATTTTTCTCATTTCTAGTCAAAATATCTCATCACACTTAAAATAAGACATAATCACCTAAAGAGTAACTTTTTAGTGAGATATAAGAACTTATCTTTGGACAATAGATCTTGAAAATCTAATTTCAAGAAATCTCACCAAGATAATTTTCACTTGTTCCATTGGCAGATTTTTTGCTTGAATTAAGCAAAAAAAAAAAAAAAAAATCTGCCAATGGAACAAGTTACAATTATCTTGGTGAAATTTCTTGAAATTAGATTTTCAAGATCTATTGTCTGAAAATAAGTTCCTATATCTCACTGAAAAGTTACTCTTTAGGTGATTATGTCTTATTTTGAATGTGATGAGATATTTTGACTAGAAATGAGAAAAATATACTAGGTAAGATCTAGATTTTTTCCAGTGTAAAGGTAAACTACAGATAACTTTTTGAGGTGTGAGTGTATATTTTACACACTAGTACACTGCAAAAATCTAAATCTTACCAAGTGTTTTTGTCATTTCTAGCAAAATATCTCATCACACTTGAAATAAGACATAATCACCTAAAGAGTAACTTTTCAGTGAGATATAAGAGCTTATTTGCGGACAATAGATCTTGAAAATCTTACTTCAAGCAAAAATTAAGATTATTAAGCAAATTATTAAGCAAAATGAAATTAAGCAGAATTAAGCAAAAAAAAAAAAAAAAAAAAAAAATCTGCCAATGAAACAAGTGAAAATTATCTTGGTAAGATTTCTTGAAATAAGATTTTCAAGTTCTATCGTCTAAAAATAAGCTCTTATATCTCGCTGAAAAGTTACTCTTTAGGTGATTATGTCTGATTTTAAGTGTGATGGGATGTTTTGACTAGAAATGAGAAAAATACACTTGGTAAGATTTTGATTTTTGCAGTGTAAAGGTAAACTAAAGCTAACTTTTTGAGGTGTGAGTGTATATTTTCCCCTCAAGTAAAGACTACATACACATCAACACACATTAGCAATTTATGTGTTGCACCCTAACATAATCCCAAAAATGTTGTAACGTAATGTGGCTTCATATCTCACAAATGTCCATCAAATTTTTTCTGCTTTGAGGTGTCCAGAAAACAAGCCGTGACAAACGACTGCTTGTCATGTGAGGATGTATGGAAGATATGAGCAGTTGTGTTGGGGCTCAGAGGATGGAGCCACAGGTGTTAAACAGCTAAGCGCTTTAGCCGCTCCAGGGGAAAAGATGTTATTGAACCAGTAAGGCTTCTCAAACAGCCCCTCTCTGCAGGGCAACTCAAAGCCCAGGGGTCAAAGGTCAGAGTGAGCAGCGATGGAAGCCATTTGTTTGGTTGTCATGGCTCAACAGGTGAGCCCTGGGTGGGGGGACCAGGCTTCTCAAAACATCTCACCCGGCAAGAAAAAAAATAGCACCAGAGGCTCAATATCAGGAATGTCCACCACACACGGCCACTCACTCACCACACACGTCACAACAACCCGTGTTTACCCTTATTCCACCCAGTGTTCACACCACACTGTTTGCTTTGTAGCTTTGTGAGGGGAGGCAGTCCTGAAAAATGCTGAAGCTGGAAGAAAAAGAAAAAAATGGAAAGAACAACCACGGCCACCATCGATGTGCAGGTCCATGTTTGTTTTTGTTTGAGCACCTTTTTTTTTTTTTATTTGGCAACACAGAGCTGCACCTGTGTTACGAGGGCCCAAGACTGGTAGCTACCCCTGCTAGCTGGCTTTCTTTGTATAGAATCCAGCCATCGAGTTCAGGCCATAGCAGACTAATCAACACATTCAACATGTTGCTGCACACATTCCACTTCCCCTTGGGCCATTGTGGCAGGTGAAGAATTTTCTATAGACACTGCACACTTCATTTATACAGCTTTTAGGAGACTTTCATATCCTCACAATGAAGCCTGATTGCTAGTTGTCGAGGGTCATTTAAGGCTAATTTAAAATCATGTTTTGCATTATTGGGCAAGTTATACGGTATTTACAGCTTCTAAATCTAAGTGAAAATTTGAAGCATGAAAAAAGTATGAAAATCATAAAATGCAATTGCGGAAAAAATTATTAGACCATCAAAAGTCATCAAAAACATGTCCGCCAAGCACCCTGAACGGTGTGCATGTGTGGATCGACTCTTTCTTTTTAAATTAAACAGTTTCAAGGTTTTTCCATACAGCAGACAAAGTTGAAGCTTGGTACCAGTCATGTGTGTGTCAAATTATATTAAATTCCAGTCAATATTTGTTGAGTTATAATGAAAAATGTGTCGTAAATGGGATTTTCAATGTTAAATTAAAATGTCCACAGAGTCCACATTCCACAGTGGATGTGGACAATTTTGCGCCAGATACAAGATATTGTTCTAAGCTACAGGTGGATCAAATTGGAGGCGAATCAGAGTTGTTCTGAATTTTTTATGAATTTTCAAAAATTGCTCAATGATGAGAGATAGGAAAATGTGAGATTTTGTGACTTAGCTGTAACCTTGAACTTTGACCTACTTGGCCTAAAATTTAATGGGTTGGTCCCAGGGCCTAGGCCTATCTGTGGGTACAATTTGGTAAAGATGGTTGGAATAGTTTTCCTGTGAAGTTGCTAACAAACAAACACGCAAACTAGAAGCACTCGGAGAGCGCAGACCTCCGCCAAGGCTGATCAGTGGCGCCCCCCGTGGGCCCCCCCACCCCCGATCACCACCAAAATTTAATAATTTCTTCCTTATCCCATTTCCAACAAACCGTGAAAATTTCATCCAAATCTGTCCATAACTTTTTGAGTTATGTTGCACACTAACGGACAGACAAACAAAAAAAAACACACAAACAAACAAACCCTGGCAAAAACATAACCTCCTTGGCGGAGGTAACAAACTCACAAAGTAAAGTGATCACAATACCTTCTAGTGGAGGTAACGATGGTTATGCAATCAAGTATTAACTCCTGTGTGTATCATGTGACTAAAACAGACAGAAAAGAAAACATGGAATGCCTAAAAACACTGTTTTTGTCAGTACAATGCCATAGATATTGATGTAAGAACTGAAGTCAAGTTCAATCCATTAAAAAAAAAAAAACCTCACTTATTTAAGATTGCTTTTAATGTTTAACTGTTTTATATTCGTATACCTGCCTTTTGCACCTGCTTTTATCTGTTTTTAATGTGTTTCTACTTTTATCTGCTTTATGTTAAGTGTCTTTGAGTTCCATGAAAAGCGCTATACAAATAAAATGTATTATTATTATGATTATTATTTATAAGTGATTTTGGTTATTATAAAAAAAAACAAACATGGAAAATGGTGCGATATCAGCTCTGAAATTAAACCGTTATGAGCTATTTTTGTCATCATTATATTTGTCCAAACAAATGTACCTTTAGTTGTACCAGACAGTAAAATGAGCAAGAAATTGAAGAAAACAGTGGGTGGTTTAACAATTTTTTCCATGACTGTATGTGCTTGTGTGTTTATGTCAAGTTTGTGCTGGGGTTTGTGTTGAACTTGGAGTCAGTTGTTTGTTGATGTTTGCAGACTCCATTTTTTAACTTATGGTAGCTAAGGTTTCACACTGCTGAGATTGTAAAGGAGAAGAAAACATGCATTAAGGCTGGAACAAGCATAAGTATTTCTGCAGATGTCAGATGACTAACATTTAGAAACAACATATGGACAAAAATACAGCTTATAGAACTTCCCATTTCCATTGAGTTGATATATTATCATGTTAAATTATTTATGCTGGTTGTTGTCAGTAATTATCATGATAAATGCAATGTCAATAATAGCAGAAATTCAGTAATATTGCTTACAAAGACATCTGTTTTTTGTATTGTTTTTGTACTTCTGTAAATGTAATGCACAGGTTCATGCATTTACTCTCTTATTTTGGACCTTTCGCACAGTGGTTCCCAACCTTTTTTGACTCATGACCCCATTTTAACATCACAAATTTCTGGCGACCCCAAACATTCAAAACAAAGACATCTTTTTTGCTAAAATTCATTTGTTTTTGATCATGCAATAGTTTGCTATACTATGTAGCAAATAAACGTTACTTTTACACAACATTTAGACAATCTAATGTATATTATTATGGACGGAGGCAGAAAAGCCAAGTGTAGATTACTGCACAAAGTGAGAATTTGATTTTCCTTGGTCAGGATATGTACAGTCAGTCCAGCTTGGATTTATAAGGCTGACAATTAATACTGAATAAACAAGAACTCAAATTATGAATTATGAAAGAGATGCAGCATCTGAAACTGACCACAGTGAACATTTGACAGATAAACAGTACCACAGTGCTTCAGTTTCAGCTTCAGAGTTTGTCATGTTTTTTATGTATTGGGATTGTCTCTCTCAACTCACTGTATATTTTTTTTATTAGTACGTTTTTATTTTTATTTTTATTTTTATTTTTATTTTTATTTTTATTTTTATTTTTATTTTTATTTTTATCAATTACTAGAAATTTCAGGCAACTCCATTTTAAGTCCAGGTGACCCCACGTGGGTTCCCGACCCCAAGGTTGAAAAACAGTGCTTTAGCATATTGCATTGTACGTTAATGAGACATAAAAATGCTCTAAATTGTTCAAAGTTAAGACATCTATATCCATTGAATTTGAACAAATGAGTCTGCTGTAAAGGTAACATGATATGGAGTTAGCACGAGTCTGTTAACTGCTCCTTAGAATGGTCAAAAATGAACACTTACGCTGTATTGCGAGTGTTTTTTTATTTTTTATTTCACCACTGACTACCAAGGTTATTATCGTTAACGAAAACTAACGAAATGACGAAAACTAGAATTGTAAAAACATTTTCATGAACTGAAATAAATAAAAACTTTAATTAAAGAAAAAAACGATAACTAACTGAAACTGTATTGTGTGCTTACAAAACTAACTAAAACATACAAAAATTATGGATAAAACTCCCTTAGTTTTCGTCTTTGTCAATGTCGGATTGATATGAAATTGATTTATTTCCCTCAAGCAATTTTAGCTGCTGGCACCATATGATATTTAACAGTCCGTCACTTCTCGTCACTTGTGGTTTAGAGTCGTCTTCTCGTCCCCACTCTACCTGGAAGCATGGAGACTAAAGTTGGGAGAAAGCAGCAGAGTCCTGTCTGGGATTTATTTGAATACAATGGTGAAGAAGAGAAAAGATATATAAAAAAAAACAAACCTAAAACTAAACTAAAACTAAGCATTTAGAAAATAACAAAAACTAATAAAAACTAGCAAACCTGCTCTAAAAACTAATTAAAACTAACTGAAGTAGAGGGAAAAAAAAGTCAAAACTAAATAAAACTAAACTATAATGAAAAATCCAAAACTATTATAACCTTGCTGACTACCAGCTGCAAATATATGGAAAGACATCTATAGGCTGCTTAATGGATAAGTCTCACAGGCTGTTCTCTGTAAAGGCGGATCTGTCTAACAAGCATAAAGTAATGGTCCAAAGCTGAACATGACAGCGCATTAGACGAATTATCAGAAGGGACCGTGACTATTTCAAAGCTGTAAAAACAATGCGGTACACATGAAAACATCTGCTGTGTGTCTAAGAGAAAGAGAGAGTGAAAAATATCGCAATTTCAGACTAAGAAAAAGATGTTGAACATTATCATTTCAATTTTCCAGCAGTCCCTAGGCTCAACAGCACATGTGCAAGTTAACATACATACACACACACACACCTACACACACACATACACACACACATACACACAGATGTCCTGTGTTGTCCCATCTTGATGGCCTCTGCAATAGAGATAATTATGTTTAAATGCAGCCGTTTAAAGATAAATGAGCAATAGTAGGTAATGATGGCTTATTTCCCATCTGTCTGTGCATCGCTGTGCAGCTGAGCCTGGTGAATGAACATCACTGTTCTGAAAGCACCAAACTAGTTCTCAGCAACTATTTATCTCACCCATAATTGGCATTAGAAGCAGTTATACAACTTTGTGACACCCAGAAAATCATCAGAATTAATGTTAGACAACGCTTAAGTTGAATGTGAAAGAATCAACTATTTTATTTTAAATCCAATTTTCCCAAAAGATTCAAATTCAGCAATTCAAAAAATATTTTATTGTCAACTCCCTAGATGCACAGGACATACAGAGGCTTGAGATACTGTTTCTCTCTCACTTTACTATTGAAATTGAGTTTTAGGGGAGGAAACTTGTCCCATTCTTGTCTGATATCGTATTCTAGCCGCTAAACAGTCCTTGGTCTTCTTTGCAGAGGTGTCAAAAGTATTGACTTTCGTTCCTCAGGTAGGATGTACTAGTCTACCTATTTCAGCCTCATACAGGGTGGGGAAGCAAAATTTACAATATTTTGAGGCAGGGATTGAAAGACAGTGTATGACCAATTAGTTTATTGAAAGTCATGAGAATTTATTTGCCACAAGAAAATTGACATAATAGAAAATGTTTTTATTCTATGTGTCCTCCTTCTTTCTCAATAACTGCCTTCACACGCTTCCTGAAACTTGTGCAAGTGTTCCTCAAATATTCGGGTGACAACTTCTCCCATTCTTCTTTAATAGTATCTTCCAGACTTTCTGGTAATAGTTTTGCTCATAGTCATTCTCTTCTTTCCATTATAAACAGTCTTTATGGACACTCCAACTATTTTTGAAATCTCCTTTGGTGTGACGAGTGCATTCAGCAAATCACACACTCTTTGACGTTTGCTTTCCTGATTACTCATATGGGCAAAAGTTTCTGAAAAGGTATGGATAATAGTGTTAGGTATGATTATGACATCAATATATGTTTGGTTTCAAAACAATTGACGTAGTGCCTGCTGAGAAAAAACAACTAAATGTTCATTGTAAATGTTGCTTCCCCACCCTGTACAGTATATACCTGTTGAAAATTAACACATTTTAGTCCAATGCAAATGTATTAAAGAACCATATACAGTATGTGCACTACTGAGCATTAACGTGTTTCATGGAGCGGAAGATATGATGATTAGTTGCCTATAAGTATTGTAATGGTGTAAAAAGTCAGGTGTGATGGATCGTGAACAAACCAATAGGGTGTCAGAATGGTGTATGTTAATACTTCTCATCCAACCACAATCAAATTCCCTCTATCCAGATGGCGCCATTTATCTGGATAGTTTTTTTTTAAATTTAAACGATGAGAAGACGGAATGAAAACAAGCCTAAATGAAAAAGGAGTTGCGAGGCTATTTTTAAAACGTAAGGAGTAGAAAGTACAGATAATTGCGTTAAAATGTAAGGAGTAGAAGTAAAAAGTCGACTGAAAAAAAATTACCCCAGTAAAGTATAGATAACCAAAATTTCTACTTAAGTAAAATAACAAAGTATTTGTACTTCCTCATTCGACACTTCTGCTTCTTTGTCATATTTTTCATTTCATAATGCACCAAATGTTTTAGCTTGGTGAAAGGTCTGGAATGTAGACGGGCCAGTTCAGTACCGGGACTTTTCTGCCACAAAGCCATTGTGTTGTAATAGATGCAGTAATGTGTTGTTTACAGAGGAGCTTATGGTGCTGTCAAATCTATATCTTTCGGCATTGATGGTGCCATTCCAGATGTGCAAGCTGCCCATTCTATAGACACTAATGCACCCCCATACCATCAAAGATACAGGCTGGTGAACTGAGCACTGATAGGATGGATGGTCCCTCGCCTATTTAGTCCAGAGGTGAGTCCAGTGTGAACGACTTCCAAAAAAATTATGTTTCAATTAATTTGACCTCAGAACGGTTCCACTTCTCCTCATTCTATTTTAACCCTTTATCAGGCAAGTGACTATTTTTGGTCATTTCTGCATACATTACAAGGCAATGACAGCAACAGTTACAATAAGGACAGTGAGTCAGCAACCTCAGGTCCAATGTGGTCTACAGGGTCTGTAAGGTCCTCCTCTGCATGAACAGTGAGTGTACCTGCTTAGTTAGGTACCATGAAGTAATGGTACGAATGTAAGGAATGATGTTCAAAGGGAGAATGTGGATGTGGACAGGGGTCTGGATTAGCACCTATGTAGGTCTAATGTTCTAAAAGTGATGTTCTAATGTTCTAAAATACATGTTCCTTTCACCTTACATGTGTTTTTATAAATAATTGTTGGATTTTTTTTTTTTTGCCACTTATGGGTGAGGAACCAAATATGGTAACTTCACTGACCTTGATTTTCTACATAACAAAAAATGTTGTAAATTTCACAAAAGTAACAGTCTTGTTATGTCCTCCAATAACACACCAAGGTTGAAATTTTAAATTTCAGAGTATTTCAATGAGTGCCCTTTAAAGGGTTAAATGAACTATTGTCCGGAGAAGACTGTAGCATTTCTGGATCATGCTCACATATGACTTCTTCTATGTATGATAGATCATGCATGTGTAGATGCCACAGCATGTGATTTCTGGACATGTTCCCTGAGTCCGTGTTTAAACCTGGTTTTAATGCAGTGCTGCCTGAGGGCTTGAAGATCACAGGCATACAACACTGATTACACTGGTCAACAACAAATTTATTGTTTAAGTTTTTTGAGCTGATTTAGGATAATTTTGGTGTGCTGAATCCAAAAATCACATTAATTTTGCTCAATCAGGTCAACTTTCTGAACTATGCTACATATTGGCTTTTTAACATTTTTGCTTACATTTATGGGCATTTTCACATCATATGATACAAAATTCTTTCATATTTCTTGCAATAAACGAGTTCTGAAGATCTTACTTTTGCCAATTTATGATTAATGTTTTTTTTAAAATTACAGGTGAATGAAATGGCTTCGACTAGAAGATCTTGCAAAAATAAGCCTGACATATTCTGCTACATCTGCGCTGAATACACCATTGTACCTAACAGGAATCCTGTTAGAAAAGGATTTTTTTTCTCTTAAAACCTATTTTGGGTGAGAACTATATAAAAAATTAACTGATAAAGTCACAAAAATGTAATTATTTTTGTGAGAAGATCAAATTTTTCAAAATCAAATTAGCAAAAAAACCTGACCTGATTGAGAAAAACAGATGTTATTTTTGGATTTAGCGGTGCAAAATGGTCCTAATACAGTTTAAAAAATGTAGACAACTTGCAAAAAACATTTTTTTGTAACCCAGTGTTATCAACCTTATCTCTAACACACAAAGATTTCTCCAAATTTTCTGAAACTTTTGATTAGAATATGTTCTTAACATGATGAAACATCTTTCCATTATTATTCTGAAGTCGTTCTACAATTTGCAGACACAGTTTCCACAGATTAGGGAACTCTTTCTCTCTAAGATGCTTTTTGTTCATACTTAATCATGTTACTGACCTGTTGCTAATAAACCCAATTCTTTACAAAATGTTCCTCCAGCTGCTTCTTTTATAGTACCTCTTAATTTTCCAGCCTTTTCATCCCTGTTTCATCTTTTTTAGAGACAGATTATCACGATAAAATTTTAAAAATTATGTCATTATACATCATGAAACACATTTTATTAGCACTCGATATGATCTTGTGTTAAATGGTGAATATATTATGGGATTATGAGATTTGCATATCATTGGTTCTGTTTTTATTTATATTTTAGATGATTTTGTAGAAAAAATAAACCAAAAACAGACAGTTCAACTTGTTCTTTGTGACCACAACAGTATTTCCAGTTGTGAGTCACAGACCTGTTGACTAGATAGGGAGAGAGAAAAGTGTTTAAGAAGGGTCTAATGTTTTACAGGTTGATTGAAACCAGGCCATTGAAATGCAGGAGTGTGTTGCTTGGTGATTGAAAAAGCAACTGTGCTGAGGGAAAATAAAAGAAAGTCCCAGACTGAACAAGGGAGGCCCTGAAAAACATCCTGCAAGCACCCTAACAGAAACTTTACAGCTTCTCCCAGAGATAACCAGGAGAGAAAATGGCCGTCTGGAGCCTTCGCCACTTGAGTTAATGTATCATTGTGTTTTTGTTTGTTTTTTTCTTTATACTGTAGCTCAATTCAGTTTTTTTCTCTTTATGTCCCTTTCATTCTTGCTGTTTTTGCTCATGCACACAGACATAAAAAAAAAAAAAAAAAAAAAACAACACATACACACCAAACAAGTCTAGGGCATGCAGGTGTGAAGGTTGTGTAAGCAACATGACCCAGGTGCAGATCAAATGTTTCTGCCATGACAAATGCTGCACTTTCCACATTCCAATACATTATTAAACCTCTGCTTCCATTGTTTTAAGGGCAGACGCAAAACGTCTGATTCGAACATTTGATACATCTGTTGTTTACGTTATATGATACACAGACTATAGAGATTTCTTGACAAGGTTAAACTGATGTTGAAACAGGGTGAATAACAGTTATTTCTGGTTTACTTCTGCTTGAATGTAGCCTATTGTTGTTTCATGGTTTCTTTTGGAATTTTTTATTTATTTTTTTTATTTTTTTATTTCATTTCGAACATGCAAAGAAAATAAGACAAAACAAAGCAAATTAAGACATAAAAGAATAACATTTAAACGGACAGAATCTGTCTTCAAGCACATACAAGTCTGAATTTTGCATGGTCGAAAAGGAGTAGAAAGAAGTATA
Organism: Sphaeramia orbicularis; assembly: GCF_902148855.1. Taxonomy (NCBI): domain Eukaryota; kingdom Metazoa; phylum Chordata; class Actinopteri; order Kurtiformes; family Apogonidae; genus Sphaeramia; species Sphaeramia orbicularis. Next base: position 22,843,447 of record NC_043961.1, on the reverse strand, counting down.
AACTTATTTAATCCTACCCCTCAGTGCTTTTACACCTTTATCATTAACTTTATACAACAATCAGCCTATACTATTTCCCTAATTTTAGCATCGAACCACAACAATCCATAATGCAGTAACTGAATTATCCACAACAGTATGTTCATGTCAGTACAGTCATACAAACAGACTCAACAAATCAAACATTCTCTTCAATAATTACAGCAGATTTATCAGTACAACATCATTCATAAACAAACAAGCCTCATTGTCATTATTAAAAACTGTACCTCTCAAGAATCAGTTCTTTATATATATTATATTATCTATATTATAATGACCATAACAATTTAAAATGAATTTGCAACAAAAATTCTAAATGAAAATTGCAGTGTAAGCAACAAAGAATAAAAATGAAAAATGTACTTCTCTGTAAATTCATGCAAAAATCATGAAATGTCTGTGCAGCATAGAAGTGTATCTTCTTACATTTTTAACCCCGTAGAGGCTTTAGTTATTAATCAATCAAATCACGTTGATGTTTCCTGTCTGATCTGTCAGAAACACACAAGCCAGAAAAAAAAAGAAGACTCTGAGCCACAGATGGAGGAAGAAAGATAGGAATAAAACCTACAGGAAACATTTGTTTCTTTAGCCCAATGGACTTTGCGTGTCTGCAGGCACGCACACGCATATTCACACCTGCAAATGTGTCAGTAACCCTCACCCAAATGTTCACACACATGCCTGCATGTTTGCATTCATGCATGCTGACATATACACACATAACAGCCAGGTCATAGGAGAAACATAATATAGCAAGCATGCATGTCTGTGTAGAAACCTGAAAACAGCTAAACATAAACCAAAACGGGTCCAGAATAAATAAACAGAAGAAAATAAATGTCTGTTTTAATTCATTAGAAATATGTTTAATTTCTGAAAGCTAGATATGACAGTTCAAGTGGAGGAGGCCCTATCCTAATCTGGTCCAAGATGCAATCTGAGATGAGGGTGTTTTATCCAAGACAATCAATCTTCTCCTCTTGATGACTGCCAGACTTAAGAGCTCCGCATCTCACCTCAGCTTGATTTCCACTGTAAATTTCCTGTTATGGTCATGTTTTAATCAACTTTGGAGTGTTTGACTTGGACGCTCCTCACAGGTGTCAAGGGTATTTTCTCAGGACAAAGTCTCATTTCAAGCTGCAAAAGGGGAGACATGCCTGAATGTACAATTATTTAATGAGCTCTGCCTTTTAAAGAATATAATGTAAGTGAGCTGTGATTTTCTGTTTATGTGACTTTGTATGTCATAGTAGTAATATTAAAACTATAGTTGCTAATGGTGTGCTTTAGATCTAGCGTATATGTGGGGTTTTCTGTCAGTTATAATCATTTAAAACAAAAAGAATAAAAAATATAAACCAGATTTTAGGGCAAATGGTGGGGGGAGAGAGAGAAATTGTCAGTGTCTGGTTAGAGTTAGACATGCGGAACTGTGGTGCATCTGCCCTGTCACGCTTCTGGCCTCAAACTGCCCGAGGTGCCCACACTAAATAAGCACAACAAATTCAAGCACAGGAGGGTGTGTGTGTGTGTGTGTGTGTGTGTGTGTGTGTGTGTGTGTGTGTGTGTGTGTGCTTGCAAAGCTGTGTGTGAGTGTGTATAAACTGGAATGGGGAACATCAGGAAAGTTTGACACATAGCAGCACTTTGCCGGTAAAACGAATCACCGAAGTGCAAAAGGTTAAATTGATGTGCAGGAGTTAAGTCAAAATGGAACTAATCCAGAATCGAGTGAATGACGATCCGTCGCCCTCAGTGGCTGTAATGAGCTAATGAGCAATAAACCTGTTGAATGACTTCAGCGGTGAAATTAGGAGATGTTTACAACATTGGTCTCAGATGTCCATATCTCATTATTAACTTGAATTTAATGCCTACCCCCCTCAACAAACCCAGACATCTGCTGTGTGTTCTGAATTACAACACATATTGAGCAATTCCAAACCACAGAGAAACTTCTAATTCATGGGGTTTTGTGGCTTTTGCGTCATGCCAAAATGCTACCAGCCAGCACAGATAATACTGTTTCTGACTCTGGCACATAGAGAACATTAATGTCTCGATCTTGTGCAATGTTAAATTATCACATTTGAGTCTGCAAACTTGTTTTGCATTTTTTAAAAAAAGTATTTAAAATTTGTCAAAATGCTGAGGAATGTTAATTTCCACTGCATGGCTGATTCTTATTTTTGGATGATAGTTTTATGATTTACACTAATGAGATTTTCTTGCCTTAACATATTCCATTACCTAGTTTATGTTTGTGTGTAAGAAAGACAAAGACAGAGTGCGTGGTCTATGCACATGTTCATACACTGTTGTGTGTGAGTGCGCGTAGATGTTTTGGCCACTGGTTGCAAAGCTTTCAATATGAGTTCAGTTCACTTTGTTTGATTTCTTGAACTCCAACATTCCTCCAGCATCAGCTCCAAAGAATAAAATGGAGGTGCATGTTAAAATGTTGTGAGTGTCCAAGAACTTTTCCAGCTGGATGCAAAACCTTGACAGTTTCTGGCTCTGCTTTAGCTGCACTTTATCTCCAACGCTTGCTCTTTTATGGGGGAGAAAACATTACAGGAGGGAAATTTCACTTTACCTTTCTTTTCGCTTATTCTCTCCGCTGAATACCTGTGCTTTGCTGTTCAGCTCTGACAGCGTTTCAAGGAGAAAGACGCAGGCCTTGCGAGCATCAAAGCTCACTTGCGTGGTAAGAGTGGTAAGAGGTCTCCTGTGCTGTTAAAGAACTGGACGAGTATCAGAAACTGGGAACATCTGCTAAGTAGTTTAAACAGCACCTTTAGAACCTGGCTGGAGCTCAGGAAAGCTCAAATGGTCTTTTGTTACTGTCCGTTCATTTTCCAATAAACAGATGCAGCTAAATGGAGTATATTTTCAATACACTATAAATCATTTTATATTACAATTTTTTTTTTTTTTCACCATTCAATAACTCAAAGATCAAGTCTGCATGACTGAAACTCCATATGAAATGATGCTTTTCAACAAACCATGGCTATGTTTTATATCTACGAATCAACATATGAGTGAAAATATGTGTTCAACTGTGAAAATTGCATCCATATGTTACCGATTAATAGTAATGTTTGGTTTAGCAAATGACAGCACTTTCCATGCAACAACCATGCTTTAGTTAAATGGAGGAAAAATAGGGAATATGTGATACAAGCTTGACTCACAGAGCATTTAATAATATTTAAACCAAAATGTGATTGTTTCCATAACCAAACCAAAATACTTTTATTATCTAAACCTGGAAACTTACAGGAGTCATGATGCAAACCATTCCTTGCCTGTAATACTGATGTAGTTGCAACAATCATTGTTAATGTGAACATTTTTGGATCAGAGACATAGAGATTATGAACAGTATCTTTGATTTAGGGTAAATTTATGTAAAATGCATTATTTTTATTCTAATGACAGGGTTCAGACTTTGTAGTTTGTCATCAGGGTCATATTTCTTAAAGAAGAACATTTTAAAAGTGGAGAGTAAAAAGCCACAACAAAGAAAATTGCATTTTACAATTTAGAAGCTTCTCTGTGCAATAACTTATACATGCGTTTAAGCACATTGTGCCTTGAAAGAGCAGGCACACACACTTGCACACACACAAAAATGCTAAACAGCCCTCAGCACTGTGGGCCTTAAGTGTGCGTAACATGGCAGCCATTATCCTATTAACATCAGTAGAGACCTGGAGGCAGTCGGGGGGGTGGGGGGTAAGGAGGGAAGAAACTGGCATCAAAAAGGCAGTACAGTCAACGGAAGGAGGTGAGCCTGCAGCCCAGAATAAAGGAGGGAGGCAGATATTGATGAGGGAGGCAGAGAGGAAGGAATGAGAGGAGAAAAGGGGAGGAAAAACAAGTTGAGCAGCTGCGGCATCAGCAGCAAAACACTGTTGGAAGAACGGTGATTCTGTAAGTGTGTGCATGCATATGTGTTTATTTATGTGGACATTTAAACACAATCTAAGTATTTATTACATTTTGTCCTGGATGTTCTTTATTAGTGGTTAACCCTTTGATGCATGAATTATTAGTCAGTTATTAGTTACCTTAGTCAAGATATTTCTCCTGAGTGTTTTTATTTTTCTGTAGGCATGAAAAAAAACGAGATTGAATTTTTTTTTTCAATGAACCTATTTTTCATGGAGTTACAAAAATGTCCACTCATTTGGACACCATGCGTTTAATTTTTGAAGCAAAGAACTCACTATCAGAAAGTGATATACTGTGTGAAAACAATGAAACAAAAGCGTTTTTGATGCAGCTAATCTTTTGTTTTCTAATCTTTTATCATACTCTAATACTAGTTCTTACTGACTTCATGGAGATAATACAAAAAGAAAAAACTTTTTTTTAAGAAAACTGTTAATTACAGTCTAATAACAATTAGCAATTGATTTACACTCAATCATGTCACTGCAGATCAGGTTTATCAAGAACATAAAGTTACAGTCAGTATGAATTGCAGTGTATAGGATGGTGCATAAGCGTCCACTATGTTGGCTGATATGCAACTAAAACAACAAACCCCATGAATATACAAGAGAACAGCTGTAGAATAGCTGTCTACTGTAGTGACCAGTAATGCATGAATGGGTTAAAGCTGCAGAAACTGAAATCTGGGGGGGGGGGGGGGGGGATGTTAGAATTTTAAACAAACACACTCAGCTTCTTTCTGCAGCTCTTTCCTCTCAGTCCAAATCAAAAGACTAAATATAAAGATAGATACCTAATGCCATGTCATATTATGATGGAAAACAAGGCTTGTTTTCCAACCTTCCACATGCAGTCACAGAGTACAGTGGTAGAATTATGTCTAGGTTGCATTTACAATAACAGCTGTCAGTGAGGAATTTAGTTTGGATGCAGGAAAACTATTAAGCACTGCAGATTTAAACCACAACAGGATATATAGTTCATTTTCCACTCTATAATACGTTCCTTATGTATATATTTTATTCCTATAACTCATACTGATACTAATGATACTACTACAACTAATAATAGTAATTTCAATAATAACAAGAAGAGGAAGAAGAGTTAAAACAGACAAGGCAGAGACTAATAAGGAATGAAACTGTGCTGTATATACAACGATAACAGCCTAACTATGAAAAAATTATTCCAAAACTATCCCCCCTACCAGTACATAGCCACAAAAATCCTCAAACAGTCACTTGGATAAAAGCACAGGGAGACCTGCTGCGTGCATATCATTACTACTGTACTAGGCATCCATTTGAAAACTCTTTAAAGTACTTATTTTCTCTTTGAGCTTCAGCAGAGGCCCTGCCAAGCTTGATTTGGCCGGCATTCGTAGATCCCAGCTCCAAAGTCAATCTCCTCTTTGAACTGCCCAAATAATGGACTTCTCCAACTGCTTCATTATAACATGCTAATTTCCATTATGATTGATTAAACCAAGCTACTCTTCTTCTCTGTCACAAAATAACCCCAAGAGTTTTGTGCACAGCAGGGGCATAACGATGGGCTTATGCAAACTCCATGCCCTCTCCTCCCAATTACTCCCCCAAATACTGCCCCCCCTCACCCCTCACCCTCGCCCCCTTTCCTTTTTCCTTCCTTCCCTCCCTAACTTCCATTCCTCACTTTCTCTCTCTGTATTCAGCTACCCTGTCCAAGCTCCTTTCACAAGGTCTCTATTGAAGTCAGGGAAAAAGGCTCAGCAGCAGCAGCTGGCCACTCTTTTCTCCAGGGCAGGTATAGAGGGGCTGGGAGCTCTCTGCATGAGTGAGCCCCACTCCTCCAGCTCCATTCAGCTCTGCTTTTGCTTCTGCTATTCACCGAGGCCCTACTTTGTCAGGAGCGAGGGAACACAGAGAAAAAGGAAGGATCACCCTTTTCTCTCTTTGTATCCCATATAGCTATACAAGCGTTCCCAAAGCCTCCGCTAATGAGTTGGCCTCTGCAGAGCTGTGAGTGGAGAGAGAAGCAGGTTTGTGAAAGAGAAAAGGTTTGATTAATACAAGTTCATTCTCTTCACTGATGGAATGTCAGTCTTGTGCTCATTAGCCTACTGGGTGGTTTCTCTTTTTAAATACATCTGCCTTGTGTATGTCTGCTTTAGAATATTTACAGGGAGCTTTTTTGTAAATGAATGTGAAAGTGCAACTGCAGTGAACTGCGGTTTTATTGAATGACTATAATTTCCGTGGTACTTCAGAGAGAAAAGTTTAGCAGTGCCTGAATAAACTTTTTCCTCCTGTCGTCCCTCTTTTTTCCCGGTGGTTGGTAAACACACACATACACGTCCGCACAATACAGCATCAGTTAACACACTCGCTAATTGCCATTTCTGTGCAGCTAATGATACACTTAAGATAATGTAATGATGGCGGACGAATTGCTCGTAAACATATACAACGCACACCAAGGGAGAGGCCATCTGGCCTGCCATGCAGTAAATGGGTATCCAGTTACTTCAAATAAATTGAATTTTCCACCTCGGGCCTGTGGTGCCGTTGAGTGTGTTTGAAGACCTAATTGAATTTAGACCGGTGGACCATTCTGATTTAGCTGGCTAATTAAACCACTCAGTGAATGTCTAAACACTAGACCTATGTGTAACCAACCATGAAATTTGACAGGTCAAAGGTAGGTCTGGGGATTTTACTGTATATTCAATGGGTTTATATTAAGTTATTTTACTGTAAGAGCTCAGTGTGAAGCAGGAAGGCAGAAAATGGCCTTTCTAATCTTGCCCTTAGAGGAATTTTCTAAGTTAGATTAAAGAAAGGCCACTGGGTTCAATAATTCCAACTGTGGTAATTACATTCTGTACAACAAAAGCTGTGTTTAAACCTCTTTTTAAGACACTGAAAAGAAAACGGGAGTGAGGAAAAGACAAAAGGCAGAATGAGATCCCTTCTTGGTGCAAATGCATTCACACTAGAAACACAGAAACAAAGAGTGCTAGCAGACAAAAAGCTGTTTGGCTGCTGCAGCAGTGCAGCACAGAAGTCACCTTTCAAAGAGTGAAACAAGCACATTCCTCTCTTTGCTCTGAACAAAAACTGTTCCAGGCCATCGCTTCTTTTATGAAATATTCTATTGACAAGGCCTATTAAAACAACCATAGCCAAATACACAAGAGGGCCAGCCTTCTCCACCCTGCCTGTCAATGAAGCTACAAAACCAACAAGACACTGGCTCAACTTTGTCTTTGCGGGGTGAGGATGTGAGCAATGTAGACACAAGTAAACACCTGTTGAAAACACATGGAAACTAACTGCCATGTTAGCCCTACTTCCAACAATGCATGCCTTCATTGTAAGCTTGAAATGTAAGCAAAACAGACAGGGTGAGCACCTATAACCACGCCTACCTCGTGATGGAACAGGTTAGGGAGGTGGTATGGTTTGTCTCTCATCGCTTGCCGTTGGGCCGCCAAGCTGCGACTTTTACCTACTGACAGGAACTTGGCACAGCGCGGCCTGATTCACTCTCCTCATTAGACAAACAGTGATGAGTAATGTAAATGTTAGCACACACTTTGAATATATATATTAAAAAAATAATTCATGGGAAAGAAAAGCCAGCGGCGTTGTGTTTAGACACCTGCAGATCATGTGGTAGTGCTGAACACTAACAGCTACGCCACAGTCCATTATTGAGTTCACGACCTGCTTCGGTAGATCACGTCAAATCTGATCAAACTCTACAAGTAGTTGCTACTTAATAATTTGTAAACCATGAAACAAAAAGACAAAGACAAGACAGACGGTGTTAGACAAGCAGGATTTTTCTATATGTGAAATTTGGCCTCAAGCCGATCACACTTTGAAAAGTTGTCCTCTTATATTTTGACTTTCTGTACATCTGTCGTAGTTTTCTTCTCCCCTTTTTCTTTCACATCCGTCCTTGGAGGCCACGCATCACGCCACTTAGCAAGGAGGCTGGTATCGACAGAAATGCCCAAACTGTTTCTGCTTCCTATTAGCGAGGCATTTCCACGCTCCTGCAACACCCGTTAGCCATCCAGTCCCAGTATGATGAGTTGGCCGGGTTTCACGCCTCTCCATTTTATAGTTGATGAATAGCTGCAGCAGATGGTTTGTTATCTTTGAAGATTCCAGTAAGACGAGCGTGATGAATCGCTCCAGGCCTTACACATCCATCCACGCTCTCACCATCACCACCACTGCTGCCATCACAGTATCCCAAGCACCAAAAAATAGAGAAGAGATATCAAACACACCTATAAAGCTTCTGCTTTCACTTTCCACTAATCAGCCCCAAATAACTGAGAGTTAATGCTTCTAGTGCTTACGTATGCTTCAAATAACAACATATGGTACCTCTAATTTCTGATATTTACCCCACCCCCCCCAAAGGAGAGCTAAAGGGTATTGTTTTTGGTTTGGTTTGTTTGTTTCTTTGTTTGTTTGTTAACACTTTAGCAGCAAAACTATCAGTTCAGTTCATACCAAATGGGTGCTTCTATGAAACTGGTCCCTAAAAACAGGACATGGGAGCCAAAAATTTAAATCAGATGTAAACTAATGTTATGAAGCAAGTTTGGAAGCACTTTGGGTCTGTTTTAAAAATAAATATTTACTGAGATAAAAGAGAAACTATTTTTCAGATAAAACACATTTTAATATTTTTTATATTATTTTATTTTTTCTGCTAAAGTCTGTACATCTGTTTGTTCTGTTAATGTAAGTAGGGCGTATATTATCCTCTGACATACACCGCAGAGCAATTATATGCATTATAAGTTTCAAAGACTTTTCTTGGCAAATAAATGACATCTGTGCCACTGCCAAAACTTTTGTCCACAAATAGCATTTTGTCAAAGATACCAATTTCTTACAGAGTTTTTTTCATGCATTAGTGCAGAGATAATCCTTTTCAGTGATTTAATTGTTTTATGTTACACCTTGTTATACATAAGAAATATGTATATTTTTCATATTTCGCGTCTCATAAATCAGAACCTTTTCTTAAACAAAATACTCACCACAATAGTCCAACATAAGACAACATTTGAAAGATTTACTGTAATATGCTTTAATGTGGACATACACTGGACCAGAATTGCTCTGAATAACAAATGAATTACATTTTGCAGCTCCTGAAAATTTCATGCATCCATTGTGATTAGTTTAAAACCAATGATTTGTTGAACTTAGCATCTTTTTCTGTACCACTTGTTTTTTTTTAGTCAAACCCCATTTTCAAAAGGCTCAATCTCAAAAATTAATAAAGACATATGGTTGAATTTTTACATGGTGTTTAAAAAGGGCTGATAACACTATTTTCTTAAAATATATAGCAAACCATAAGCCACTTTAACACAGAGATCCTGGAAAAAAGACAAGGTGGTGATCCCACCTTTTTGCCAAAATTGACTGATTTCAACAGCCAAGCCAAAGGAGTAACAGAGGTGAGACAGGCTGGACTTTTAAACAGCGGACCTGCATTCCGGAATCAAAGGGGTGGTGACGCAGCACAGTGTATAGTGTGACGTATAACTTGCACAACAGAAATACCCTGAACATAGTGGTGTTGCTAACCTCTCCAGAGTCTTTCACCATTCCACAAATGTTAGCATGGATAGAGTCCTCCGCCCGAAGTGACAGCAGCTGGCGGATTTTGGGGTCTCCCCAGTTCGACATCTTTCTGGTCGCGTTATGTTTTTTACTGTACACGGCCAGCACTCATTTTTAAATCCTCTCGGCGCAGGGTTCGCACATGCAGACGTCATCAAAACAATAACTTGGTTGCGGAACGAGAGGTGTTCCTTTTACATAGCGTTCCGGAATCACGATTCCGCCTTTATCACGGCTCTATTACTACATCAAGAGGTGTTACAAAGCCGCGATAAAGGTGGGACCAAATGATTCCACCATTTTGTTTACACAGACGTCCTTCCGGAATAAAGGCAAAATATTCCCGTAACAGAAGTGCTGTGGAAAAGGGGCTATAGTTAGTCTGTAAGGAGACCATTGCTGATTTCACATGGACTGATCCTTAAGCATGTGTAAATCTTATATACTGATCCTTTAAGAGCTCTATATAATGTTTGTTTATGTAAATGAACTAAGTGACCCTGATTCGGATGCTTATTATAATCTCTGTTTGCCCCCACTATGAATAAATATGCTGTCCTTTGTGTGGTTCTATTTGATGTACTTTTACAAAGGTACGACTAAGGACTAAAATGTTGATAATAAAGTTACTGCAAGTGATGGACAGAGTGCAGGATTCTTGCTTTTATCCCCCTATACCAGCCCCAAAATCCCTATAGGTGATACCTTTAGTTTTAGACACGTATGCATTGACAGTTTCATTCCCTTCCAGCTGTGTAAACACCAATATGGTTGGTGTTAAAAACATCCACGCACACACAAAACCCAAAGGCTCATCTGGTGCAGCCATTATCCTCTTTACAATGCACCCTCATGACAGACTCACGTCCACTTTTCTCATCAGTCACAACTTCACACAGCAGCACCAAACAGAATGGGCACAGGTGAGTATGAAGAGCAGAGCAGTTATGGAAGAGCAGAAGCTGTTAATGCTTTCCTTACAATGTCAGTTCTTTGCAGGGTTCTCTGTGTCTCAGATTGTAAATCAATCCATACGAAGGGAAGAAAAATCCTTAAGATGGTGCAGCATGAAATGTACACATGTGCTGCTCTTTGCCATAAATCTGTGACAAATACAGTGATATGAGTGCAGTAATAGAGCTTAGTGGAAAAATGATCCATTAATAAGAAATAATGTTACTTGTATTTTGCATTGACCACATATGATGCATTATTATGCTATATTATTCCATTCAGATCAGTTCCTATAAAACATAAATGAAATAAATAAAGCATGCTGCACACTTTATAATGGATTTGCATTCAGTGTTTATGAGGCTCAAATCACAAAGATGACAAACTCACACATAAATAAGGATTATTTCCTATGAAATAGCCCATAACCACAGCTTAGTGTATTACTCAGAGTCTTAACTTGGTATTTACCAGCTGTATTAGTGATATTTGTGTGCCAAGTCCCTCACAGCAGGTCATCAACCAGATAAATCACATTAAAAGACATGTCAACGGTACTCTCAGAATAGACACCCAAACTACCTGGACCACATACCCTATCTGTTGAAGGAACATAAAAATGCAGGGTTAGAAATACTTGGGATGGCTGTCATTGTGGACCTCCTGTCACTCGGTACTTGGACTTCTATGGGACATAAAGTACTGAAATAAACCTGAAATAAAAATGGAATGGCAAATCTAACCTCACTGTCAGATGAAGAAGAACTGATGTGAATCGCAGAAATCAAACTTTTGAATTTAGCATTTGTACAGTAGGTGGGAACTGACAGATGATGAGTATTAATGGTATAAATGACAAGACGTTTATGGTCTAAATCAGTTCATTGTCCCTAAAAACCAATACTTCCAAGATTTTCATGTTTTTCTCATCAGTTGTTTTACAGTTACTTATGGTGGAGTGGAGTCAGTATGTACTGTATGACCAAGTCTTGAAAATGTTATGACTAAATGAAGAGTGCAAATGTCAAATCTGATGTGACCATGTACTGGGTATAAAAATTAAAATGTACTTTGTCTTCTGCACCAGCAAGAAATTAATCATGTTTTTGGGTAATGCTTTACATTGCATGCTTAACTGCATTCATTTCAGAGAAAATCACAAAAATGTCAACGAAAAAAACTCTTGTGTCCAAATATTGAAGATTTTAAGATTCAGACCATCTTCTCGTAGGACTGAGATATGGTGCAGACAGAAGCAGATACACATGCAGACAGGCAGAGAGGATTGTAATATCCCTGGGGGGCATGAATAAAACCAATATGAAATGTCAGTAACAGGAAAACATGTCACTTATGAACTGCAGCCTTAATTATCTGATTTGTCTGCCAATCATCCTCTAAAAAAGATTACCTAAAATACATGGATCAATAGAACTACTGCTAATCATTCAAAACATGACACTGAAATAGTTGCCTCTCCACAGGATTTTAAAGTAGCAGCCAACTGTATTCTTTAGTAAGACATTTCACAGCTCCCAACAAGTCCCAACTCTCAAAGTAATATGATTTCAGGACAAACTATACAAGCTGGCCTCTTTTACTCGGTTTTCAATCACCAATGAAATCATGTTTAAACAGAGTCTCATATCTCAGATATTTTTCTTGATCCTTAGAGCTGGAGGCCTCACCTGTGGGCTACCGTGCTCACTCACACATGCATGATGCAATGTGAAACCTTGGCCTATTCATGGAAAAAAGGAACGAAGAACTGTGCCACTAAACTGCCTGCAGTGCTGCAGGTGTGAATATCTGTGTCCCTGCTACTGTGATTAATAGCAATGAAATGTGGGACTTCTCCAAACATGAAGCAATCACAATAGCTCTGACAAAGTCAATCAATACAGACTGTCAGTGCCAGAGAAAATATTTGATGAGAAAAAATGTTCAAGGGGCCAGTAAAGCTGACAGGGCCGCTGATTTATCACAGATGTGCATTTCTGAGACAACGGGCGAACATGCCTTTAACATTTGGGAAGAATTTTGTGCTATCAGGCAGCCATTATGGGGTACTTCCAAATGGTGAAAAGATCAGCCTAGATGCACAAAGTACACACACACACACACACACACACGGGTGAGCATGCACACACACAAGTACACAGTTCAGTTAGCACTTAATCACATCAACATATGCACTGACACACCTGTGCGGAAAGATTCACCGCTGATGTACATAACTCAGAGACGACTGATTGAGTATTCAGATTCTTAAGAGGTGAAGGACACGCCGAGTCCATTACAAATAACAGTAGAGAGTTAATATTAGTCAACATGAGTATATTTAAGTCTACTGCAGAGTTGCACTGTAACAGAAGTTAATAATCTGTAACATATTATTAGAACCGGTGTATTAACTTGTCCACACTGTCTCTTTCAAATGTTTTTATTAGAGCACATTGTCATATACTTATGTTTACTGCGTACACATTGCGTGCAGGATTTTTACATCTATATGGACAAATGTGCAGTTAGGTCATAATGCACTCTTATTGTTTTCTTTGAACTTATAACAATATATGAACAGATACAAACATGAGGTACAACACACAAATGAGGAAAATAAACGATAAAAACAAAGATAAATGAAAATAAATATCCCTCCCATCCCCCAACTACCTGCCCATCCCCCTCCATCTATTCACTACTTTATTAGAGTAAAGGTGAAAAGTTAATTTCTGCTAAGAGGTGTGAGATATGGAATGAGAGGTGAACTTGTCCTCACTATCTAACACTTTGGTCAAACTACTCTATATACAGAGGAGTTTCATTTATATCAAAATCCCACCGTTATCATAGTCATTCATTCATTCATTCATTCATTCATTTATTTTCCAAAATGCTTAATCCTCAAGAGGGTCATGGGGGGGCTGGGCCCATCCTGGCTACCAACTGGCAAAGTCGTGGTAGGTCCTGCACATGTTATTGTGTTATGAACAACCTCTACTCCTGTTACATTTTTATGTTCCTTCAGTGTACTGTTGAAGTTTCATTGTGCATAATTTTATCTTTACAGAATGTGACACTATCTAGATCTGGCAGGAGATAAATAATTCTGGGGCCAATCATGATCTAGTCTGCAACTTGTACAACGACACTATGATTTTCCTTTTAGAAACATCTGGTGCGTATCAGAATATGTGGATGTTCTGGATTTCTCAATATGGGAGATATTTGCATATTTAGAGATGGAAAAAAAAAAGTGAAAATTGTCATTTTGCCAGTATGTACACTGCTGCAGATAAAGTTGGAATAAAATATTTTTACCTCTTCTCATGAAATGATTGTGACAATGTGATTTATTCTTGATAGATAAAGTATTACTAGGACTCAGTACATAATCATTGCACCTGGTCAAAACTGATTACTGATGTGTAGAGTAAGAATAAAACAGGAATGTATCTGAGAACACGATGATTCCAATTTTATGGGCAACAGTGTGTATTGTGATCAGGTGAGCAGATTAAGGAAATTCAACTGCCCTCTAGTCATTTTCCAATTTCCAGTGAGTGTGTCCTTTGTAATGTGGTGAGGTTAACAGAGTGTAGGCACATAATTACAGTAACTAGAGCCATGTTACAAATAGTCTGGTTTACAGAGATAATGTGTTATGTCAGAACCTATTAACCCTTAAAGACCTAGAATTATTTTTATGGTGACTTCCAACTTATTTTTTCTCTACATTTAACCTTTCCTAAGTGATTTATCACCATTTGTTGTGGTAGTGTCCTCTGAATTTTGCATTTTCCATTGAAAATCAGGCATTTTCCCTTATTTAATTTACCCATCATGTAGTAAATTCAAAGGTCATCGTATTACAGGAGAAAAAAATGAAGAAAATGACCTTTTCAGGAAACTATACCATTAACTTAACATAAAAACAGGTGTTTACAACCACTGCCCTTTGTGAAACTACATGGGTTTTTATTGGTGAATCAATCATGCAGAAGATGACAGCGTTTCCATGTTCACTATAGATCCTCCAAATGTCCAAATGGACATATCTGACCTTGAAAAGTGGAGAATCTGCATTTTACCTGAATTATTAAAACATATTGATAACATTAGTGGTTCAAAAATAATTGAACATTTTAAATCAGTAGATGCTTTTGGTCACTGGTGGCTGTTTATCATTTTAGTTCAGTGGTCACATACAGCCCAATACGATCTCCAATGTGCTGGACCAGTAAAATAATAGCATAATAGCCTATAAATAATGTCAACTCCAAACTACTTCTCATGTTGTAGTGTGAAAAAAGTTATGAAAATGTTTACATTGACAAACTACCCTTTAAAAAATGTGAATCACATGAGCCACCATGCACAACCGGAAATTTCTAAAGAAAAATAAGTGCAATTTTAACAATATTATGAATCAACGTCTCATTTACTCATGTGCATTACAATTTACAGCTCACAGTGAATATACAAGGACCTGTGGTGGGCCGGTTTTGGCACCCTTGACATCCATCAGGGGTGTCAAACTCATTTTAGTTCAGGGGCCACATTCAGCCCAATTTGACCTCAGTTAAATGATAACTGTGAAAAAAGTAAAATTACATTATGATCAGGTTTACATCTACAAAATCTGAATAACATGAACAACTTGAATTGTCTTAAGAAAACAAATGCAATTTTAACAATATTATACCTTGGTTTAGCAGTTTATCGTTTACACATGTGCATTACAATTGCATGAAAGATTTAGTAAAATTGCATTTACTTTTCTTAAGACATTTCCGATTCTTCATATTTGTTCAGGTTATTCACATTTTTTGTAAAGTACAGTTTGGTAATGTAAACGCTTTCATGTAATTTTACTTTTTTACACCAAAAAAATGAAGAGAAAATTTGAGGTTGTCATTATTTATAGGTTATTATGATAATATTTTACTGGTCTGACCCACTTCAAATCTAATTAGACTGTATGTGTCTGTATGTGGAACCTGAATTAAAATGATTTTGACACCACTGATTGTTAATATCTTCAGTGTAATTTTTGTATTTCACAAATTCATCCTGCGGGCCGGATTGGACCCTTTGGAGGTCCGGTGTTCTGTCGAGTTGAGCTGCTCTGTTGAAGTAAGCTACCAGTAGCTTATATTGACAGCGACGTCTATCAATTGACGCTACCCCGTCAAAACATGCTACCTTACGTAATGCTTCGACTGTAGAAAAACACCATTATTTACTTATTCATCTGAATATGGGTAGAGGAAGCTCATTTCAACAGGTTTATAACTTCTATCAAATAAAGCTCCCACTACAGGTAACATATTTATACAGGCTTATAACTTCTATTAAATAAAGCTCCTACTATTGAAACACCATTATTGACGTTATTATTTTCTTCATCTAGCCTTCGTTGCACATGTAATGCCTTCAGGAATTGTTAACATAGATTTAGTCAGTTAAATGATAGGCTACCATTATTGGCGTCTGTTGAACTAACTTAAACAGTAATCTAAACGCCATTAACACCCACCTGACCCACGTACTTAACGCTATATCATACAATGAGAACTTCCTTGTGCTATTATCATCTCACGTCAATATTCTACGTCTATCTTTCGTGCACATAATTGCTTCCATGCTTACTGCTCAAAAGGCACTATAAAAGAAATATACTTACAAAATATGACTCACTTCTGCCTGGGGTAGCACAAATCGATGGGCATTTAGACTGTGAAAACGCTTAGGGGCTTTTTGCATTGATTCTTTACTTAGAGATCCTGTATGACAGGACCATAATGAGCTGCTGTAAATGTTTTTGTTTTGTTTTGTTTTTTACAACCACTCTCTGGATGTACATAGTTTGTGTTTTTGTTTGTTTTTTCAATGTATGAAAAGAAAAATGTTCTTTCAATAAAAGGGCCATTCCACCGAATGGGTGCCATTTCCGTCCCCAGGACATTATATGTATAAATGAGCATGAAAATCAACTCTAAAATACATTTTACTATTAAGCAAAGTGTCCTGCACATTGATCTAATTACAAATTTCAAATATTTATTTGAAAACATTAATAAAAACTACCTAGAACACTGAAAAGTAGCATTTGTTGCCTGTACCCATTTTCTAATGCTACACTTTACCATGAAATATAATGATTAAAATACTTCAGAAATGTTATTTTTTTTGCATTGTTGTGTGACTCCATATTCCATCTATGCTTAAATACTTTTTTTTTTTTTCATGAGAAACCCATAATATTTTTGTGAAAATATACATTTTAGTCATGTCCCTGGGTTCTCACTCAGTCCTGTTACCCTAACACATTCTCCCCCCTGAAAAATTTGGAATATTCCACAAGTCCCATGTTCGGCAGGAAGTTACATCAGCTGGATTTTCTGAAGGCCATGGGAAGATCAAAACTAAGTTCTTTCATTTTTTTTTTCTATATATTTGATGATATTGTAACTGTGACTGAGAAGGTTAATCTCAACACTCAGTCCTGTTACCAAAATTATTTCTTAGATGTTATTTGTTTTTCTTAAAAATACATATTTTTTTGCAAATCACAAGAATGTGCTCATTGTCCTCATGCTATTACCATGAATGCCATGTGGCTGTATTTCATGAACTTGCTAATTCTGTGTTAAAAACTCATTCCTGTTACTTTCAGTCCTGTTACTCAAATAAAGAGTAACAGGACTGAGTAACAGTAACGGGAGTGAGTAGCATCCTCTGGTTTATCGATTTATTAGTGAATGTTACTCAATATAATACTGTTCACTTGATTTTAAAGTTTTACAGTTGAAATTATTATATTCATTTGGCTAGTTCTGTTATAGTATATAGAGCAATCTGCACGTGTCTGTGCAACCTCTAAATATTAATTAATTTGCATAAAATTTGGACCGAAGTAATTTGGCCAGATATGGAAACAAATGCAGGGCTCTAATCCAGAGAATCTGAAAAAATTTTTTTTGGACCACTCTATCTCACACACACACACACACACTCATTCCTGTTACCCAATGTTCATTCCTGTTACTAAATAACATTTTCTAAAAAATAAAGATAAACCACCGGATTTTTTCAATTATGTGTGGTCCATTCTTTGTCCAAGTATTTAATGAATTGCATCATAAAAATTTTGATAAATTTGAGGTTTGGGTCTCCTTTAAAATGAAAAAATGACTTTGCAGTTTTAAGAAAATTACAACTTGCGTGCATATATAGTGATTTTTTAGTCACAAATATTAATTATTTTAACATGTAACCAACCATTTCTTTAAAAGAAACACTTTGTTGAGAGGAAAACAAAGGAATTAGCTGACAAGCTTTTAAGTGTACTTTTTAAATGTCACATGAGTTTTGGTAACTGGACTGAGAAAAATGCAGTCATATTCCGCTTAAAAACCTTGTAAAAAATGAAATAAAGTTGCCTGAGAAGGACCAATACACATTTTGAATAGTTAAATATGTGTGTTATTAGATTCAGTGTTGAAAAAAGATTTTAAAAATGAAGTTTAATTTGGAAGAGTTATAACAATCAAATGGCACCCATTCGGTGAATGACCCAAAAAGAGAATTAAAAAAAAAAAAAAAACGCTTAGGGGCATGCGCATGCGTAGTAGCGTTAGGTAGCTCAACTCCACAGGTAGGGTGGCTCGACAGGACACCGGATTTGGCCCCCGGGCCGCATGTTTGACACCTGTGGTTTAGATATTTGAGGTTTAAATAATAATGGTGGTATTAGTAACCTATTTTTAGGGAAAGAACAGTAGTTGCTTTCCTTTTATTTCTAAGTGTTTGTGTAAATATTATACGACAGTACACTTCCAGGCAGACGTTTCTTTTACATGTAATTCTGTTTTTTAACGTCGCATTAAAAACTTTAAACGCATCTGCAGTTGGATTCAAACCTATTACGTTATTATGGCTTGTTATAATGCGATTACGGCGGCTGATCTCGGTGGTCGTCCCTTTAAGAGGCAGTGAGAGTGAGGGGAGGCGGTGCGGTTTCACACCCCGGGGTGGGAAACATAGGCGGGGCTAACGACCGCTGACTGACAGCCGCTCAAAGGCTCTCCAACTCCAAGATACACTGAAAGTCCGAAGCGACCAATTAGGTTTGCGTTTGACCCGTCCGTCAACTCGTAACGACCAATCACTGCAAACCGGAGGCGGACCTTTATCCCCGCTGTTGTGCACCCAACGTGGGACTACGGAACGGTCACGGAGGAAAAAAGGAAAAGTAACAGCAAACTCAAGAAAGGAAAAAACTCACGGTGGTGGTGGTGGTAGTGGTACACGGTCGAAAGGAGGGGGCACCGTATTTTACTATTAATCGGATCGTCAGGATTTTGTGACCACAGACTGCTCCTGATAAGCAGTTAGTGAAGTTCAGTCAGTGTGTATGTGAAACTTGGATTTATTAGCCTCAGCGGTGAAGTGCTGTTGTGATTTGGGCGAAACACCAACGCCGGACTTTTTCGTCTCTATTCCTCCGGGTTTTAACTTTATCTACGACGTCCCCAACTTCCCCGAGGACATTTTTAATCCCCGTATAACCGCGTTGTGAAGTTTTGAAGACTTTTTTTTTCTGTTCGGTTGATCAACAGATATTTGAAATTGTCTCGCGCACTGTCTGCTCTCCAACGTTTTTCTGGTGCACGTTCTGTTAACCTGTCACAAAAGTAGTAGCGATATTAAAAATGTAGGTTATATTTTACGGACACACTCGTACAAGGCGGTTATAAGTTTAAGGCGACAAAAACAAGCTCGCCGTAACCTACTTTTACTAGTTAATGTGTGAATACTTTTGATTTTTTGCCCGCGTCGGGTCGGACACCAAAGGAGAAAGTTGGACTGGGAACTTGTGTCCTAAATGACTGTTACTGGGATGGGAAACCTTTTACTCCACTGTCGACTTTACTAGCCTCAGCCTTACTAGAAAACTGTTAATGTGCTAGTCTTTTGGAGGCTACATTAATATTCCAGTTTAAGGGTTCGAGGAGAGAGAGCTCAGCGGCCGCGCTATTAAACTGGATACAAAATGGCGGCGTCCCTGGGAAGATTTGGATATTTTTCTCGTTGTGTTTTTTATTTAATTTTGTCGGTCGAACTGTTTGTCACTTATGGATTGAGTTCAGATCTGCCGTGTGCCCAGAACTGTACCTGCAACGGAGATTCAGTGGACTGTAGTAATCTGGAGCTGACAGGAACGCCTCTGGACCTTCCAGACCGGACTGTCTCCTTGTAAGTAAAGCTCTGAGTTACCTTCACCTATTTATTGACAAGTCCATAACTGGATAACCATGTTTTAGGAAGACGATGTAACTGCAGAAAGAACACTTGATGTAAATCATTAAGGTGCACTCCGGTTGAGTTTTCTTTCCAGGAATTCTGTCTGTGGAGATTTTTCTTCTTGAGCTCCGAATTGCATAATTCTTTACAAGCTGTGAGACCAGTTGTCAGAGTTATTTTTATTTCTGTTTTCCACATGCAATAGATCAGACTCTGAAACGGTACATTTAAAGTGCACCGTACCGCAATAAAGTCTCCAGATTTCACAAGACCCCACTCTGGAGATCCATGGAGCCCCATCATGTCATACATCATACATCATTATGATATAATGTGATGTAGGTTGTGTGAAGACTTAATGTGCGAAGCATTGGTATGATCATCTTTAACAACAAGTGCAAAATGAGTGTAACAACAAGTGAAATCCAGCTTTTCTGTTCTGTCATTGCATATTTTTTTTTTATTTGTGCATCAAATTAATGTGTAGTTAGTAGTCAAAAGTAGGGTCTTACAAAACCATTAATGGCCACAATTTGGATAGATGCCTTGCTCTAGGGCAAATTCAGTTGTCCTGAATATTACAAAGAGTTCACTATTGAGATTCCAAATGATCCTGACCACATGCTTAATGTTTTACGCTTCGATTACCCTTCATTTCCATGTGAATTTATTCATAACTACTTTAGTATTAACTTAAGTTATCATTTGCTGTTATATTTGATAGCCTATAAGATTATCATCATTCCTTGCAGCCACTTAGTTTTGATGGTTATCATAGTCTCTGACACGTGTATACTAGAAGTGGGCGATCTGATTTATCTGTGTTAAAATCATGCATCAGTGTTAACAATGAACAAACAGTCCCCTCAGGCTGTGTAAACAAATAGACCCAGACATGTCATAAGAAATAAACTGCTGCTTTATTCGGTGAGATTTATTACTGGAATTAGCCTTTGTTTTGCTAGTCATAGCTGACAAATTGGATTTCTTATAGATTAAGCACGGGTTCCTTAGGATTAGACTGACAACAGTTAAAACATTGTGTGCCCGTTCATTTAGGAAATGAGCCAATTTGGGGTGTTTTAATGGAAACATCCTCTGGTGTTTAGGGAACCTCACTGCTTATCAAGCTGAATGGCATGATTATTTACAGACAACACCACTCCTTGTCCTTCCAATCAACATTTTGGCTCTCACGGCCACATGCTATAACTTAAATGCATTGGCAGTTGTGAATCTTTAGTGACAATTCAGCCTTCTGTTTTTCAACATTTGATTGTGTGAGTATTGCTGGGAATATGGGGTTAAAGACCAAAGACTCATTGGCTCCCAGGTTCCTGTGTTAGGCAGTTTGTCTTCCCCTGGGAAGTGAGGAATGCAACTTTTACAAAGTTCTCTAAAAACATGAATAACGGCACTTGTGCCCAGGCAGCCTCAGTGCCCTGAAGCACCTCTTAGACAAGTTCAAGTGCTGTCGCTGTTTATCATGCATGTACGCAGACACACACTGCTCCTCCTGTCTTCATGGACAATACACAACGACTAAGGGACGCTGTCCAATCTGAAGCAGCTGCTCCAAACCTTTGGGTTTGTGAAATCCTGTGTGAGCCCTGTCTCACTCCAAGTTTACATCTGTTATCTTAGCCAAACCTTATCGGTCAAGATTTAAGGACCCGCAATCTTGGGGAATGACTTTATGGCTTTGAGTTATCTTTTGAAACACCTAGGTTGCATATTTCCACACTATTTGAGATAGTTCCATTTTGTTGGCAGGTAACTCAAAGGCACCGAGTTCTACTCCTCTGGGGTCTGTAAACGAGCCAGATTAGTAGATGATTACTGTAAACCCAAAGAGACAAGTATGGACAGTTTCACTTGTGGCCAAATGTGATCCCATTATAACATACCTCATGCCAAGTCCTGTCCACTTGAGTGGATGAAATTACTTGTTGTGTTGTGGGTTGAAAGTTATTTTAGTTTAGTTTATTACTGCCTGCACATAAAAAGTGTGGGTATATACTCAGAGTGTATTTTAGTTGCACACCAAAAGGAAACTTTGTATTATTTGATATATTTTTATTGCATATTTGTTGCTTTTTGTTTTTTTCCCAGATCATACTTTTAGTGGTGGCTTGTTTTTGTTTTATTTGTGTCATTGCTCGACTCTACTCCAAGAAATTATGTCAGATCAACCGTTAGTGTTATGTTTACTCCAAGGAGTGAACAGCAGCAACAGCAGGAGTAGGTGGTGTTTTACCAACACAGGTCACCCAGGCCAGTTTAGCTCCTCCTCTTAATGCAAATACAAGGCTTGAATAAAAAAATCTCAATAACCAACAACACCTGTATTTTGACTGTAGAGAAGCAATAACAGGAGTTTTTGCACTAAATGTGGGTGAAGAAGCTTGTAGCTACAGTGACTCTTATACAGTCTCAGGAATTGTGATAATAGTAATGATTGCTGCAGTTGTTGCTCAGGGCTTATATTTATTTAGTGTCTCATAGTAGGTCTCAAGAAGACTTCAGGTGTAAGATTTCTTTAATTTGTTAGAGTCAGGTTACAGAACACATCACAACTGAGTCATTAGTAAAATAAACAATGAGAACATATACAACACACACACTCACATCTTACTTTGTAGGGGCACTTCTTTCAGTAACCATATTTGTGTACATCTACAAATAATCCTGCAATGTTATTTCTGCAGCAGAGCTGATGATTTGGATTGTATCTGTCAGAAAAAGTCATCTCAGGTCTGCTGATGAACGAGTACGACCACAACTCTGCTGGAGAAGGACGCCCTAATGCATTCCAAATGTCAAAACAAACTCCCATCAGGGTCCTAATCTTAATGGTCCCTTGTGGGGAATTGGCCTTGATGAGGATTTGAAGAAACAAATGTGTTGGCATATCCGGGCAGACAGAGCTAACAAGGAAACATGGTTAAAGGCAGTGGGGAACTAGTACTGTGTGGAAGGTATGGGAGAGAGCCAGCTTACCTGGGATAAAGACTACTTAGCAGTTTAAACTTTCATTGTCATGAAATTCTTTGTCATACTTATTTTTTTTTTGCTGCTGTCCATCAGGCCTCGTAACACGTAACAACGTGAAAACCAGTCTCTGATGTTTGTATTTTGGTTCTGACTGATGAATAACTTAATAACATTTAAAGCAAGTTTGCTCTAACACAGTCACATATTCCCTCTCAGGAGTGGTGCGTTATCATATTTGCAGCCATGGTAATGTGTATAAAAAGCACTTTTACCCACAGTCCCATCGGCATAATGGGATTTTGCAAGTAAATAAAAGCATGAGCATTACTTATTTTGTGACTGGACAGAGATAAAGCAGATACATGGTGTCTGTTTGCCAGCTGCTCTCTGTCTTGTCTCATGTGAGATACTCCAATCTTTTTTGTTATGTCACTGTAAACCTTACAGAAAGTGTTAGTTTTTTTAAGCAGTCTGTATTTTTAACAACATGAGCAGCTTTGGTCAAAGAGGAGAAGAAGCGCAACCTTAAATGATCTCTTTTGGAATCCACTGTTTCCTAAGTGGTTGGCCATAATTCTTGGTGTTCACCAAGCCTCCGGCCTCAATCAAGCCCAAGCTGTAAACCTCACAACACAGCTTTATTGGTAAACACCCCCCAGCAGTTGGTTTTGGCGTCTGTTTTCAGGAAATGGGTTTGTGTCGGTGGTTTCCTGATGTGAAGCTGGGAGCTCAGGTGGCTAGTGTTCAGTTGTTCAGCGGAGGGTGGGGCTGCAAATCACCTGGCCTCGGGGGACGGCAGGGGACTTGGGGAGTTGGCATTTTCCTCCTGCTACATGGAAGTGCTTTGTCAGTGTCACGGTCTGCTGCTGCTGCCACTGCTGCCTTCAGGCTGGTTCTAGTAGTTGGTGAAAGTCCTGTCAGTGGTCAGAAACCTCAACCACTGTCACACATGTTGTAACGCACTGAAAAAGCCAGAGGACATTAAACTTTGTTTGGCTGTCTACTCTGCTTCAGTATTTCTACGTCTTTTCAGAAGCAACTATTTATTTTTTGGTAATGAATTCTCTTCATCAGATGTTAATCAGGAAAGATAATTTACCATAGTAACGTCAGTTTAAATTCAGACTGAAATAATAATAATACCAAAATGCTTATATATTTCTTCCTCTTGCTTTAATGAGATGAACATTTTAACAGCAGAGACATAGCAGCAACACTCAGCAGGGCATAGCCACTTGTGGTTTCCAGGGCATTTCTCGCTACGCAGCCTTGTAATCTCGTGGTCTTGGGAGTGATTATTCCAGGTTTGTTTGTTGTCATAGTTTCCCTCGCCTTGTGACTCGAATGTCCCAGGGCTGTTTTTTAAGGCACAACTGTTTGTAAAGCGTTTGGGATGATCTTATCACTGGGGTAGATTAGGCTATATCAACTACTACCTTTTTTCTCCTTTTGATGTAGTTGGATTGTAACAATGTAACACAGAGTGTCTCTATATGGAATTTAAATAATTCAAAGAGGTCAGCCACGTAGGTTATTAGCTGTAAACAAACAGGGGAAGAGCTAAGGTTGAGCCCCATCACTTATAATAACAGATAAAGGCTGACATTAACATGGAGATATGGAATGAGCTCATGAGCCTTACACTGGATTTAATGACAATCAAACAGCTGCTGCCACAAGTCATTCTGCAAGAATCTGGTCAGCAGAATAGATGGCCCTTTTGTGAAGACACTTCAGGGCGCCAAGTTTTTTCCCCCTTTCCCTCTCCCCCGAAGTCGGTGTCTACAAAGTGGGTTTGATCGATGAATCATCTGTGAATTCTCTACATCTGGTAAGAGTTTGGAAATCTGGAGAAGATGTTAGAAAAAAAGCGTGACTTGGACCGAGAGTGAGAGGTACTGTTCAAACGGTGCAGCTTCTCCCCAGAAAACAGGCAGTCCTTCAAGAAGTGAGCTCTGAGTGCCCCCTATATTAGCCTCTTTACTTTGTGATGGTGTAGAAACAAAATGAGCAACAGAATTACACTGTCTAGACAGCTGCACTGTCACATTCACTTAGATTGAGGAGATAGCATGGTCCACTATTTAGACACTTTTCTTTCGTCACCGGCTAAAGTATAATTATTGCAGAATTTGGCTCTACTAGTATACTAAACAATAACTAGTCTCTTTGTCACTTTGAAGTTTAGAGCAAGGGGTCAGCAGTCTGAACTATAAACAATCGCTCTACTAAACAGACATTCAGCATCTATGTTATTCTTTCAGATTAATTGGTGAAACTCAATTCCTTTCACTCTTAAATAGGTAGTCTGGTGCCATTTGTAACAAATTCCAAAAACACTGTTTAAGGCAGGAGTGTAATCCATCAGTACAGACAGAGTGGGCACATACATGTATGAAGTGTGGGTGTGAGTTTTTGTGTTTTCTATGGTGTCCAAACTGGTGTCATTGGTACCGGCCATAGGTTCACACAGTGCCTTGGGCTAGTGCAGACTCTTCTCCTTGTTTGTTTGGAGGGCCCCGCTCCATCCCCAGAGCAGCACATGGCCCCAAGATGTGGCCCGCCATCCTGCCTTGGAAAACTTCAGAAACTGAGTCACGCTCTATGTCTGACTGATTTCAAAGGCTGGAGCAACTCCTTTGTTGAGCTGTATATGCGGGGGTGTTGGGGAGTCTGTAATGCAAATGGTAAAATATGCTGACCCTAACTACGCTCTGATCTTGCACCTAAGTTCTCCCTACCCCTACTGATGTTTGTGCGCACATTTCTGTGCATCACATTCATCTTTATTATAGCAAATCTTGTTCAGGGGCTTATGCTTTTAACCTTGTCAAAGTTGATAAGATATTGGCTTGTTTCAGCTGGTCTCTTTCTACTGTTTGACTGCCGTGTAAAATGGTGGCTTGGAGCTGGTGTTGGCTTTGTGTATACTCTCACTGTAGTTGCCTGGATATAAACTGACTCTTTAATGACAGGAAGAGTTGTGTGCATATGAGTGTGCGTTTGGATCTCTGCCATGCCAGGGTTATTATTTGACTAGTTTTATGATACTCTGAAATCGACCGCATTAAAGGCCTTTGTCTCCCAGCTGGGCGACAGAAGGCTCATCACTGACATCACTTCACACTTTGAGCGAGCACAAGTTCACTCGACATTTATGTATGATAGAAATGGGAAAGATAATGATGATGTATCTCTGTATGTGTAAGTCCCTGCTCTTTTCCTCCCTTGCCATATCTTGTCTCTCCCACACACAGACTGTGCGCTGACTTACAAGCATAGTGTCATATGCTATGACATCACTGCTGTACTCCCAGCTTTCCCCTACTCCCACAGCACCTATTTTTTAAAGCCTTTTAATGAGTTTTATAGGTCAGATCAACTACATGGTCCAGCAATGACGGTCTGCTGCAGGCATTGAGGCCTATTTTTCTTCCTAAGACAGTATACACAGTTAGACAGGCCTAATTTGAGGTTATCGCATGGTCTTTTTAAGATTTCTTTTTCTTGAAGTGGGTCTGTCCCAAGACCCATACTCATACATCATACATGTAGATGAGTTGGGACTGCAGCTACATGAGGAACTGACAGATCCAGCATTTTGCTCCTGATTTTGGGAGCAGGTTGACTAAGATCTGTTCAGCAAGCCAATATAACCCATAGTGGCCACTAAAAGTTATATTTTGCGCATTAATTGTAGAGGTTCAGTGGGACAATACAAGTGAAATAACCTCCCTACATTTTGATGTGCCATGAGTGGTATAAATTAGGGCTGTCAAAATTAATGCATTAACGCAGATTAATCCATCATCATGATTAATCTGATTAAATATTTTAACGCAATTAACCCATCTGCAGCGCAGAATGACTCTGAAAGTCTCTGGCAATGCATTTCGGGCAGTTTGTCCAAGTAGACTTACCGTCACACATGTGCAATTGGGCAGCTGATCCAGTAGTGACAGGCAGCAGAACCAGCCCATAAAGATGGAAGATACTAAACAGCACACTGGCCCTCTGGATGGGAAATTTGAGTGCAAAAAAACCATGACGGAGCAGTTGACCAACATGAAGTATTATGCACACTCTGCAGGAAGAAGTTTTCTTTTCACCGAAGCACTTCCAGCTTCAAATACCACATTAATATGAAGTAAGTTAGTCGTGGATGCTGCTTGCACAGCTAAGGCGTCACCCAACTTGTGACAAACGCGTTAAATGTATACATATTTATTACCTCCGCCAAGGAGGTTATGTTTTTGCCAGGGTTTGTTTGTCTGTCTGTTTGTCTGTCCGTTAGTGTGCAACATAACTCAAAAAGTTATGGACAGATTTGGATGAAATTTTCAGGGTTTGTTGGAAATGGGATAAGGAAGAAATGATTAACTTTTGGGGGTGATCGGGGGTGGGGGGGCCCCACTGATCAGCCTTGGCGGAGGTCTGCGCTCTCCGAGTGCTTCTAGTCCCTTCTTTGTTGAATCTGTCTGCTCATGCAAAATGAAATGCAATTAATATAGATTAAAAATGAATGATATTAAATTGTGATTAATCAAAATTAATCCACAGCAACCCTGTGATTATTCTGATTACAAATTTTAATCATTTGACAACACTAGTGTAAATATATTTAGAGGTTAAGAAATGTATGTCAGATGTCTTACAAATCTTACAAAATCACATCTTCAAATGGCATATTTTGTCAGACCAGAAGCCATGTTAAAAGTTATTCATATTGTAACAAGTGTAAATCAGTCTGTGATGTATGTGTAAATCATTTTTCCAGTTTTACAGTAGGATGATCATAAATAACTTATTACTCCTCTGTTAAACACAGACACAGACCATTGTTTAAAACACAACAGACGATTCATAATTTATTTATTTCTTCATCTTATTTGTTCATAAGGTATTATAAGTAAATTACAAATGCTGGAATTCCCACCAGTTATTCATGGAATAACTTCTGATTAGGATAGAGCTCTAAAAATGCCTGTTGTGTCCCTTTAAAGAAGCTTTCTCTCCCATACGGAGATTCCTCGTGTTTGTGTATTATTTGTAATGAGCAGAGAGGCGTTTGGGTTGTGGTTCTGCTGGGTGGGGTTTGAGGTGGGAGTTAAACTGTGCTTCTTCATCCTGGATCAGCCCTCCCTCCAGCTGCACTCTTGTTTTGTGTCTCTGCATTTCTGCTGACAAGAATAGAGGTTATGCTGACCTCTGTACTCACTGATAGCAAGCAGCTTTCTTCAAAACGGCTAAACATCTGGAGCACTTTAGAAAATACAGCATATATTAAATGTGAGCTGTTTTTTCCATCGGTTAATATTGTTAAAATCAAGCAGCTCTTGTTCAAGTGTGTTTTTAAGCTGAAATGTATCACTGTGTTGTGAGGGTTTAATTGGTTAATTCTTGTCAAATTAATGATGTGACAAATAATTGCTGACAACAAGCACTGCTTATAAAAAAAGTTATTAGTGGCATAGTTGTTAATTATTGAAAAATGATATGTAATTTGTTGAATAGTTTAATGAAATGACTAGAGTCAGTCAGAGCACAGCAGCCACAACTGAAAGAATTCAGTGGGAAAATTTGTGTTTGGCTTCATATGCAGTCTTAAATTATCCCACACTTTTTGTGAGTAAATACCTGGATAAGAGTGCTTTTGATTTCGTTCCCGCTGACTAATGTCAAACAGTCCTGCCTATTTGGATAAACTAATTGTAGTGAACAATGGAATGCAGTGTTTGAAACTTTCAGGGCTATGAGAACCAAGTCGCTTTGTAGTGTTTGCCATGTTTAATCACAGCGCCTGTTCCATTCTTAACTATACATCCATTTCCGGTTGGTTGAATTCTATCATATAAACGTGTAGCAGCTTTGTTGTTCATAGCTGGTGTGTTTTCTCTACATGTACAGTAAAATGTGACAAGTTCTTTGAAGCTTCTTGTTCTTCTTGTTTGTTCCTGATGTCTTACTGCAAAGTACCCACTAACTCTAATGACTCCTGGGCTTCTGATCCCAGCCTGGTGAATTCTTCCAGAAACAGCACGATTGTAAGGCCACTTTCTGGAAAGCATTAACCTCACTAAGCACTGGAGACCCCCCCCCCCCCCCCCCCCCCCCCCCCCCCCCCCGCCCCCAGTCTTCCTCCCCTTACTTTCTCCTCTGGGGACAGAAGAGAGAGGGAGGCCAGTGTTATCAGCATCACTTCATACAGTAGGTGTTAAAATGCTGTGAAACTTATCTCATCTGATAGGCAAGAAAATAAATCTGGCTGAATGAGGTGGAGAGAAAAAGACAGAGTTGTGTAAACACCATAGGTGACTGAGACACATGAATGGTTGCGTACACAAAGGACCAGTTTTGTTTGTTGCTGTGGCCTTTAGCACCAGTATGGCAGGTTTGGCTGTCATTTGTGACTTACTTTTTTCCCCTTGAGTCATCCCTTTGTTGTGCTTTGCTTTACTATTTATTTAAGCTTTGAGATTCATGGCTTTGCATGCAGAATTCAATGACTGACTTGCGAAATTCCTTTCTCCCAAAAAGTCAGTAACAATTGTTGATTAACATTGTGGTGACAGCACTGGTGTACTACTACTAGCCCACTACCACTGTATCTTGTCCTGAAGAGTGTGTTGTGTGTTGGTTGAATATACATACCTTCAGGCAGCAGTGGCCTGATAGGAAAGCTGTGCGATTTTTTTTTTTTTTTCACTTTGCTTTGCTATAACAAGGTAATTGCCTCCTGTTGCAGGGGATGACAATTTAGTGATCTTGGCCACAATGGGAGGTGCCCCAGTAAACGATCACAACATTGACACACATGCACACCTCCCTGTCAGGGCTGTGCCTTGAGGGCAGACACATGCTCTGCTATTATCTTGTCACATACACACACACACACACAGTGAGGGAGAATTGGGGAGGTGGACTGTCATTATCTGCAATCAAGCATAGAAAGGGAAATCTGTCAGTGGGATGGGAGATTGAGATTGATAGGCATAAGTAGTATTAAGAATTGGAGTTTCTACGATCGCAAGGTTTCATCTGTCCGTGAGAAGTATAGAAAATGAACACATTTTACGACTTAGAATGTTTTAAATAAGATTGTTCTTATAAATGAATTGGATTTAATGCTTAGTTAAAGAATTTTGAAAGTGACCAGCTTGAAGTACAATGTAATACGCTCACATTAGGAACTTTAGATATAAAAGCATTCACTAAAACTCACATGGGAATTCAGAAAATCTTTACAGTCACTGTAAAAGTCACTTGCAAACACCTTCCATGGTCTAATGTTCATATTGAGTCTCTCAAGACATGAAATAGATCTTAAATTGGTATTAATGAATTAATTCATTTATTTCTTTGAACCACCTAATCCTCTGCAGGATTAGGTGGGTGTCCCAGCTAACGACAGGTGGAGGCTAAAATTGGTAAAAAGTTTTAATTTTCATTTTAGCTTAAACATGTAGACCAGGGATCACAACCCTGGTCCTTGAGATCTATTATCCCGCATGTTTTAGACGTATCCCTCTTCCAACACACATGATTCAAATGATAAGCCTATCATTAAGCTCTGCAGAAGCCTGATAACGACCGTCAGGTGTGCTGGAAGAGGGAATCATTTAAAACACGCAGGATAGTAGATCTCAAGGACCAGGGTTGGTGACCCCTGATGCAGACAAAGTAAGCACTCTTAAAATTCATGCCAGTCCTAGAGCCCTTAAGCCTCCTCCATCCTTTTAGTTTGTTGAAGAGCACTACCCCTAACTCCACTTCTTCCTACAGTGGTCTTTCAAGGCCATTGTAGGACAGGATGAGGAATGTGTTGCATCAGGTAAAAGTGTCCCTAGTCTCTGGGAACAAGCAGCCATCTCTCGGCAGGCCTGTGAAACATTCCTGGGCCATCTCTCACGTCTGGACAGGGGGGAAGGAGGGATGGGGAGGCCGGCGGCTTGGAGCTGTGGGCTCCCTTTGTCTCCGCTCGCCTAACCCCACCACACAAACACAAACAGCGCTCTCAGTGCAGTGTCCTCTCTGCCAACAGGCTGTTTGCCAGCCAGCCAAGCAGGAGGTACGTGCATGCGTGTGTGTAACAGAGATAGCACTTGTTTATGCGTGAAATAAATTAGGTTCGTATGCCGTGGGAAGTTTGATGTGAACTACAGATGTGAGTTAGGTGCACACACATGACCACACCTCACTCGCTTTTTGACAGTGGTAATGTTATATCAGTGGACAAATCACTCTCTAATAAGCCTCTGTACAAGTCAAGTGCCAGCTATTAAGTACACCGTTAGCCTAAAGTGCAAATTGACTGCTGCAGATGAATAGCCTGTGGGTTATGTTTGGTAAGTGAGCCAGGAGTGTGAGATACTCTGTATCAATAGTATTGATCGGGGCCCGAAGGAAGGCAGGCTGAATGGATGTACTGCAGTCTTTCAGGCATACTTAATGTGGATATTTGAGGCTGTTTGTTAAATAGTACAAATAATTTTTGCTATTGATGCAGATCCTTATTTAAACTACAGAAAAAATGCTTTTGGAGAGTATAAAAAATATTATTGCATACAGAAGGTTCTTACTGTAGACTGTTCTCATTTCTGCTTATAGATAATTTCACTATTTGCAGCACCTTTTTAAAATGATATTTTCTTTTGTTGTTTCAGAAATCTTGGCCACAACAAACTGACTGTCATTGATGCTGAAGCCTTTGCCAACCTTCCCAACCTACGAGAGCTGTAAGTAATAACGCACAGAATACACACTTAAAAATGTTTAAAGTTTTCTTTGAGACTGAAGCACTAGTGCTCAGGAGTGCTTTGTATGTGACATGTAAAAAGAAACTATTGTGTCTCCCTTTTCTTTATCACCACACCATCCTCGTGGGGTATCTGCATGTTCATGTAATCAAGCTTAACTCTGAAGATTTCCTAGTACAACTACTGTCACTTTCACTTTCCTTTACATGCACTCTAATATTCCACTATTATTCTGAATACATCAATTGATGATGCAGGTCATGTAGATAGCGTGTTCTGGATTAGTTCTAGAGAACTTTCTATGCGCATGTATACAGCATATTTGGAATATGGATTTCATTTGAGGTTTTTATCTCGGTTTGCAACACATGGCTTCTGTTCGTGGTCAGCTCTGTGAAGGCTGAGGTCGGGATGCATGCCCAAAAGAAGAGAAACATGCCTACTTTAAACATTATGAGAGACTTGTATATCAACAGGTTTTTGAATATGTGCAATCTCATCGCTGATCTTTTCAAGGAGGTAGTGTAAGAGACTGTGTTTGGAGGGTCAAACAAATCTGAACTGGTGAAAAACTGAAACAAAAAAACAGATTTTACTGCTAACAAATAAAATGGCAGCTCCAGCCTTTAATTTATAAATGGGACAGGATAAATAATGTGTAGGGACATTGTAAATCCAGCTATGTATGACTGCATGTAAATAAGAAAATTCATTTTCCTCAACCATGTAAACATCTCAGAGGGCAAAACATGAGTATGTTGTATATGTAGGTATTGCATTTGGCTCTTGTGAATACAAATTTGTCCTTTGATTCAAGAATGCATATGCATCATTTTTTATATATCCAAATAACCATCCTGATTGCAACTCTACTTCCTCGCAGTATCCTTGTATGTATTG
The DNA here is from genome assembly GCF_902148855.1 of Sphaeramia orbicularis. NCBI lineage: Eukaryota > Metazoa > Chordata > Actinopteri > Kurtiformes > Apogonidae > Sphaeramia > Sphaeramia orbicularis. The sequence goes on along the minus strand of NC_043961.1, from coordinate 22,810,881 downwards.
CCTTGAACTAAGTCCAATTGAGAATAAAGTGGTGGTTTTCTATATTAAGCCTCCCCTCTACCACCCGATACTGTGGCCAACGCTGGCCTTGTGAATATTTTATATGGTGAGGAGAGGGCTTGGCTCTGTGTCACTCAGCGCCGGTACACAAAACACATACACACACGTACACTAGCTAACTGGTGATACACACACTGGTGACATCTTTGGCAGGCCCACCAGCCAGTCATACGCTCCTCGACATCTGTTTTACTCCCATGTTATTTTTGGTTTTTAAAAGGATGACTTGCGACTTGCTTTGCGGCAGACGTGACAAGTAGGGTTTGACATCTTTTGATTTACACAAGGTTTGATTTGAATTGGGTTTAGTGTGATGGAAAATCTCAATTAGAATAAACAGTTTGTATCTGAATGACTAGGATTATTCTAATTATGAAATTTAACAATGTTACAGCACCAAGTATAGTTTTGGTTTGACAGTCAGCCTGATTCTCTGAAATCCCTTCAGCTCAAATCACATGAACACAGTTTAGATACTTCCCACTTTACTGTTTTGTATCTAAATCTGAGACTGGACACAATGTCTTTGTTTACTTTATACCATACTACATTTCTTTTCATACTCCTTTTTTCCTTGTTGCTTGTTAAAAAATGATGTCATAGAGTCTTTTGACCTCTAACTAAGAGCATATCATGTTTGTGTATTTTTTCCCCTTCAAGGCACAGTTTTGTCTCTAACCTTCTGTTGTGTTTGTGTGTCACTTTCAGGCGGCTGGACCACAATGAGCTGACCTCCATACCAGATTTAGGACAGGCTGCTTCCAAGATTGTATCTCTCTACCTGTGAGTACCGCCCCACTTACTACTTGACATGGTACCAGAATTATTTGGATCTCTGTTACCATATTCTTAGGCTAGTGGCCTCTTTGAAATGCTCTTGAAATAGTCTCCTGTCATGTGCTGAGTATTCTTCTGCCTATGCATTGCAGAAGTAACACTGCAGTCTTCTGCAAAAAAGTTAGAGATGTTTGCAAATTGAACACACAGAGAAAGAGCAAAAATTCCCTTTACACATGAGCTCTCTGGGTGTCCACATGGAATTCTGTCTGAAGCATCTAATATTTGGTCTAGAATCGAACTTCTCTTAATAGCTGACCATGTGGTGTTATCTACAGTGAGCTGTGCTGGCTCCTTGGAGTGTCAACTCGTATATAGTTCCAACTCGGTTGCTCCCAGTAGTGAAACTGGGCCTGTGGGGACTGCCTGCACAGGCATTTCACTGGAGATTTACTGCCCTATTTGGGAAGGGTGTGTGTGTGTGCCTGTGTATGTCACAAACGTGACCCCGGGAGCCTGTCTCCTTTTACAATGCAGAGGCAAATTCATGATAAGAAAATGTTAGTTTACTGAAAACTGTGATTGAAATCGACAGATTTGTAACACTTGAATGTTTATTACAGTAATGCAGGCAGTGTCGAGTTGAACTTTATAAGGTGAACAATTAAGACAAAAACTCTTGGGTAGATATGTAAACAAACAGGGAACCAGAATTTATCACTTCTTCAACACTTTTTAGTCAGTTTCTTTTGTGCTATCTCACTACAGTCAATTTCATGATGCCTTGATGAAGAATGTCTAAAGGAATGCAAGTGCACAAAACAAACACATTACAATGAAAGGCCTTCTAAGGTCATAGTGAACAAGACATATTGTAAAAAATCTAAATGGTTAAGCGGATTACAAGGCTTGTTATAATTATTACGGCAATATAATATCTATTGTTGTTGTTATGTTTACAATTCATAAATGTGCTCATGATAAACACAACACTGTCCCACTCTTATCATTCATAAGGTCTCTCTTGTCTTCAAGAGTGCCATATTTTTTTCCACGAGGGTGACTAGGGAACATCTTGCATCCCCTCCAACTGATATGTAAAGGTTAAAGAGCCCTGTACAGTACTAACTATTAGCTTCAGTCTGTGTATTTTCTTTCACACCTTGCTTGCATGCCGGCTGACTGCCTGGTAGTAAAGTATGCAGCTGCCGGTTCCTGTAATGTTGCTCATCGGCGGATCATTTTCAGTGGTGAGCTTTGTGGGAGTTGCACCTTCGCTTCTCCCTGTGTGTCATCTGACTGCTTCTGAGAATTAATCGTGATGCAGTAATGTGGTCAGAGTATGCCTGTAGACACTCACTGTGGAGGAGTTGGAGGTTTGATTTAGTAGATCTGAAATGATTGTGTCAGAATGTGGTATTTTTCCAAATGTCTAAAAGATTTTTTGGTTATTATTTTGAAATGTGACTAGAGCTTTAGGTTTTATCACAAACTGTACTTTACTTTTGATAGAGAACAGATTTAAGCAAGTTCACCTTCCCTTCTGTGCTGAGTCGTAGCCCCTCAGAATGACCAGGGTGTCTTTTTTTGGCCTGACTTGAAGCCTGTTGCTAGGGGAAGGCCTGCAGGCCTGATGGGAGTTGAGGCTAGAGGGAGGGTCTGATTTTTACACAACCACACAGCTGAAGTGAAGGCCCGCTGAAGCACTTGCAGCTGCAGCTGTCAGTCACATGGCTTACAGTAAAATGGGTTGCAGCAAGTATGGGAGGAAGGATGAGAAACAGGGAAGGAGGAAGGGATGTCAGATGAGGTTGACATGACTAAATGTTGACAGAGAAATGGTGAAGAAGTAGTGTAGGTGGGAGAGAGAAGTTAAGGAATGGCAAGGAGTGACATGAGATTTCAGCATTCATGCTCAGGTTGCCTAAAGAAAATCCAGGTCATCGTGCACTAGACTCTCCGGATAGAGAGAGTTTGTGTGGGTGCCCTGGCACAGGTAGTGGTATAGACTTCAGGGCAACGTTCCTGTGCCACTGGTAGTCTGGAATGCTGTCTGACTGCAGGTTTGTGTGAAACAGTGGTTTAGTCTCTCATACAGGTAGATACATGAATACAAGCAAAGGACAGGACAGAGAATCTGTCTTCAGCCCTTCATCCACAGAACTCTTCTCTTGGCAGTCAGACTGTCTCTGAAATGGAGCCGTCAAGTGACTTAATTATGTAGTTTCTGATTTTATCTGCTGATATGGACCTTTCACAGATAAATCGGTATCAACATGTTCATATAGGTATATGAGGTGTTGTGTTTTTACAGAACATATAATGCAGAAGAAGAGGCATCATTTCTTAATTTAAGTTACTTGTTTTTTGTTTTTGTTATTTATGTTAACCTACGTTTCAAGTGTAGGACAGTCTGATGCTACAAATGGGACAAAGAATGACTGTAATTTATTATGTAAATAAGATTTATGTTTAAACATCATGCACAAAGAGCCTCATTAATTCAGCATTTCTCATTGTTTGAAACTTTGGTGCTATATGAAGTCATTTCTTGAACTCACCTTACATCTTTGGGATTAAATATTTTTTCTTTTTTTGCCTTGCCTCTCCTTTTTATTTTGTTAATCTCTTGCTTGGTTGAGAGATCACTCAGATGTTTTTCCACTCTTTTCACTTCCTATAGCTTCCCCCTTTATTCTTTTTACATCCTTCCTCTCATTCAGTTGTCTGGCAGCTCTTTTGATCCCTGCTTCTCTTGTGGTATTCATTAGCCACAGATAAGCCGGACTGTATGGTTGCAATGCTGCACTTTAAACTTTTTTTTTTCTTCATTCACTGATACTGGGTCCACTCAGTATCTGTGAATTAGACTTTCATCAGCCATTCAGAGGACTATTGTTCATTTTACTGAAATGTAGTTTTAACATAAAACTGTCATCTGAATGTCTCAAAACTTCTGCTTAAACCAACCAAAGACCATATGCCAGGCTCCCACAGTCCCACAGTGTGCTTGGCTAGCTCAGTGATATCCTGTGGACTCCCAGAATGCCACAGCAGGATGGCAAAAAAGAAGCAACAAAAAGTTTTAAAAACACAGTGTCAAAGTGACAGCAGAGCAGCACAAACTTTCCCATTGTGCTCATCGCTTCCCCGGTCAACATCAAAGTGGGCCTTTAAAACAGCTTGGGATAGAAATCATATGGCATGTGGGATGATCTGATTTTGAAATAATTCTTCTTTTGTCCCAACCGGCAGCTTCAAACGGGCTGGGATTGATCGAACAATCACCCACAGAAATGACACTGTAAATGGGAGACTGGCCACACTAGTGTAAACCGGCAACACACTCTCCATACATCAAAAGAAGTGTCAAAACAAGCTGAGTTCATGATAATCAGATGGTCAATGGGGCAGGGTAATGAGATTTAGAATTATGTGGAATCAGTGCGAATAAGACCCCTGCACTTCAAAGAAAATTAATGAACCAAACTCTTTTTTTTTAACATCTATCAGAAATGTCACTGGCCCTATGGTAATCAGTTTTTTATAAAATGCTACTATTGTATGTACGGACTTCAAACACGCTGAGCGCTGACACTTTATCTGAGTCTCACACACAGCTGGGCCTGGATTGTAGGAGGGAGAGGGAGATTTGGAGAAGGAGAGAGAGGAGAGGGAATTTGGTTTGAGTGGTGGAAGAAGTGTGGGGTGAGAGAACGAGTGAGAGAGGTCAACCTCTCCCACCAGTTTGAGACTGATTTGTTTTTCCCAGCAAAGGTCACCAGCTGTTGACCCCACCTCATCCCCCCCCCCCCCCCCCCCCTCTCTGCTTTGCTCATGCTCACTGTAGCCACTGTCTGTTGGTCTGCCCCATGTGTGCATTTGTTATTTGTGTTGTGTGTGGGGCAGTGTGTGTGTTTGCGCAGGCCTGCTTGCAAGGCTCATCCTTAACCATTTCTGCCACTGTTTATTCAGGTGGGCCACTGTGGTGTGACCCCTCCTTCTCTGAAACACCCATAAACGAATGTGTGTGTGTGTGTCCATCTGCTAGCAGAAGGCTAGGAAGAAGAAGGGGCTAATTTTGTTTTGGTGAAGTTTGGCTGGTGCAACACCTGTTCACTCTGTTGATCTTGTTTTGACACACACTTAGACACTCCTGGAAATTAAAGGGGCCACAGTAATAATCCAAAGTGGAGATTTTTAATAGAGACATTCTTTTAATTGTGGTGTTTTGTGGCTCTGCTGTTGGTTAAGCTTAACTCTCTTATGGGTCAAGGGCCTTTGCCTTTATCTTGCACATTTGGTTAAACTTGGGGATTTTGGAGCCTCACAGCTTTGGTGTGAAACTGTTCAGAGTCACTGAGGACTACAGGTTTATACAGATATGTGATACATTATCAATGCTCTTTTTTTCCGTCTTCTGTGTGTCAAATGCACAAGTTAAAATGTAGACAAGATTGTACAGATTTTTTTTTTCTATTTGCTTACTTAGTTACTAGAATGGAGAATGATCCTCAGCAAACTTAACATCGTGGATAAAGTTGTATTGAAATAAATTGTTTAATCAATGTTTTGCTCTGAAAATTGTGAAAAATTCCCAAATTGCAAATATGAGGTTATGCCTCTGAAGGCTTTACTTGTGTCACAGAAATATGCAACCTTTGGTGTCTTATGTTTCCTGTGTTTCTCCAGTTTTAAAGCAGAAAGAGAATTTTTGAGTCATGGTTTGTCTTAAATTCTTATGGCCAGAAAAACAATTGATTAAAATTGTTAGCCTAGCCATCCTTGACTTAAAAACAAAACCAAATCATTTTATGGCCATATTTCCCAGCTCTATTTTACTGTGTTCTATGGTATTTTTTTTTTTCAAACAATCACAAAGAACTTTTGAACTGACGCATGGATTTTTGGTATATGCAGACTGAATGTGTGAGAAGGTTGGGTCAGTAAGTGGTACTTGGAATTAGCACTGCTAATATAGTATGTAATTTTATGTCAACAACACCATTTTCTTTTAGTTAAACAGACAACCTTGAGTAGCTTGGCTTGAAAGAGCTGTGCATTTCCACGAGTAGTTTGGTAAATGACAGTATGACACAGTGATACTAAATGACATTTCCATTCCTAGTTAGCACAGAGGCATGTGTTATATGTGTCACCCGGCAAAAGCTTTCATGTGTGCTCAGATAACACCAGTCTTCAGACTCCAAACACACTCACAATGTGAACGTATACACACACACAAATTAGATTTGTGTCCTGTGAGTCTTCTGTTCACATTATATACATACTGTATATTTTTTGTCTTTGTGTGTGTGTGTGTTTGCAGTAGAGTAGAGCTGAGTTTGGCTTTCCTATCCACCCTGTGGCCTCATACATGGGTTGTTCATGTGTAGCTATCAAGCATGGTTTCCCACAATCCTATTCTTCTCTTTACAATAATGATGTATGTATTCTTATTCTCTTTCTCTGTATTACTTCTTTTTCTTTGTCTTCTCTGCTTTGTAGAATGGGCTCTGCCCCCCAAAATAAACCACTAACCACTAAAGAGTAGAGAATAGGGTGGAGTGGTTGAACCTCATTCCACAGAAGACCCCTGGGGGCCAAAATAAAAACTGAAATCTGTCCAGTCTTGACTGTCCAGCCTGACAAAACATTATACATTTTCATGAGTGGAGAGGAAAGATCTAGGTTTTCTAGATGATGTTTTAAAAATTTAAAGAATAGGTCTAACTAGTTGTGTTTTGTGTTGGCAAATCACTGTTCATGTTTAATCCTCAGTGAAGTACATGAAATCTTCTAACATTAAGATCTTGATAATGGCCAGAAGTGCTTGAGAATCCCCCCGCCACCTCTCCATTCCATCACACTAAAGTACTCCAAATCCCTCTCAAAGTGGTTCTGGTTCATTACAGAGGCCCATCTATGTAATAGATTCTTGCAACTTAGTTCTGTGTAGAAACACAGGTGCCCTTGGAATTGTTTAAAGAAGACCAGCTTCTGTTTAGAAGCTCCTAAAGTACACATTTTGTGGCAGATGAAAACCACTTTGCTTTGTGTACTCCTCTCTCTTTGTGCCTGAGTGGACTCAGTGGAGCCAGTGTGGGAATATGGAGTGTCTTCTTTGGGTGACTCTACTAAATGACTCTGAAGTTGAGTTGGGTGGTATTTTATGAGATCTAAGGATTTTCAGGAACAGCAAATGACAATGTGCATGTTCTTCTTACTTTTCAGACATCATAACAAGATCCGCACTATTGATGGGCGGCGAACCAGAGAGCTGGTTTCTGTGGAAACCCTAGACCTGAGCAATAATGACATCACAGAACTACGAGGACACTGCTTCCCTGCAGGCCTTCAAATCAGAGACCTGTAAGTGCCATCAAAATGTATTCATAAAAAAATCTAAGCAAATAGAAGGAGACATTATAGAAGAATATGGCTTTTTTGCAGCTGTGGTATTAGTATTAAACCAAAACAATAGTGGATTTGAACAGGTAGGTACCTAGTCAAAACAGTGGTGCTAATTAGAGTTATTACAGTTTTGAAATTATTAGTTTTCAGTATTAGTATTTCACTTTGGTTTTTATTTCAGTATTTTTTGTGTAAAACTAATTTCATTTTTATTTTGAGGAATTCATTAGTTTTAGTTTTTTAGTTTAATTTTACCTGCAGTTCTATTCAATTTGAGTTTTGCTCTCTTGTGTTTATCTCTTTTTTTTTTTTTGTTTTCACTACAAAGCTATTTAACAAATTTAATTAACCAATGTTTAACTTTTACTCTTAAATTTCATTAACAGTAACAACCTTAATGACCTGATATTTTGTTTGCAATGTATCAAAATTGTTGTTTTTTTATTATCTTTGTTTAGGTATCTAAGCAACAATAAGATCAGTGTGTTGGAGCTTGGAGCTCTGGACCATCTGGGCTCCACTCTGCAGGTCCTAAGACTGAGCCGAAATCGCATCAACCAGATCCCCGTGAGAGCCTTCCAGCTCCCAAGGCTCACCCAGCTGTGAGTACCGCTGGATTTCATCAGTTTAACAGCATAGTTAACTTCATGACAAGCAACTGTTTAAATCTGTCACAATAGTTAGTGCTGCAAAAATATTACATTTTTGACATTTGTGTTGGGGCTGAAAATGTTTCCCAGTCATTGTCATTGGAGACAACAGCAGTGAAATGAAGGAAAGGGTTGAGCTAAAGGGAGTTTGTCGTGTTCATTGATCAGGCTCAATGTGTCTGGAACACTGTTACAGTGAGCTGTACCTCTAAAGGACAGGATAAGGTCTGACTGGGTAAACAGCAGAAGTGCATTATCTGTGATTTACTGCCTTCTTCCACATCCCCCAAAGTGGTTAGTTCATTCACCACAGTGCGCTCCATTATCTTCATCAAACTTCCCTCCAGCGTCACAGTGAGGTCGACCCATCTGTAGCTCAACACCTCTGTTCTGCACTCACGTAATGGTAGTTTCCCCCATTGTAGCTCCAGCAGTTTCTCCAGGTGCCTTTTGTTAGGCAGGTGGCCTCAGTGACACTGTATCTGCACATGCCAGTGATGATACATGCAGGACACAAAAGAAGATGTGTGGATGTTTATCTTTGTTAACCTGAGGGCTTTTACACACACACACTAAATGTACAGCATCGGATGCCAAACCAGGCTCATAACCACAAACAGAGCCTGATGTCTTTCATATGTTCATTTTGATTCACTCTGCGTAGTGTTACAGCTGACCCTTCTTTACTTGCTCAGTCTTATGGATATAAGGCATCTGTAGGCCACTGAACTCCTTAAGCTTCAGTGAGATTGATGATTTGTGTAGAACGACAACAAAACATTCCTCAGTCAGAAGAAAAAAATGGTTTACCTCAGATGTGGGGGTATATTTAAGTAAGACCAAGTATCGTAATAATCGGGCTTTTTTTCCCTACAATAACTTGTATTTATGTATTTTTCCATCCTACCTGCAGTGAATTAAACAGGAACCGTATCCGTCAAGTGGAAGGTCTGACCTTTCAGGGTCTGTCTAGCCTTGAGGTACTGAAACTGCAAAGGAACAGCATCAGCAAACTGACCGATGGAGCCTTTTGGGACCTGGCCAAGATGAAAGTCCTGTATGTAAAACAATTAACTAACAATATAAATAACCATAATATATCTATGCAACAAGAAACTGACTTGCATGCTGCAGTGTCAGTGTCATCAAACAGCTCTTCTCTCAACTAATATCTGAAACATGTCATCTGATTTATGGAGTTCACTGCAGCACACAGCCTGGAGATGAGAATAACCTGATAGCCTAATCCTATTTACCTCAGTTACTCACTATTACAGGAAGACTCACCAAGCTAACCCTTTGAGAGTAGGATCTGTGTCTTTTCTGGACCTTGCTCACTTATTCAATTACATGCAAAATAGCACAGCAAAGGTCATGAATTACAACGATGTATTTTTTTAGAAGCACAACTGCATAATTACCACTATATTTGAATATTGTTTTGAATGAATATTTACAATGCTGACTATTTTTGCTACAATTTGTTTAATGCAGTCACCTGGACTACAACAGCCTGACAGAGGTAAACAGTGGCTCGCTTTACGGCCTGACTTCCCTTCAGCAACTTTTCCTCAGTAACAACTCAATAGCCCGCATCAATCCTGATGGATGGAAGTTCTGCCAGAAGCTGCGGGAACTGTGAGTACCAGCATTTAAGTGACCAAGTGTCTGTGCCAGATGTCTTCTGTACCAAAACTCTTCCAGTTAGGCTGGACGTTTCTAATCCTGGAGCAGCTGGAGAGCATAAGAGTCTGTTAATTCAAAAAGCTGCACATTAAAAATTTAATGTAGTCTTGAAATCAATTGAAAAATAATTTTAAATTCTTTCATCTTTTGTCTGTTTCTGGATTTAAAAATCTCTTGTCCTATAGCCTGAGAACCTAACCCCCCCCCCCCCCCCCCCCCAATATCATCCTTATACCTTACTCAGGGTTAAATTACATTGTGCTTTAACACTCAATACACTTCGTTATTCTCAGGATAAGCCTGTTTATCCCATAATTAGTGCTGGGCTCAGCAGCACTCAAGCCCTTCGACAAGAGTTTTTGTACTTCTTCTGAAGCACAGGGGTTTGGCAAACTGGCATATAATCCTCTGCCGGTTGTGTTGTGGTAATTACACTGAAGGATCGCCTTCATGGCCTTTGTCTACCGAATGAGGAGTCATTATCTCACAGGCTTTCCTGTTCTGTTGACATGACTGTGGTATTGCTGCTGTAAAGTGCTTTGCGTAGCTGAGGCGTTGCTATCTGCTGGGTAGCCTGGGGAATCTATGGCGCCTATGTTTGTTTATGTGTAACAGTCAGAAGGGATAAAGAGGTAAAAGGACTTACAGTCTTTTCTCTTTGTTCATATGAATTTACACTGTGTATCTCAATGCCATTTCCTGTGGGCATGTCTGCGATTGACAAATTGCTTTTCTGCTCCATCCCTGCATCATCATCCCAGCACTACAGCAGTCAGTGGGTATATAATTTTATTATCTAAAGTTATGATGACCCCAACGGCAGATAAAGGAGAGTGAGTTGTCTTTATGAGGAGGTTGTTATTGCATTCCCAGTAGGCCAAACTGAGGTGGTCATCAGGGAGAATCTCTACACACATGACTGGTCAAGCAAACCTTCGGCCCGGCCACAGAGGCAGACAGCGAGGGCCACAGAGAGGGCAATAAAATGCACAATACTGCCTTTGACCACTGTTTTAAAGATACCATTGTGGGTTTTATCATGGTTTATAATCAGAATTTGTAAAAAGGAATTTAATCCATACTGTGACTGCAGTGCAAAAATAATATATTCCAAATACATGAAGCACTATTGTTTATTTTTGCTCTCGACTTTTAATGTTGCTTTCCCAGTGTGATGAGTCAAAGTCTAAAACAAGAGAAACTATGAGAGTATGTGTAATGATTTCATCACATTTGTATTTCCCCTGCATTTTAAGGGGAAAAAAATCAAGACTAAGGGAATAAGTTACATTTTCGGAGTGGTAATGTTGCATTGTGGCTTCTGGCTGCAGTCGGTACACATGAGTGACAGTATATGTCCCTGGGGTTTACCACATACTCAAATAGGCTTATAAATGGAGTTGTAGATACGTAAAGTTCCAAGCAAGGATTTCCTTTCTTCTGTGGAACTCTAAGGTCTGCTAAGTCCATTCTCTGTTAACATTTTGTGGTAAAGAAAACAGCACAATGGAAAAACATGTCACATGGAGGCGAATAGACATTGAATCAGCCATGAAATTTAAGTATAATGATGTCGCGAGCTGCCTCAGAGTTCTGCCAACCTGTCATCTCCTTCCAGACCTCACACAGAACATTTCTCTCTTTTTTCCCCTCTCCTTTTCTCCGTCTCTCTTTGTCTGCCACTGTCTGCCTTGCTGTCCACCGCTCTGTCTGCATCGCTCTCGTCTTCTCTCTCCAGGAATCTGTCGTACAACAACTTGACTCGTCTGGATGAAGGCAGTCTGGCGGTGCTGGGGGATCTCCACACCCTCCGTCTGGGCCACAACTCCATCAGCCACATCACCGAGGGAGCCTTTAGAGGCCTCAAGGCTGTACGAGTTCTGTAAGTATACACTTCTCCCCGCTCACCATTATCAATCCCAAAACAACCCCCAACCACCACTACATTACAGCTTTGTCCCTGCTGACGATAAGAGGGAGATTTGCCACTTGGGAGCAGTGAAAGCTGAGATGTTTCATATTAGTTTTGCTTCAGTGACATTCGATATTTAGACTTACGTAGTGCCTTTAGCTGACATTAGAAAGTAAGTAGGAGTTGTTCATTTTTGCAACATGGGGGCTTTTTCCACGTAGGATCTCATTTGCATTCATGTCTATTCATGAGTTTTTTTGTACTATTACAAGTTGATTGTGTGGTATATTGTTGTGGTTTCTGTGGCAACTTCGGTTTTTTTTGTACGTCTTTTCTCACTTTCTGTTCCCTTTATGTGGTTTTGTTTAGGGTTTTTGTTTGCTATTGAACACTGGATCCCAACAAGCCAGGATCTAAAAGTGTTCAGTGTCACTCACCTCACCCAAGATCCTTTGAATGTTGAGCTTTTAGAAGTCATGAAAAAAGTGTCCCCCTCCTTTCCTCCACCTTTTGCTCAAAACAGATCCAAAGAAAGAAAGAAAAGGAGGGAAAGAAAGAGACAAAGTAAAGGGATAAATCCAGAAGAAAGACTTGGGGGTCTTGGTTCCGAACCAAGGTCCTCTTGGCTGTTCCTCTTACCAGTGAGAGAGCCAGAGAGTAGAGCTATGCCAGAGCTCCCTAGACAAGTGCTCTCTCAGTTGGATGACAAGCCAAGGCACATAAGGCTTCTCTCTACTGGCGGAATATGTGTTAGATAGAGGATGTGATGAGCGCTACCATATCTATGTTTTTCTTTCCAGATTTTAATTTCTCACTTTGCTTCTTTTGGCATTCAAGCCCACTTAATATTCATTTCTGCACCTCTGATATACCCTAAGTATACTCCACCCATGTTCCTCCAGATACATACTCAGACTTTTGATTTGCATCATGTTTTCTCTCCTTTTCTTCTGTCACTTCAGTTCTCAGTGTCTTTGAGGCAGGCCTAATCTAATCAGTGGAGGGGAGAACGGGCATAGGCTGGGCCATGAAAAGGAGCAGGGAGAGCTTTAATTGGGCCTGCGCTACTGGCCGTGCCGGCATGGGGCTGGAGCCTGCATTGGGGTGTGAAAGCTCCAAACAAGCCAGCCTGCCCTCTAATTCGGCCACGGGGGTCGTTGGCTCATCGCCCCCTCCCTCCCTGTGCCCAGTCCCCTGCTCTACAGCCCCCACCACTGGCCTTGCTTTAACAAGGCAACAGCCATTCACATCCAGCCAGCCAGAAAGAGTAGGAAATTGGCAGTCCCAATCCAGTCCAAAGCAAGACAGCAGCCAGTGGAGACTGAAAAGAGCCTGAGGGGGATAAGGGATGCTGGGAGAGGGTGCTATTGTGGTGGGTGTGGCTGATCATCAACCTCAAAGCCCTTTCTCAAGTTTGAAAGAAAGTCTTTAAATGGTTCAGAGGTTTGCAGAACTCTGCTGACTGTTGTTTTTCTGTTCAATCACAGTGCGGGGGGTGTAGCCAAGGCTCCTCTGACTTCACCTTCAGTGATAGTTCGTTTGACCTTGAGCTCCGGGTTTTTGTAGGTCCTTTTAAAAAGGCCTCAATCATTTGAGCTTTAGACCTTGAAGTATCTTAAATATGATTCTGACTGCTCTTATTGGTTTATGAAGCAGCATTAACCTCAGTATCACTTTAAAATGTGTTTGGTGGATCAATCAGTCAGTCAGGGTTTAAAAAATGAAACTAGTATTGAATCATTAGCCAGTGATTTAAACTGTGAAGCCTTATGTGTCACAGTATGATGAGAGGATTCATGTGGTGTAAGTTAAAATAGTTATCTAACATTGTGAAATTAATATGATCTGAACGCAGGGCAGAACCTGTAAATTTATTTTTAATTTTGGATCTTAATGCATTTTTTGTCAGTACAGACAAAATAGGTCTTGAATTGCATTCATCGTGGTCTTACAAAAGTTTTAAATTAGACTTGTTGAAACCTGTGGAAAAGCTGTGTGAAAGCAAAGGCAGTACATTCAACAAGTGTTTGGAAACCCCCGACTGCATCAAAAGAAGCCCCCTTTTCTCTTTCACCGAGTCCGTCTTGGCCTGGCCATGGCTAAGTTCGGCCCCTAACCTCATTAAGACTTTTGGCTTGGGTTTTGGCTGTGCCATACCTGCCATCCCATCACAGGGACCAACAGACCTAACTGTCTGGCCTCTAACGCTGCATTGTGTTGCCGCCAACCCCTCCATGCCGTCATGAATTATACATGTTTCCCCTGCGCTGGGTTCGCCTCGACGCACGCACACGTCCTCGCATGCACACACACCTTCTCCGCCCCTCTAAGGAAAGAATGTGCTTGGTTGGCAGAGCAGAGCGGCAGAGGGGCTCTTAAGGCCAGGTGCAGAGGGGGAAGGATGAGGGAAGAGAGGGAGGGAGGGGGCGAGTTTGGGCTAAAGGGGTAACCCGTGACTTCCAGACCAGCCTCTGCCAGGGCTGTGAAACGCTTCAGTGCTGGCAAACCCTGTCCCAGTTCTCCTCCTCCTACTCTTCACCCCTCCCTCCTTTGCATCTTTCTTATCCCCCTCTTTTCTCTTATTCTCCACAGGGAGCTGGACCATAACGACATCTCCGGCACAATAGAGGACACCAACGGGGCCTTCTCTGGATTGGACAGCCTCAACAAGCTGTGAGAGTCTCCCCACACTCTTCTCTCTCTCCTCTCCTTCTCTATGTTTTTCTTCTCCTTGTACTATACTGCACTTATTCTGGGATTATCTCTGCTGTTCTTCAGAAACACTTCAAATATTTTCCCTACATACATTAGTTTCCCTCTGAGTCCCAACTTGCCCTAAATTGCCAGCTAAGTTTAGCCGGTCCAATTTAAGGCCGTATACTTCTTTGAGATATCCCTCCCCGTAGGACCCCACACTTCACTTGGAAGGGAAGTGCAATGACTTATTGGGCGCCTCTTCCTTTTTTACAAGCCATGTTCATCAAACATCAGCGGTAAATTTTTACTTCATCCTCTGGAAGCCTAAGATAGATTTTCTCCAGTTCACTCTGATCTCATTGTTTTATTGGTTCATTTTGGCGAGACTGGGTTCTTTATGTTACCCGTAGTGGTTCAGGAAGGGCATGAAGTGAATCATTTTCTATCTGCTTTTTTGCAATTACTCATTGATGTTTTCATCGAGGTGGCCAGTAAAAAGTTCCATGAAAAGTAGCAAGTTGAAAAATGAGAGCGGACATAGATGTTCTGGCATTGAGTGGCTGTGCACAATCATCAACCTGCAAGATGAAAAGATGACGTCCAGCCAAGATGGTTCCCAGTGTGAGCGCCGCTGAAAAAGAAAGAACGGGAGAAAGAGGGAGAGAAAGGGCTTTTCTTCGAGCTGGCAGGGGTTCACTCCCCAATAGGCTTATTTCTATTTCTTCTCCATGCCTTCGCTTCTCTCATCCCCTCTTTTTGCAGTCCCTGTTGTTAGGAACTGAGAGAGGGTGAAATTGAGGGCTGCATTCAGTAATGGACATCAAACGCCCCACACGCCCCGCCCTCTGACCCGGCCCTTTTTGTCATGGCGTTGGCGGAAGCAGCTAGCTGCATCCCAATGCTGACATAGTGAGGCATGGGAAAAAGGGTTGCAAAAGCCAATAAAGGGGTGAGATGTTAAAGTGCTGTGGTAGAAGTATTCAGATACTTTTAAGTAGTAACACAAACTACAAGTAAGAGTTCTGCATTCAAAAAATTCAAGTATGTACCAGCAACTGTATGTATGAGAAGTAAAAGTAGTCATTTTGAAGCAACAAGGTCCTTGTCACTGTTATAGTATTATATGTTTTGGATTTATGTTATTGCTACATTAGTATGTTTTTCACTATTGCAGATGTTTTAATTTAAGCACATTTAGAGCACTTTATAAACAGTTTGATAGTTTAATCTTGAAAAGGGGAACCACTTGGGCGTTCCTGTCCTGCAGGAGTGCATGTTTTCTAAAACTTCAAACATATCTCTAAAGCATCACTTTAACTTTCCAGGAGCTCAGGACACACAGCCCTGTGTCCAGCTTTGTGATGATGCATCTCCAGTCTTTACCAAGAGGACATTTAAAGGGTTTATTGATTTTAAGGAGAAGTATTTTCTCAGCCCATAAAGGACAACTGAATCCTTTAATTTTACATTCAGAACATACACACTCGGAGATATGGGATTTTCACTGAACAGTAAAGAGACATTCTGATCAGAGAACTAACTAAAGGTATTGGACAAATGTAGAGGAAAAAATAAGCAGATAAGTAGATTTTCCTCAGATGTAATAGAGTAAAAAGTTGCATATGAAGACAAAAAGTATGTAGTTACAGTTCACCACACACACTGAATTTCACCAAAAGCTGTTTTTTTTATAGGCCACCATATGGGCCTTAGAGTAACTAAGCCAAGTAAAATGATAAGATCATTTATTTTCGTGTTTTGACAGTCTGTACATTTATCTAGCCGTTTATTTGCGTGTACATGCGGATGGGTTTGAACACTGGGGGTCTTCATTGTGAAGCAGCCAGCCATGTCTCCCCTTCCTGTGAAGTGAGGAATAGAAGAGGAGATGACTGAGGGAGGGGAGGTGGGAGAAGGGATCAGCCTATCGCTACTCGGTTCCAACAAGGCTTAACGGACACAGACGCACACTCGCGTGGTTGTACGTATGTCCTTACAAGCTTAGCTGTCTCATTCAACACACACTCCCCTGCCCAGCCATTGCTATTAAATTCTAATAAAGATAAAAGTGGTCTTTGAAGAGCAGTGCAGAGCCCAGGTGCCCCCCACCCTTCAGATCAACCTCATCCAATCCCCCTCACCCTTCCTCCTGGCTAATCTCCACACAGTTCAGATTTCCAATACCTCAGTCCTCCACTCTTATCAGATTCAGTCTTGCTAATTGTGCTTCTCTCTCTCCCCCCTCCATGTCCGTGCTCCCTCTCTCCTCATCTATCGACACCCCTCATGTTTGGAAACGCCAGGACTCTGTTTGGAAACAAGATCAAGTCGGTGGCCAAGAAAGCCTTCTCTGGTCTGGAGACCCTGGAACACCTGTGAGTATCCCACAATGCTTGGCTGCCCCTCCTCCTAGTAAGAGAGCAAAAGAGAGAGTGAGAAAGAGGGTGGAGTGGGGGAGCAATTGCCAAAAGTAGCTGGCAGAGGAGGCTGCTAGCAATTTAATAGCGTCTTTGTAAAAGGAGAAGACAGGGGCTTTTGCGAGCACCCAGCTGCTTCTCGCTCGTTAGCCTAGCACAAGCTCAACTTTGGCCTTTTTTTCCTGCTGCTGCACAGGAACAAAGTTATTGAGCATATGTTGGGTTCTGCTATAGAAATGGAATTCCTATAAGCTCTTTCACAGGCCTTTGTCAAATGAGGTCAGGGAGAGATGGAAAAGCTGGCATGTATTCTGATTCATACACACCTGGATATTTGCAGCTTTGAATTATGCCAATTCAGTGTGAACCTGCCTGTGTCTGTTGTTACTGATATCTGTGTCAGAGCTCATGAAACATTGTACCCTTACAGGAACCTGGGAGAGAATGCTATTCGTTCAATCCAGCCTGATGCCTTCAGTAAGATCAAGAACCTCAAAACCCTGTGAGTTATACTGATGCATTCACTTGAGTAGTATAGTTTATGTGCAAAACGCCACACATGCAGTTGCAGCCAGCAGCAGATACACACCCACATGACTTGGATTGAAACACGCGCCATCAGTACTTTTGGCTTCTGCGCACACACTCTCTGTCAGACATATTCAGTTACTTAGCTCCACTCCTCTGCTCTCCAGTCTCATTCAGAGCGACAGCTTCCTGTGCGACTGCCAGCTTCACTGGTTGCCCGAGTGGTTGGTGACGCGTGGTCTGCAGGCTGGTGTCAATGCCACCTGTGCCCACCCCGAGAGCCTTAAGGGTACCAGCATTTTCCAGGCTCCATCCAACAGCTTTGTGTGCGGTGAGTAGTTTGTACATGTTGTGTTTGTGTGGGTTAATATCACAGGCACAGATGGGCCACACTGACAGCTTGGCACTGTTCTGCCATTTACATACTTATACATATTTGTTTGTGTGGTGGTGTGATGACATGTTAATGAATCCTTTTGTGTGTTTTATTCAGTCCTTCCGCATCCATTTATGCAAAGAGCAACAAATGCAAACACCTCCTGAAAAACAGTTGTGGTGTTTGATGATAAGCTGTGATGGACAGTTAGTCTTTATCTTGCTGTGTTGTAAAGTGTACTCTTTAATGCAATGCTTTTTTAAAAATACTTTGAACAGTGTAACTAAACCTACTACTGTTGTATGGATGTCATTTGGGTATGAAAAGCCTTACGCAAACTAGAAAACTGTACTAGCGCTCATTAATTAATATTTTACTTTTTGTTATATTTTATTTCTTTTATTTTTATTTTACCATTATTTAACCCGGAAGTCCCACTGAGTTTAGAAATCTCTTTTGCAAGGGAGACCTGGCCAAGGTAGCAGCCATACAAAGTCCAAACAATACAAAACACATACGTGATACACAATGAATAAAACACAATAACAGTTATTCAACCATAATGGTATCAAGAAGAACAGTGACATTCCTCCTTCATTGTATTCTCCATTGTGAAGTGAACATTAGAGAGATTATAAAAAACAATTTTATAATGTATTTCTTTGTTGGATTTACAGAAATTGTGCTATATCCTAATGTATGATGATCTATGAAATGATCTGTAATGGATGTAGGATTTTTTAGGATTTTTTGTATATTGTTCCACATGCATAATTTGTACTTCCTCCTTAAACTTATTTTGTCCCTGTTGTCTCCTTGCTCTCCATCTGTAGATGATCTTCCCAAACCCCAGATTACAATGCAGCCAGAGACCACAGTGACAGTTCTGGGTAGTGACGTTCGTCTTACCTGTACAGCTGCTAGCAGCAGCTCCTCTCCAATGACCTTTGCATGGCGCAAGGACCAGGAGCTGCTTCGACACGCTGAGACGGAGAACTACGCTCATGTGCGTGCATCCGACTCAGTTGTCGGAGGCGGGAGTGGTGGTGTGATGGAGTACACCACCATACTACACCTCCGGCGTGTCACCTTCGCTCATGAAGGTCGTTATCAGTGTATCATCACTAACCACTTTGGCTCCACCTACTCCAGCAAAGCTCGTCTCATTGTCAACAGTAGGTTCCTTTTCTATTATTGTATTTCTTCATTTCATTGCATAGGTTGTGACAGATATTCTGTGTTGATGTGTTGTTGCATAATTTCTGCCAAATGAAATGCCTGTTTATATTCCACTTATCTGAGCTTCAGTCGTCCCATTTGACAGAGTAGCAGTCAAGATAGTGACCGTGCTGAGCTCTTCTGTTTTGCTTGAATAAAGTCTTCTCTCTCTTTCTCGCTGCGCCTCTATCTCTCCCTGGATGGTATTTGGAACAAATTGATTTAACTGCATGTCAGTGCTAACAGGAGTCATCTCCTCTGCACTCTGTCACTCTGCTTTCCTCTAAACAGAGTATTTATCTAGAGTTTGGGTCCTTGCCCAAGCCTGCATCAGGCCTCTAGCATCCTCTTGGCATTGTATAGAAAAAACAGAATTATTTCTTTGCCTGTTGTTAAGCATACAAAGAAGGGCGAGCAGTTAGAATTTCAAGTTTTGCTTGTTGGTTTCAGTCCTGGCACCGTCTGGGAGAATATAGTTGGAAGAAGCAAGCGAGTAATTCTCTGTAATCCTGAACAACTGTCAAGGTTCTTACCCCAAAACTACTCCGGTGGGGCTATTGATGAGCTTATATGTGTAAAAAAAAATATTTGAGCCTGACGACACTGGAGTTTTGGGGCCTATAGAGTAAATTGAACATTTTCTCATTCCACCCAAATACCAAATAAAACTGTCATAATTCAGAAAAATTTTTTGCACACAATGTAAACTGGTCTAAATAACTTAGAAATGCAGTGTGCTCATATCACAAATAATGCAAAGAAAATAAGCTGACATTTATGTTTAACCAACAAAGTCCTTACGTTTTAACCATGAAAGAGAAATTAATTTACACACACCTTTTTCCAATAGTCTTTTCATAAAGAATTATGCAACTCATTGTCCAAAAATGCAAGCTGACAAATGTGACAACGATATGGCAGATAACTACATTAGAAATAAACCTTATTCTCCAAATTCCACATCAAGATCACAAATAAGCATTTTTTGAGCAGTATGTGTTAAAGCATCAAGTTGTAAAAATGCTATTAATATTCAAGTGCTTGACAGGATCTGTTCTTTTCCTAGTTCTCCCATCGTTCGTGAAGACACCCAGGGACAGCACCATACGGACAGGACACACCGCCAGGCTGGAGTGCGCTGCTGAGGGACACCCAACGCCACAGATTGCCTGGCAGAAGGACGGGGGCACGGATTTTCCAGCGGCCCGTGAGCGCAGAATGCACGTCATGCCCGATGATGATGTGTTCTTCATCATGTCTGTTAAACCAGAGGACATGGGCGTGTACAGCTGCACCGCCAAAAACACAGCAGGCACCGTCTCTGCCAATGCCACTCTCACCGTTCTGGGTAGGAGGATCTATTCAAACTATGTACTGCAGTTGTATTACTTCCTGTTTTTGAGTTGTGTGCAGCATCAATTATTTTCCCACATCTCCAAAAAATGAGCCTAAATTCGAAATAGCTTTGGTGGTCAGTCGGGAATTGGTCGGTCCGAGGCTACAGAATGAGAGGCTTTATATTTTTCTTTTCTCGGCAGCTGTGGCCTTGCTGCAGGTCAGGGGCCAAAGGTGACAGTTGGGAGTCAAAGGGGGATGGGTGGGTAAGGGGAGGCAGCGAGGGGGTACTCACAGAGGGGTGTTTGTCAAGCATTCCCACCTCCCTCTCTCTCTCGTCTTGGTGGGAGGGACAGTCATGGCTGCTTCACTGCAGGCCTCGGTGCTCCCAGTTTATTGGCTGTGCTACGCTGTGAAAGCAAACTGAGCCTCTCTCCTAAAAGCACCTCTGCACTAACATCACCTTTGTGTTTTGTCTTTGACCTGAGCAGAGCAGTTCCCAGTTGGACTGAGCTGAATCTTGCTATCATACAAAGGTTGCAACCCAGAGAAAACACACAAAGCAACAGTTTCTGCGTTAAACATGTTCAGGCTGGTGATTTGTAGTGACATTTGCATATTATTTGGTGTGTTACAGACTTGTTACTCTGCTAATCCACTCAGAAATATTGAACCATGCCTCTAGACTGAATCTGTGATGTTTGGGTTTTAGAGATGGAGGGGGTTAGTTGAGGGGCCCCTGTCTGGAAATGAGTGGCGGGGAGAAAAATGGGAACCAAAGAACTGGAATGGTGGAGTGTGTGGGGGGAAGGTAGGCAAGAAGTGGGATTTAGAGAAAAGAAAAGGGGTGGGGGTGGATGGACAGGGCATTGATGGAGAGAGAAAGTATTAATAGAAGAGTGAGGGGCGACTGAAGTGGGTTAAGTGAGATCTCTTAATCTGTGTCTGTCCCACTGTGAGGGGAAGTGCTCAGTCTGAGAAGAGAGGCCTACCTTAGCGCGTGCACACACGCACAGCTCAATGTGCTTCATTCACCAGAATGTGAAGTTTCAGGAAAACACTGAAAACATTGTTCTGAAGAGGATTCTGCCCTCAGAGAGATGTTGTTTGTGTCTGTATAGAAGTGTGTGAAGTTGAACAATTTCTGACTTTGTCATCTTTGTAGATAGGATCTCAGATGTCAGAGTAGTTGAATGAGCATCTTGAAAACAAAGCATCCGGTGGCGGGTGGGACTTGGCTGATGGATGATGCTATCGTCCATCACAGATGACTGACGGTCTGTCAGTGTCATGATTCCCTCTTTGTCACCTTGTCTCACCCGGCTTATTCACTGAGAATATTTCATGGGAAATATGGGAAAATATCATCACTGCATTATTAACATTATAACTGCTAGTGGAGAGTCTAGTTTTCTGCTGATTTATTGTCACATTTTTGCTGTTACTATGTCCCAGTCCACATTTCATTTGAAGTATTAAGTTAATTAACTGGACTTCAGCAACTTCAAGTAATGAATAAAAGCCATAAAAAACATAAAATGTTGCTAGAAATTGAAATAATACAATGACGTTATTCTCAATCACACCTTTTGTTAAGGTAAAAAGAACATCATTCACTATAGGCTACAACCTTTGATCCCTTTTACAGTCTAGGAATTTGATTCATACAGTTTAACAGTAATCAGTCTCATTGTCCATCACAATGTTTCATTATAGACATTGTTTTTTTCAGCAGACATTTCCCAGTCTTAGATATCAGAACAGTCCCCTGTAGCTGAATCAGTCACAGCCGTGAAATGACACTGAAAACAAATGGTACTAAATCAGTAACTTGAGAACAGCAGCCTAGAACATGACTCCACAGAACAACAACAGAATACCAACCTGCACTTTACAAGCTTTAAATGTCTCGCTCCTGTCTTCCACAGAAACCCCTCACCTGGCCCAGGACCTGGAGGATCGCAGCGTTGTGGTCGGGGACACTGTGGCCCTGCAGTGCAAGGCCCTGGGTAGCCCGCCGCCCCGCATCACCTGGCTGCGGAACGACCAGCCGCTGCGCCCTTCTGAAAGGCACCACTTCACCCCAGGGAACCAGCTACTGGTCATTGGCTCCGCATCGTTGGAGGACGCTGGCCGCTACACCTGCCTCATGTCCAACACGCTGGGCACTGAGCGCGCTCACAGCCAGCTGGTGGTGACTCAACGCCGCAGCCCCTGCACGCCACCTTCAGGCCCAGGAACGGTCACCATTGGCATTATAGTCATAGCTGTGGTGACAAGTATTGTGGTGACATCACTGGTGTGGGTGTGCATCATCTACCAGACCCGGAAAAAGAGCGAGGAGTGTAGCGTCACCAACACAGGTGAGTCTGAACCTGTTCTAGTCTAAAGGGAGGGAATGGAAAAAAATGTTGTATTCGGGCCAATTTAAGAGAATTCATGTCTTTACTCTTTCTGTTAAACTTTGTGCATTCCTTTTCTTAGTACATTTTTATTCCTCAGTTGGATCATGTTTCTATGAAAAACGCGTCTTTCACTCCCTGTGTGCAACCATAGCTTTTTCTGGTTCTTCTCTTGTGTTGTTTAAATGGTTGACAATTGCCTACTGTACCGTCTTGTAGTTGGTCCAAAAAAGTGTTGAAACAAATCTAGCTGTGCACTTTCATCTGAACCAAGGCAAGGGTTGTTGGAACCGAGTCTGTCTGTTCAGTCCGGACTGTTGGTCTGGAAAACTATGACATTTGCAGTTTTGGTTCAGATCAAGCTAAAATTCAAGACCAAATGGCTTAAGAGTGAAATGAAAACCAAAAAAATATATCTTCATAAATGTTTAAGAATAAAGCCATGTGGGTTTCCATGGTTGTGGTTCTGATGTGCTTCACTCCTTGATCTCTCCCAGATGAGACCATCGTTCCTCCAGACGTGCCCAGCTACCTGTCCTCCCAGGGCACCCTGTCAGAGCGGCAGGACGTGTGCATCCGTGTGGAGGCCGGCGGTGGCGCTCAGCCCAACGGACACATCGACACCACAGGTACCGGACAGTTCACTCTCACCTCAGTCTTCCAAATGTTTGTGCTCCTGAACAGTTTCTCCCACTTCCCATGAGCAGAGCAGGAGTATTACGCAACGATGAAAAGAGCACCTCTGTGTGAGAAGGCCTGCTCAGCGTCAGAAATAATTACAGCAGACTCCCAAACCGCACTGTTGACATATAGTTGTTGATTTTCTGTTTCTGATTCATTTATTTTCTCTCTCCCTTCCTACAGGCTTTGATTGTGCAGTGGTGTGTACAGATTGTATGGAGAACAGTAACAGCTACTCCAAAGATCCCGACTACCTGAGCCATGACTTCAGCCCTGCAGCGGGTCTGGAGTACCAGCAGCAGTCTGTTCCCCCCGCCTACTCTGACTGTCTCACAGGGGAACAGCAGGACACAGGGACACACAGAGCCCCCCTCTGCAACGGTACCCCCAATGGGATCCGAAAGGACATACAAGGAACCACATTTCCAAAAAACCACAATACGTTACAACATGATAGAACAGGTAAGGCTGACACCGGCAGTGGTTTGACAGTTATTTGTATTTTCCACCACTGTCATGAATCAAGTCCATATCATTATTAAAAACTATTTACTCTGTTGCCAATAAAGTTGGAATCATTTTGTTTTTAGATATGTTCCTCTTTTTATTCCTATTTCTACACATCAGTTATCACCTCTAACCAGGTCCAAAGATTACATACTGAGTCCCTCTTACACTTTATTGATCAAGAATAAATCACATTGTCAATCATTTCATGACAAGAGGTGATAATATTTTATTCCAACTTTATGGGAAACAGTGTATATATTTTGTTGTATTAACTACTTATTATTTAAAGTATCTACTGTTTTGTAACACTAAAAAAAACAAACAAAAAAACCCACCATTATTGTTTAGAATCCTACATATTTTGACCCACATGGTCTTTGTTCCTGACGGAAACAGAAGTAGGTTTCCATATAAATGGACTTTGAATGTTTCTGAACGTGTTTCAGCTAACAAATGCCAACAACCTGTGCCTCCAGTTATCCCGCAAACAAAAACACCACAGCAATAAATCCTGTTATCTCTTCATAATAAAGCCCCAGACTATCTTTGGAATCTTTCTCAGGATCTTATTTCTATCAGGTGAGACGAGGAGAAACTATCAGTAATTCAGAACCCTTGTCAGGGCAAATGCCCTTGAAGATGATTGTTGATGGATCTGCTCCCACCAGCATCTGACAGTGTATCACAGTTACATGCCCAGAGCCCTTCAGGATAACTCTCCCAAAATACTGAGAAGGAACTCTGCAGGTCTGGACTTGCTCTTGGGTTCAGCTTCTTTAGTGTGGAGCTCCACCAGTGAAGTTGGCCTCCAAATACCAATTCTCACCTTCACATGTCAACGCAGTGCTGTGCTTACATTCCACTGCTCTATGTATCCTAAAGCTGAATGCATATTTGTCTATATACATGTCACGTCATTGACTCGGCTTGTTTCCCTTCCTTTTCCTTCTCTTGTCTGTCATGTTCAGCAGTGAGCAGAGCGGGACAACCGGCGGCCGGCTCACCATCACAGGACGAGTCCTTCCACAAACCAGTGAAGCTGACCAGCGTGACGAGCCACGGCCGCCACAATACGGACTGTGAGCCTGAACTCAGACAGACTCTGCTGTCCAATGGACACGCCCACAGAGCCTCTCTGAATGAGAGCACCCCCTTAAGGAGAGCCAGCGATTAGCAGGCACTCGTCCCTAAAAACGCAAGCCCACAACATGGACTCGCGGTAGCTGAGTGGACTTTTATCTTTGCACTGGGAAATAAACTGCTACCTCATATCGAGGCGAATGGTCCCGAGCCTCCTGGATCTGGACTGAAAGGGAGCGCCGGGTGAGGGGGGTTAAAGAGAGAGAGCATCCGGAGTTTGAAGGTGGAGCTTATGTGGGTGGCGTCCCATCTGAGCGTATCAGCTGTACATAATTAAAACCTTCCCCTGGGAGGTGACCAATAAAAATTTTAGCTCCAAATAATGTGACTTGCATTTGAAGCATGTAAATGTAGGGAATCTTGTACAGTATATCGATGTGCAGGGGAAAAAGAAATATACCTTTGGACATTTGACTGTACATAAGAGTTTTCTTATATTATATATTATATAACTTTTACAAAAGAGTATTTGAATTTATGTGCATGACAAAGAAAGGAGTGATGGTATTTTTATTTTTCTTCAAAAAAACAAAAAACAGCCTTTTTCAGCTTTTACCAACATTCAGCTGCGGTGCCTTATTGCATGATCAAAGAAAACTCAAAACCTTACTTTGAAAAGCATTTATCAAGAGACTTTTTGTGAGAGATCCTGGTACACTCTTTATCGCAAACACTTGATTGCACTTGAATGTTTTTTGACAAATGCTGCCAACCATGGCCTTACAGAAACACAATTCACACTCACTGTTAGTGTATGAAGGAAGAGCTTCGATGTTAATTATTTTGCCAAGTCGGACGGTTCAGAGTGGTATATGCGGAGGGGGCGGTCAGTTAAAGCACTTTTAATTCTTCATAAACAATAGGTTTGCAGATACTTCCTGCCAGTAGGAATGTAGGAAGCAGAGGTCCCTCCTTGGTGTGAGGAGACATTCCACATTTTTTGACACGGTAAATTCATCAGTACATACTGAACCATTAAGGCTCTTCCACCTGTTTCACTTAACACATTACTGCAGAGCTGCTCTGAACTGGTTGGGAGACAGTTCTTCCCACTGGACTTTTAGTCCACTTTGTTCCTTTTGTTTTAAGGTGCCATTTGCCTGTTATTTGGAGCTGTAGTGCTGATCCGTAAAGCTGAAAAGGCCAGGAACGATCTCTCCAAATGGACACAAGACACCTTCATGTGCATTTGAACAACTATGTAAAAACACCTCATGTTACTGTTCTGTATTTTCACTTCATTAAGTAATGATAAACACTGAATTCAGCTTGTAATTAATTTCTCCTGCTTTTGTAAAGAATCAAATTTTGCATTGGTTATTTCACATTCAAACTCTCTAAATATAGCTGTTTAAAGTGTTTTGTAAGAGAAATTTGGTAAGTCGACTTAGACTGAGACTGGTCCAATTTGATATTTATGGAAGTTAATTATATTAAATGTAAAATGTTGACATTTTGGTTCGATTTGGGTTGATTTTGGTCTTCCATTTTTGTCATAACGTAACAAATAATTTACTGCAAAATAGAGAAATTTACACATTGCACTTGAGCTGTGTAAAATGCAGCAGATTATTACAAAACATCAGTGTTACTACATGAAGTGAAAATGCATCACTTTCTGTTGAGTCACTACACAAAGAGGTGTTTTTATGTCATGTGTTTCAGGAGCACTTCCTGTTAATTGGCCAATCGTCTAATTGTACGACTCTTGTGCTTTCAGTTTAAGACAGATGGTGAATCACGGAGAATTCTGTTGTGTTACTGCTGTAATGTGCCTCAACATCCATCGTTGTGCGTTCTCGAGCAAACGGCCAGTATTCCACGTCACGTCAGATCATAGCGTATTCACGTCACTACAGCTGAATAAAGTTTTGTGTTTGGAGGTTATCTGGAGACGCGGCTCGATGCTGTGAACAGTTGGGAAGCTTGTGAAATGTGCTCTAACCAAATGAATGCAGTCAGACGCTCCTGTCACCATCCCTGGTTACACTGGGTCACAAACCTTTTCTAAATAGTTACATTGTCTGATGTTTGCATGTGTTTGGACTGAACTGTGTTCTGTTACCAGTGGCCTTATCAAGGTAAACCGGAGGACACGCTCCTCTGGTTACACCTGATAGCACCTATCAGAGATGATTTTACCAGCAAGACCAATCAGAGATCCCCAGCGGGAAACTAATCTGTGTTCCAGGAAAAAGGGACAAGAGGGAGCGAGGTGCAGTTCATGTTCTGAGTAATTTATTGAAAGAAAACTGTGCAAAACCATTGTTCCAATGTCAAAGCTAAAACAGTGAGGTGTCTAACATGGCATTGAAGTGTCTAATAAAAAAAATCACATTTTGCTAGTACACTGTGTTTCGTCTGAATTCCTCAAAGAACGAAAGGATGTTTTTTTGTGACGGTATCTGAAACAGCTGAGTTAGCATTTAGCGCTGCTCACATGTCACAGCGGTTATGGAGAAACCATCAATTCCAATGAGGCATGCACCAAGACATGAAATCCAGAGACCTTGATCTTCAAAGCAGTGAAGAAGCTTGTGCCTGAACACACAGCTAATCTTCCAACCAGGAATGTCTCCTGGCTCCCTAAAGCTCCAAAGACAGCAGGCATATTTTTTCCTTCTGCGGGCTGTTTAAAATATTTGCGATGGAGAGGACGGCTGACTGAGGGTCAGTGGCTGCCCCCGATGTGCATTCCAGATGGATGTTTGTCACCGGGTGATTGACATGCCCCCGACCGTGGCCTCCACCAATCACATGTGGACCATTGTTGTCCAGCGGCCTAGTGACAAGTAGCATGACAAACACCCCCACCTGTGAGGCCATAAGTCTGCCTGAACCCCCAACAGGATTTACCAAGTCCTCAGCCCGCCTCCGTCCTGAAGGCTGAAGGACAACACCCAGGTGATTCACAGAGGACAAGGACGGACACACGCTGACAAATCAAACTGTTGACTTCTGGCCTTCACTACAGGTAGAATAAAAATATTTAATGACACCAGCCTTCGCTGTAAACAATGTCTGAAAATCCAGGAACAAAACCATAAAAGTCAAAGTCTTAGAGCCCTTCGCTCAAACACAAGTCATTCTCAATGTCCGTTCAGGCTACGTCCAGACGATAACACTCATGGTATTCTTCTTTTGCAGATTCTAAAAGTTTCACATCCATACATATATCAGCATCCAGATGGAAACAGAAAAACTGGGTTAAAACCAAGGTAATTATCGTTAACGAAAACCAACCAAATGACAAAAACTAGAATTGAAAAAACAGGGACTAGACTAAAAAGAAAAAAACAATAACTAACTGAAACTGTACTGTGAGCTTACAAAACTAACTAAAAGGTATAAAAATTATGGAAAAAATTCCCTTCGTTTTCGTCTTTATCAATGTCAGATTGATTCGAAATCGATTTATTTTGGTTGAGCAATTTTAGTTAGCGGCACCATGTGACACTTGTCATTTAGTTGTCTTCTCGTCCCCACTCTACCTGGAAACACACTGTACAAAAAAAAAAATCCTGTTGTTTTTACAGAAAAAAACTGGCAGCTTTGGTTACCAGAACAATACTGTAAAAAACACATTCAAGTGTAAACATATTTACAGAGTAACATGTAGATTTAACATTTTAAACATGTAGATTTAACAGTTTAAACATGTAGATTTAACAGTTTAAACGTGTAGATTTAACAGTTTAAACATGTAGATTTAACAGTTTAAACATGTAGATTTAACAGTTTAAACGTGTAGATTTAACATTTTAAACATGTAGATTTAACAGTTTAAACATGTAGATTTAACAGTTTAAACGTGTAGATTTAACAGTTTAAACGTGTAGATTTAACATTTTAAACGTGTAGATTTAACATTTTAAACATGTAGATTTAACAGTTTAAACATGTAGATTTAACATTTTAAACGTGTAGATTTAACATTTTAAACATGTAGATTTAACAGTTTAAACGTGTAGATTTAACAGTTTAAACGTGTAGATTTAACAGTTTAAACGTGTAGATTTAACAGTTTAAACGTGTAGATTTAACAGTTTAAACGTGTAGATTTAACAGTTTAAACATGTAGATTTAAATGGTAAATGGACTGCACTTATTTAGCTCATTTTCTCCACCTTCATGGTGTCTGAAGCTCTTTCCAAATCCACCAGGTCCAGCTGGGACCAGTTTAGGGTTCAGTGTCTTCCTTGGACACTCGGACATATGGACAGTCGGAGCCAGGATTCGAACCACCAACCCTTTGGTTATTGGACGAGCCGCTCTACCAACTCTACCAACCCATCAATTTACAAATTTAAAATGTTGAATTGTTAAATGTTTACTTTTTTTTAATAACTTTTTTTATTAAAAAAAAAAAAAAAAGCAAATAGGCCCTTATTTCAACAGTATGGTCTTGCAGTTTAAATGGCACCACATTGTTTTTCAACTTAGTTTTATTTTCTTAAAACAATAGAAATCCATCATTTCTACAAACAAATCTGGTTTTGTTCACATACTCTTCCTGTAAAAACTACAGCTATATTTGATTCTATCATTAACACAAAAATCTTTTCAAATAAACTTTGTATTATATTGTTACTTACAGTTTTTTTTATGTTGCAATTTTACAACTTTTTGGTGTTAATGCTACAGTCATTTTTTACAGTGTAGAGACTAAAGTTGGGAGAAAGCAGTAGAATCCTGTCTGGGATTTATGTGAATATGACGGTGAAGAAGAGAAAAGATATGAAAAAAACTAAAACTAAACTAAAACTAAGCATTTAGAAAAAAAATGAAAACTAATAAAAACTAGCAAACCTGCTCTAAAAACTAATTAAAACTGAATTAGAGGAAAAAAAAGTCTAAACTAAATAAAACTAAACTATAATGAAAAATCCCAAACTATTATAACCTCGGTTAAAACAGTGTCATACATATGACACACCTGCATGTGGCGCTGTACACAAACAGACAGAGCCACAGGATACGCAAAAATCTCAGAAGAATGCAGGGTCCAGGATGCGCTTCTAGCGCGACACTGATGGATTTAAACGTATCTGACGTCTGTATCTGTTTCTGGGCCTCCGCTGGTCGTCCAGTTCATACAGCATTACCAGGTTTTGTTGTACTAGTGCTAATAAACTTAGCAGCGCAAACTCAGCTCCGTAATCCGCTGTGGTTGTTGTTGTTACCAGATATTACTTCTTGAGTTTTCTTCTTCTGGTCACGTGGTGCTATGGCGTCATCATTTCCAAAAAGCGGTGTTTTGCCTAACCATACAGCAACGCGAGGGCGGCGTTGGCAGATTTTTCCGCTCTGGGATCCGTTCTCAAAAAACACCGTTTCAGGGCACCGACAACGTAGATGAAAGGCCAAAACAGCATTAAACTTTTGCAGATTGACTTAATTCGTTGTCGTGTTGACGGGTTCTCGGTGTCATCTTTGTGCAGAGGGTTTATTTATCTGCTGAAGGACAAAGTTCCCCATTTTTCACCAGAAATCTGAGTATAAATAACTGATTTACAGGCAGGATTTTTGACACCACAACCATTTTGCTGCTCTAGCATGAAATCTAAAGTGAACCTTTAGTGAAGCAGGAGGAATACAAGTAGAGAGTTCCAGTTTTTCAAGTTTTACTACCGCTGTAACTAGGCCTGTAACGGTACACGTACCGAACCGAACAGGTGTGTACTGAAACGGTTCAGTTCGGTACGCAGCTGTACCGAAACGGCACAGTATGATGAGAAAAAGAAAAAGGAATGAAAGACGTCGTTCGATGCGGAACTTTAAATCCTAGCAAGTTTCACACAGACATACGGAAGGAGCACACACTGACCTGAAATATGAAATAACAGCTGATATAAGGTTAAAAAAAACAACAAATATGATGTGAACCTGGAAGGAAGAGACTGAAGACCCTCCACCATCAGTCCAGTCCAGTTTGGATCAGTTCAGGTTCAGGTGAAAGACAACAACGAGGAAAGAGACGTTAATAAGACGGACGTTGTTTGGCCCCTAGGAACTACGGTAGTTCTAAAACACTGACACCTGCTCTGTCTGTCTGTCTGTCTGTCAGTTTGTTTGTTTGTCTGTTTGTCTGTCTGTCTGTCTGTCTGTTTGTTTGTCTGTTTGTTTGTCTGTTTGTTTGTCTGTCTGTCTGTTTGTCTGTCTGTTTGTTTGTCTGTTTGTCTGTCTGTTTGTTTGTCTGTTTGTTTGTCTGTCTGTCTGTTTGTCTGTCTGTCTGTCTGTTTGTTTGTCTGTTTGTTTGTCTGTCTGTCTGTCTGTTTGTCTGTCTGTTTGTCTGTCTGTTTGTTTGTCTGTCTGTTTGTTTGTCTGTCTGTCTGTCTGTTTGTCTGTCTGGTTGTTTGTCTGTCTGTTTGTTTGTCTGTTTGTCTGTCTGTTTGTTTGTCTGTCTGTTTGTTTGTCTGTTTGTCTGTTTGTCTGTCTGTCTGTTGTCTGTTTGTCTGTCTGTTTGTTTGTCTGTCTGTCTGTCTGTTTGTCTGTTTGTCTGTCTGTTTGTTTGTCTGTTTGTCTGTCTGTCTGTTTGTCTGTCTGTTTGTTTGTCTGTCTGTCTGTCTGTTTGTCTGTTTGTCTGTCTGTTTGTTTGTCTGTTTGTCTGTCTGTTGTTGTCTGTGTTTGTTGTCTGTCTGTCTGTCTGGTTGTTTGTCTGTCTGTTTGTTGTCTGTTTGTTTGTGTTTGTCTGTCTGTTGTTTGTCTGTCTGTTTGTTTGTCTGTTTGTTGTCTGTCTGTTGTCTGTCTGTGTTGTCTGTCTGTCTGTTTGTCTGTTTGTCTGTCTGTTTGTTTGTCTGTTTGTCTGTCTGTCTGTTTGTTGTCTGTTTGTTTGTCTGTCTGTCTGTCTGTTTGTTTGTCTGTCTGTCTGTCTGTTTGTCTGTCTGTTTGTTTGTCTGTTTGTTGTCTGTCTGTCTGTTTGTCTGTCTTGTTTGTCTGTCTGTCTGTCTGTTTGTGTGTCTGTCTGTCTGTTTGTTTGTCTGTCTGTTTGTCTGTCTGTCTGTTTGTTTGTCTGTCTGTCTGTTTGTCTGTTTGTCTGTTTGTTTGTCTGTCTGTCTGTTTGTTTGTCTGTCTGTTTGTCTGTCTGTTTGTTTGTCTGTTTGTCTGTCTGTTTGTTTGTCTGTCTGTTTGTTTGTCTGTTTGTCTGTCTGTCTGTTTGTCTGTCTGTTTGTTTGTCTGTCTGTCTGTTTGTCTGTTTGTCTGTCTGTTTGTTTGTCTGTTTGTCTGTCTGTTTGTTTGTCTGTTTGTCTGTCTGTCTGTTTGTCTGTCTGTTTGTTTGTCTGTCTGTCTGTCTGTTTGTTTGTCTGTCTGTCTGTCTGTTTGTCTGTCTGTTTGTTTGTCTGTTTGTCTGTCTGTCTGTCTGTTTGTCTGTCTGTTTGTTTGTCTGTCTGTCTGTCTGTTTGTTTGTCTGTCTGTCTGTTTGTTTGTCTGTCTGTTTGTCTGTCTGTCTGTTTGTTTGTCTGTCTGTCTGTTTGTCTGTTTGTCTGTTTGTCTGTTTGTCTGTCTGTCTGTTTGTTTGTCTATCTGTTTGTTTGTCTGTCTGTCTGTCTGTCTGTCTGTTTGTTTGTCTGTCTGTCTGTTTGTCTGTTTGTCTGTTTGTCTGTTTGTCTGTCTGTTTGTTTGTCTATCTGTTTGTTTGTCTGTCTGTCTGTCTGTCTGTTTGTTTGTCTGTCTGTCTGTCTGTCTGTTTGTTTGTCTGTCTGTCTGTTTGTTTGTCTGTCTGTCTGTCACACACGCTGTATAACAGAGGAATAAATACAACGTTGAAAGTATAAAGTTTCACTTTTGTTTCATGACAGTGTTTGTTACGTTAGTTATGGACCGCACCCCCAGGTATATAACTGCGCACCCCCCCTACCCCCTACCCACCGGCTCCGATTAAAAAAAAACAAACAAAAAAAAACCCCGTACACACAGGCACACACAAATACACACAGTGTCCTAAACAGTTTGTTCTCTTTCCTAAAATAAATAATGTGGTTCATAGTGTTGTCAGTGTTTCTCTTCAGTTCGTTTCAACAGAATACCAGCTTACCCTCTTGTTAATGTTGCACTTCATGTGGAATTTTTTTGTTAATTTTATGCAGAATGTGAACTGACAGAAGTGAGATTAGATTTTTCTTGTTTGTTCAAAACTACCTTTCAGGGAAAAGTGCAATACTAATGTTTAAATTACATTTAGTAATATTAATAATTTATTTTATTTTCTATTTGGTTTATTTATTTATTTATTTATTTGCACAAAATAAAAACCGCAATGGAAAAAATAACAGCATTCAAACAAGTAAAAAAATTCTGCAGGAGAGGTGAGAAGCCAAAAAAGAGGGCTTAAATGAATACCACCCCCGAAATGAACAATACACAAAAAAAGAATTAAAAATTACAACATAACTGAAATAATAAACTAAAATAAAAACAAAAATGTAATCCACATTACAAATCATCATATACAAATCAAGTGATACACAGCCTTACATTTTTTTATGAATTAAAGTCCTTTTCAGATACTTTTTAAACAATGATAAAGTAGATGTTGATTGAAGTTCTGGTCTTAGATTATTCCACAGATTTGGTCCACGATATTTCAGAGAATACTGACAGACTGAAGTTCGGCAGTACGGAAGATAAAATTTGCTTGAAAATCGTGTCGGAAAGTTATGAATAACAGAAGACAACATAAAGAAATTGTGAAAAACTTTAGGAAGAATATGAGTTAAGTGAACATATTTGTACATGAAGACACAGGTCTGGTAAACGTTCATATCAAAAACTGAGAGAAGATTGAATTTTTTAAAAAGAGGAGCAGATGAGTTGAGTCTCTCAGAAAAACTGATCATTCTTAAAAATTTGTAGCAGCAGAATTATATTATTCCTGTTTTTCTATATTCGATTGTCTCCAAAAATTGGGGGAAAAATGTTAAAAAATTCATAAATGCATTAATAGACATTTTGAGGGGTTTTCTTTCTTCCCGTACCGAACCGAAAAAAAAAAAAAAAAACTGAACCGTGGCTTTGAAAACCGAAAACGTACCGAACTGAAAATTTTGTGTGCCGTTACAGGCCTAGTTGTAACACTTCATTGGAAAAGTCATATTTAAATTAAAGGGGTCAAATTTTGCCAAACCCACTTGTATTAGTCTTTGGTCCATGTATTTGTGTATTCGGACCCTAATAGTTCATAAAGTTTGAATTTGAACCCTCCAGGTGCTGCAAAGCTATCTTTATATTCATTTTGGCAAAAATCAAGTGGATTTCTACAACCTGTTTTAATTCCCTCTTAATTTGTTGCATCTATAACTAGTTATGTCACCACATTTGCACAAATAGGGATGTAACGATATGAAAATTTCGTATCACGGTTATCATTATTATCGCGGTATTGTTGAAATTGTGCTCAAAATGTTCAAAAAGTACTAATACACACACTGAAATAATTTAACCAAGTTGTATTTTGAAAAAAATAAACAAAAAACAAATAAAATAATTGGCACAATGCACTTTCTCTTGGCAGAAACATTCAAATACTAACCCTTAGTGGTCTGAGCCTATTTTGTCTGTTTTTCAGTCCTTTTGATTTTGCCTTTATATCAGGGGTCTCAAACTCATTTTCTTTCAGGGGCCACATTCAGTCTGACTTGATCCAGTCAAATAATAGCATAATAACCTGTAAATAATGACAACTCCAAACTTTTCTCTATGTTTTAGAGTGAAAAAAGTTAATTTACATTATGAACAGGTTTACATCTACAAACTATCCTTTCAAAAGATGTGAATAACATGAACCAACTGAAAAAATAAGTATAATTTTAACCATATTATGCCTCAGTTTATCATTTACACATGTACATTATAACTTACAGATCACAGTGGATCTACAAACACACAAAACATTGAGTAATAGTCAGAATATTGTTAAAATTGTACTTACTTCTCTTAAGACATTACAGGTTATTGACATTTTTTGCAAAATTATACTTTGTTTTAGTGTAAATACATGAAAATATTTACATTTATAAAGAGAAACATTTGAAGTTGACATTATTTATATGTTATTATGATTGTATTTTACTGGTCCTGCCCACTTGAGATTGAATTGTTCTGATGTGGAACCTGAACTAAAAGGATTGTTCATATCTTAGTGTAATTTTTGCATTTCACAAATTCATCCCAAAGGCCAAACTGGACTTTTTGGCGGGCTGGATTTGTCCCCCGGGCCACATGTTTGACACCTGTGCTATAAATAATGACAACTCCAAATTTTTGTCTTTGTTTTAGTGCAAAAAACCCCCATTAAATTATGAAAATACTTTTACAAACTATCCAAACAAAAAAGATGTGAATCACCTGAAAAAACTGAAATTCCTTAAGAAAAATAAGTGCAATTTTAACAATATTATGCCTCAACTTATCATTTCTACATGTACATTATGGATCTGATCTACAAAGACAGTAAACATTTAGTAACAGGCAGAAAATTGTTAAAATTGTGCTTAATTTTCTTTAGACATTTCAGGTTGTTTATATTAGTTCAGGTTATTCACATTTTATTGTTACAGGATAGATTGTAAATGTAAGTATTTTCATAATTTAATGTTATGTTTTGCACTAAAACAAAATAAAAAAACTGAAGTTGTCATTATTTATAGGCATAATGTTAAATTATTTTTTTCACATCAAACCAAGAAGAAAATATGGAGTCATTTTTTTTTGTAGATTATTATACTATTATTGGTCTGTATGTGGAACCTGAACTAAAATGAGTTCCACAGCCTTGACTGTGGAATTTTTGCACTTTGCAAATTCATCCCGCGGGCTGAATTGGAACCTTTGGCGGGCCGCAATTGGCCCCTGGGCCGCATGTTTGAGACCCCTGCTTTTTATACTGAATAAACTAATGTTTACTATATCCATGTTTGGTATCTTTTTATTTTTTCAGCACAACTTCATCTATATCAGGGGTGTCAAAGTCATTTTAGTTCAGGGGCCACATTCAGCTAAATTTGATCTGAAGTGGACCGAACCAGTGAAATAATAACATAATAATATATAAATAATGTCAACTCCGAACTTTTTTCTATGTTTAAGAGAAAAAAATGTAAATTTACATGATGAAAAGGTTTCCATCTACAAACTATCCTTTCAAACAATGTGAATTACATGAACAAACTGAAAAAAATGAATGTAACTTTAACAACATTCTGCCTCAGTTTATCATTTTACATATGCACATTATAATGTACAGATCACAATGCATCTACAAACACACAAGACATTTAAAAGAACAGACAGAATCTTGTTAAAATTGTACTTGCTTCTCTTAAGACATTTCAGGTTGTTCATATTTGTTCAGGTTATTCAAATTTTTTGCAAAATTATTCATTGTTTTAGTGAAAATACATGAAAATATTTACATTTACAAAGAGAAAAATGTGGAGTTGACATTATTTCTATGTTATTATGATAGTATTTGACTGGTCTGACCCACTTGAGACTGAATTGGTCTGAATGTGTGTGGAGATCCTGAACCATCCCTTAGTTTCAGCTGCGTAGTCTGAGGCTGCATCAACCACCTCCTCCCCCCGTGTATACATATCACCATTATTAGTCATTTACTTTATGCCTTCCCTCTCTGTCCTCTCGTCCCACTCCTCTCTCCAGGTATCTGGTTCTGGTTCTGTTTGTTCTTGATGTTTGGTTCTGGTCTCCATCCTGCCCAGTGTTTGTACTGGTTGTTATTCTTATCGCTCTCCTCTGTCCACTAACCTCAAATCCAGTCCTGTCTGAGGCTTTTCTTTCTTTAACTCCTTCAACCATGAATTACTATAAAACTGAGTGGGATCATCGCTCCCAAACAAAAACGTGTCTAATCGGATTATTTTGACTGAGACATGCATATTACAGTCGACTGTTCGCTTAACCCATAAACACTCAGTGTTACTTTTGTGGCAGTTCCCCAGTGCATTTTTCCTCTAGATTTCAGCTTTCTTAAATTTTCTTCTTAGATTTATCACCATTTATTTTAATATTATCCTCTGTATTCTGTGTTTTGTCAGTGAAAGTCATGTATTTTCCTGTATATAATTTACTGATCATGTAGATGTTCATGAAAGTTCAGATAATAGTTAAGGGTTATTATATTAAAAAACAAAGAAAACTGAAAAAAAAGTGACTTTTTAAGCACAGATATAATTAACTGAACATAAAACAAATGTCTCCATCCACTGTCATTGATCCAACTCCATGGGTTTTACTGGTGAATATGAGCAGGGGTGTCGAACTCATTTTAGTTCAGGGGCCACGTTCAGCTAAGTTTCATCTGAAGTGGGCTGAACCAGTAAAATATTAACATAACAAAAGTAAATAAAACATAACTAGAAGCACTCGGAGAGCGCAGACCTCTGCCAAGGCTGATCAGTGGCCCCCCCCCATGCCCCACCCCCACCCCCGATCACCACCAAAATGTAATCATTTCTTCCTTATCCCATTTCCAACAAACCCTGAAAATTTCATCCAAATCTGTCCGTAACTTTTTGAGTTATGTTGCACACTAACGGACAGACAAACAAACAAACAAACAAACAAACAAACCCTGGCAAAAACATAACCTCCTTGGCGGAGGTAATAAAACAAAATAAAATATTAACATAATAATAAATAAATAGTGTCAATTCCAAACTTTTCTCTATGTTTTACGGTGAAAAAAGTAAAATTACATTAAGAAAATGTTTCCATCTACAAACTAACCCTTCAAACAATGTGAATAGCATGAACACACTGAAAAAAAAAAAGTAATTTTAACATTATTCTGCTTTAGTTTATCATTTCCACATGTACATTATAACTTACAGATCACAGTGGATCTACAGATACACAAAATATTTAATAACAGGCAGAATATTATTAAAATTGCACTTATTTCTCTTAAGACATTTCAGGTTGTTCATATTTGTTCAGATTTTTTGCAAAATCATGCTTTGTTTTAATGTAAATACATGAAAATATTTACATTTACAAAGAGAAAAATTTGGAGTTGTGAGTATTTATAGGTTATAATGAGATTGAATTGGTCTGAATGTGGAACCTGAACTAAAAGGATTGTTAATATCTTAGTGTAATTTTTGCATTTCACAAATTCATCCCAAGGGCCGGACTGGACCCTTTGGCGGGCTGGATTTGGCCCCCGGGCCGCATGTTTGACACCTGTGTTGAAGAAGATGATGGTGTTTCCATGTTTACTATGGACCCTCTGAACGTCCAAATAGGTGATAATAATATACATTATATAGCCTAAATGCCGTCTACAATTAACGTTTATTTGCAACATAGTATAGCAAATTATAACATGATCAAAAACAAATTAATTTTAGCAAAAAAAAAAAAGTCCCTGTTTTAAATGTCTGGGGTCACCAGAAATTTGTGACGTTAAAATGAGGTCATGAGCCAAAAAAGGTTGGGAACTACTGGATTAGAGTATACAGTAATTCAAATGATCTCAGTCTTAAACGTCTTTTCGACTCCAGAACATACAGTATTTGCACTTTAACCGAAGGCACTGGAGGCTTCATTACCCAAACCGGAATAAGAAAGCCGATGCAGGGCACCGGCCGTCTGCTAAAACTAAAGCCTTCCATATTTAACAGAGCCGTCTGTTGTTATCGGCGTCTTAAACTTAAATTAAGGCTCCTGCAGGTGGATGAGCTCAGTTCTGCTCCAGTGGGAACATAACAATGGTGAGATATTAACTGTCTCTCTCCCCAGTGAGTCTGTAACCCAGGTGGCTTGGCTTATATGGAGGGGTGGGGGTGGGGTGGGGGTGAAACGTTAAAATGATGACACAGAGGAAGTTTCAGACAGCACGGCGGAACCAAAGAAATCACCAAACCTCACTCGGAATATTTAAAAAAACAGCATCTTTAATACCATGACTCATTTACATACACACATAACGGACAGTAAAGCTGCCTCCTGTAGTTTTGTGGGACAGGGTGTTGCGTTCACGCCGCCAAACCACTGTCGGTGCTGTTCAAGACGCCGGATCGCAATCTGTTAAACTCAATCCGCAGGGCAGCGAAGAGCAGGAATGCAGAACCCTGGGTAATGCGATCGAGCCTGTTGATTACTCTTACCCCGGAGCTCCAGACGTCCCTTTGCGTGGAGGCGCCGAGGCCCTGCAGGCGAAGACGGTGCTGCTTCACCTGACGCTTTCCGCACTGATCCTCCTCCATCAGTCGGTTATAGCAACGAGCGGCGGACCTTCTCATAGGCTCCCAGGAAGATAAAACCGCCCACGCTGATGAACGCCATCCGCGGTACGCTGCCCGCAAACAGACTGCAAGAAAACAAGGACAATGTGCAAAAACATCAGAAACCAACAAGTGTGAATTCAGAATTTCAGCTTGTGGGAATTCATTTTGTTCTGCTGCAAGTAGGGCTGGGCGATTTGGAAAAAAAATCTTATCACGATAATTTTTTTTCTATCAGACGATATCGATATGTATCACGATATCGCGCTCTGACCCAGTCTGTGCATACCACGACATGACGTAGGGAAAACCAGAAAACGTCGTGCTGGGAAATGAGCGAATCGTTAAGAAGATTGTCTTCTGGTGGAACTGATCAATTGGAATTAATTCTAAGCCGAAACCAGTTTTGGATTCCCTCCTCTTCTACTGTCAGGTCACACAAACACACCGAGGCAGCGAGAGAGAGAGAGAGAGAGAGAGAGAGAGAGAGAGAGAGAGAGAGAGAGAGAGAGAGAGAGGTGGACTGTGTCGCTAAGTGAGGGAGGTATGAAGTGACTTTATTAGTACACATTTTTAATGACACACTTTTTAACCCTTTCATGCACTGTCCACTCCAGTGGACAGTTCTTCTCCAGCTGTTCTCTTGTATATTCATGGGTTTTGTTGTTTTAGTTCCATATCAGCCAACACAGTGGACGCTTATGCACCATCCCATACACTGTAATTCAGATCATTACTGTAACTTTGCTGTTCTTGATAAGCCTGATCTGCACTAACATGTTTGAGTGTAAATCAATAGTTATTTGTTAGACAAGAAGGGTTTTTTTTGCATATTATCTCCATGAAGTGAGTAATTTCTAGCATTAGAATATGTTAAAATGTGAGAAGACATCAGATTAGCAGCATTAAAAATGTTTTTATTTCATTGTTTTCATATCACTCTCTGATATTGGGTTTTAAACACGTTTCTTTACTTCAAAAATTAAATGCATGGATATTTTTGTAACTCCATAGAAAAAAAAAACTCCATCGCATTGTTTTTTTCATGGTTAAACACTGAAGAAAAAAATCTTGACTAAGGTCCTCATAATTTGTGCATGAAAGGGTTAATCTTATAATTTTGGGTAATGTATCATTTATTTATTTATTTTTTTCCCAACTTTATGGAATATACAGGATGTCCCAAATGTATACACACTTTAAATAATTGTAAAGTAGGTGTTTATTAAAATTCATTTAATTTTCAAAATGTCATAGAATTTACAAACATCATTTTAGTTTTGTCACCACCTGTTCTCAAACTGACGTACGTTCTGGTCCAGATGCTGCTGACTACGCCAAGCAATGGAATCGCACATGTCACCAAACAGTTCCCTTGGTATTT
Organism: Sphaeramia orbicularis; assembly: GCF_902148855.1. Lineage (NCBI taxonomy): Eukaryota > Metazoa > Chordata > Actinopteri > Kurtiformes > Apogonidae > Sphaeramia > Sphaeramia orbicularis. The sequence goes on along the minus strand of NC_043961.1, from coordinate 22,770,451 downwards.
GCGTGCATTCACGTTCAGTGTCTGCTCTCAATTCAGCGACTGTTGCAGGTCTCATAGCGTAGACTTTGTCTTTTAGATATCCCCATAAAAAAAAAGTCTAGTGGTGTGAGGTCAGGTGAATTTGCCAAACAGGTGGATTGGATGGAGGGGTTTCGTTGAATACCCTCCGCGTTCACCAGACCTCACACCACTAGACATTTTTTTTATGCGGATACCTAAACATGTCAATCCGTGTGTTTCCATGACAACTTTTATTCCTGGTTTAAACTGATTAAAGGTTAGATCCTATTTCAGATGCCCATGCAAACACCTTATTCCAGTTGAAAAAGAAAAGTTCGGATTAAATTTAAACCCGATTAAAGTCACTGGTTTAATCCACTTTTGAATCCGGTCTAAATTATTCCTCGGACATGTAAACCCTTTATTCCGTTTGGACTTTATTCCGTCCATTCTGCACATGCTCGTTGTCTTGTCCTGTCGCAATGACGCACACATTCTGTGTTGGCAGAATATGCAATGCAGTCTAGTCTTACCAAACCGTTCCAGTGGGCTATTCTGATGGGATCTACCAGCCTGGAAAACCCTGAAGGAAGAGTTCACCACTTCTTTTTTATTCATTTGTCATGCACTAATGAGTTCGATAAGTGGGCAAATCAGTTTGCACTGCAGTGCACCGATTGCCTTGTTCTCACAGCCCTTCCATTAGCTTAGCTTAGCCTAGCTTAGCATAATCGCTTCATTCCTATGGTCAGACGTAGCCAGGCTTTTATAGGTGATTTGTAGTATTTTATGAGTGATTTTGTGAAATTCACTTCTCCCTAATCATTACTTTAGTCCGGTGGGGTCAATATGATCACAAATTGAGGCTCAAATCATGGTCATGTGACTTACTGCAGTAAGAAAAACTTGGGAAATAAAAACTAATGCAAAGCAAAAACAGTAAAGCAAAGCTAATTTAGCACATGCATCCCTTCCAACAAAAAGACTGTCCAACTTCCGTCAACACAACAGTCCTAAGATTGTATGAGTGCAGTAAGTCACGGATCTAAAGAAATAATTAGGGAGAATGGGATTTCAGAAAATCACTTACAAAAGACAACAAATCACCTTTAAAAAACTGGCTACATGTGACCATGGAAATGCAGTGACTATGCTAAGCTAAGCTAACAGAAGGGCTGCGAGAACCGAATAAACATTTCTCATGTAAACTTTTATTCCAGTTTAACATTTCCATGTAAACAGAAGAGAAAGTACTTTAGTTCCGAATGAATTTCTTCTGGAAAAATAATCAGATTTAAAAAACATCACGTAACTGTACCCATTGGTGTTCAAGTCCAAGTCGAGGTGCAGGTCTTTTTATATTTTGTCAAGTCGAGCCTGAAGTCATAGAGTTAATGACTCCACATCTCTGGTGTTTACTGTACATACAACAAGAAAGCAAGAAAAAACGGAAATGAAAACTGAGACTGAAATAAACTTGACTGCATGGAAGTGAATGAACTTCTACATATGAGAAAAACACTAATGACCTTCAACGGTAACACCCTCTGTGCTGAAAAGTCCGTTTCCTACTGGAGACGAGTTACCTTTAGCGCAAAACATCAGGGTTTGTTCCCACACGCGCACACACCTGAACCTCATTTAATGGAAGTGGTTACGGCAGGAAGTCTTTTTTTTTTTTTTTCTGCGCTTGGAAATTCGTGCTCACTTCTCTGCAGCTTTAATTATCTCCTGTGAAGAGAGCTCACGGCAGCTCAGACTGGATCATGTAACCCTCGGCTGATCGACAGTATCTGTGAGTGATTTACGGCGCCTTCGTGGAAGTGGGGCCTCGCGCTCCGGTGCAGAGGGTCCACGGGAGCGCCGCACAAAGACCGAGATGGGGGCCCCCCTCCGAGTTCCAGGCTCCGAGGAGAAGAAGCCGTTTGACGTCGCGGGGGTCAGAGGATGTGATGGGCCATGAGAGAGCGCCCAGGAACAACCCACCCACTCTAACCCACTCTCTCCCACCCCCTCACCCTCACCCGTCCCTACCTCCCACAGCTACACACAGCTGTTTTTGGGATTAGGCATCGAGCTCCCACCCTAGGGCCTCCCTGGAGCTCTCACCCCCCATCTTTTTCTCTCTCTGTGCATGACTGATGGCCAGATGACATCCACACATGTCCCTCTGCTGTCCATCCATCCACCCCCCCCCCCCACCCTCCACCCTCCACCCCTTCGTCCAGCGTCGGCCCCCTCAGCTGGCTCAGTTGTTCGGGGATTTCTCCATCTCTTTTTTTTCTTGCTGCGTCATGTACTTCTCAGCCACGTGCTCGCTTTGTCTCCCTCTCTCTCCGTTTAATTCTCCATTTCTCTGTCTGTCTTTTTTTTTTCTTTTTTTTTTTTTTTTTGCCTACCGACACCTCCCGTCTGCCAGCACGCCCCCGCACTCACATGGTCTGGACCGATCCGAGCCAGATGTAACGGATGAAAAGTATTGTGTGTTAGTGCATGTGTGTGAGTGCAGAAGAGCTGCCTGCGCACACCAAACGTCCGCCTGTCATCGTGTGTGTGCAGGTTTGTGTTAGTACTTATGTTTCTGTCCGTCTGAATTTGGAGGAAATTTTTTGAAATATTGCAGATTTTCGTTCTTTTCATCTACTCGTAAGAAACCACTCGAATGAAGATGCATCACGTCTGTAAAACTACAAATACTAATGTCCATGAGCCAGTTTACGTGCACACTGAAGCTCCAAACATTGTCTGAATTCTGGAGATACCAGATTGTTCAAGTGATCATGTAAACAGCGTAATCTGATTATGACAAATCAGATTAACACCTGGATTTCACCACAAATCTCCGATGTCTTCGTGCATGTGTACCTGTTCATCTGATTTATTTTGCACGTGTAAAAAAAAAAAAAAAAAAAAAAAAAAAAAAAAAATTGTACAAAATAGAACTGACATAGTTAAACGTGAGAGAAGCTACGTTACTACATATGTACTTTGAAAAAAATCTGAAAATTGACTGAAATTTCTAAACCAGTTTTTTGATTATCGTATTTCTGAAGTGCATGTAAACGCTTCCGTTCAGTTGATGACATATTTTGCAGAAAAAGTCACTTTTTCCTCAGTTTTGATATAATAACCTGCGAGTTTACCCTGAGCTTTTATGAACATCTACAGAATCAGTGAATTAAATATAAGAAAACACTCGTTTTTTCACTTTACAATATAGACACGATAAAATAATAACTGGTAGTAAATCACTTAGGAAAGGTTAGATGTAGGGAAAAATTCATTTGGAAGTTGCCACAAAAAAGTAGTTCTACATCTTTAAGGGTTAAAAACCAGTGCTGTATAAAGTACTGGGAAGTCATACTCGAGTAGAAGTACAGGTACCGACCAAAAAAATGACTTTGGTAGAAGTTCAAGTCACCAACTGAAATACTAAAGTTAAAGTTTTTAAATATCTAGTATTTACTGAACTTAAGTATATCAAGTAATCCACAATTAAATGTATTCAAGTAATGAAAGCAAAAGTACAAGTAAATGTTAATAACAACCAAAGGTGTCAGAATTTGGAATATTATAAAGTTTATCTAGGATTTTAAAACATGTTAAGTAAAAGACGAGCAGTCCAAATATTAAAAATGAACCTAAACAGGAGTAGACTACTGCTGGTATTACAAATGTCACAATTTTAAAAAACGAAAGACAAAAAAGAAAAGAAACTTATGAAGCTTATGTGACACCTCAAACCATGGAGCCTACATTACACTTCGTAAACAAGGAATCCAACGTCTAAACAATTTAGGTCCAATGAGAAACCATCTTCCTAAACTTTGCTGCAGTCACTGGTAATCTCAGCGGTGAAAACACCAAATCTACTTTAATTCATTTTTTGTAACCAGTAACGATTCTGTGCATTAAAATGTATCTGAGCAGAAATATAGAAATGTAGCGAAGTAAAAATGAAAGTAAACAGAATAAACAAGTGGTGCCAGGCACAACAAACCCCGCCCCTCGCACGTATTGTAGCTTATTTTGGCATCGATCCAGCTGATGTCATCATGTCCATGCATGTGCTGATGTCAGTATATTAGCTGCCTCTATATACAGGGTGGGGAAGCAAAATTTACAACGAACATTTAGTTGTTTTTTCTCAGCAGGCACTATGTCAATTGTTTTGAAACCAAACATATATTGATGTCATAATCATACCTAACACTATTATCCATACCTTTTCAGAAACTTTTGCCCATATGAGTAATCAGGAAAGCAAACGTCAAAGAGTGTGTGATTTGCTGAATGCACTCGTCACACCAAAGGAGATTTCAAAAATAGTTGGAGTGTCCATAAAGACTGTTTATAATGGAAAGAAGAGAATGACTATGAGCAAAACTATTACCAGAAAGTCTGGAAGATACTATTAAAGAAGAATGGGAGAAGTTGTCACCCGAATATTTGAGGAACACTTGCGCAAGTTTCAGGAAGCGTGTGAAGGCAGTTATTGAGAAAGAAGGAGGACACATAGAATAAAAACATGTTCTATTATGTACATTTTCTTGTGGCAAATAAATTCTCATGACTTTCAATAAACTAATTGGTCATACACTGTCTTTCAATCCCTGCCTCAAAATAATGTAAATTTTGCTTCCCCACCCTGTATATACCAAATTTGAAGTAAATTGAAACAAAATGTATGTTTTTGTAGAAAATTGAAACTTTGACCTACTTTTCCCAAAATGTAATCAGATCTATTCTACGTCACTGGTAATTTATAAACCAAATCTGGTATGAATTCAACGAATAGTTTTGCTGCTAGAGTGTTAACAAACAAACAAACCAAAAACAATACCCCTTACCTTCCCGTCGGGGGGGCAGGGTAATAACAACACTCAGTAAAGTCCAAACTCTGCCAAAACATACTTGAGTATCATAGTGAAATATTAGTATGTCATTTCTATACAACACTGTTCAAACCTAATGATTTTCCCTGGGTTTGAACATGTGTCCACGCTCTGCGGTCTGTAACGTGTCACTGACCCACATTAGGCGACTCTTTCATGGACACTTGTGGGAGCAGCACTTGGACTGTAAAGTGAAGATTTGGGTCACAAACGCTTTTGTCAACTGCAAAGCCGTACAAGGTGCCAAGCATGTCAGAGATCTCCCAACCATCCCAACCATTCCCACAGAGAAGGCCCCGCCCAGATCGGGTGTTTTACAGAAACAACCACCGAAGGGTTATCCGCGCAAGGTCGGCCTCGGCGAGTACGTGAGACACAAAAGGAGTGTGTGTGTGTGTGTGTGTGTGACGGAGAGTTTGTGTAAGTGTGGACTGGTGTAAATGCTGAAGCTGGAGCAAATAAACATAGAGGCATTAGTCAGTGTGTTACCCTTCCAGCTAAACACAGCTATTTATGACCATCTGCTCAAACTTAAGTCCCCGGGCCTCCTCCAGGCCAGTGTTCAGCAAGACTTAGAAAACACCTAAAAAGTTAAATATGATCGAAATCTATGGAGAGAATCAGAGAAAAGACCCTGACACGTTCCCTTCCATCACAGCTGCCAATGTTTACAACACGTCTACACTCAGGGTTCTTGTCTTGTTTAGTCCCAGCTCTCCTCTAGCTTTATGTTTCCTGTCTGGGATCAGGTCCACCGGTGGACAAACACCCCCCCACCCCACCCCCACCCCCACCCCCAGGTGCCCTGACTCACTCTGACATCACAGCTTGGACAGCCGTGGAGCGCTGTCATCCCACCGCCGTCGGCCAATCAGCTCTCCTGAGGAATCCGACTAAATATAGTTTAGAGGCTCAACAGGAGAATAGTGGCTAACTTAACCCTTTATCGGGCAAGTGACTATTTTTGGTCATTTCGGCACTTATTACAAGACAGTGATAGCAACTGTTACAATAAGGACAGTGAGTCAACAATCTCAGGTCCGATGTGGTCTACAGGGTCTGTAAGGTCCACCTCTGCATGAACAGTGAGTGGACCTGCTTTGTTAGGTACCATGAAGTAATGGTACTGATGTAAGGACTGATGTTCAAAGGGAGAACGTGGACGTGGACAGGGGTCTGAATCAGCACGCATGGTGGTCTAATGTTCTTTTTTTCCAATTATGGATAAGGAACCAAAATACGGTAATGTCACTGACCTTGATTTTCTACAACACAATAAAAATTTTGTCTGGATCAGCACTTATGTTGGTCTAATGTTCTAGAAGTCATAATCTAATGTTCTAAAATACATGTTCCTTTCACCTTACATGTATTTTTTTATATTTACTTGTTGGATTATTATGATTTTTTTTTTTTATTGTTTTTTTTTTTTTAAATTATGGATAAGGAACCAAATACATTCTAATGTTCTAAAAAATATACATGTTCCTTTCACCTTACATGTATTTTTTTATATTTACTTCTTTGATTATTATTTTTTTTCTTTTTTTATTGGTTTCTTTTTTTTTTTTTTCTTTTAAATTATGGATAAGGAACCAAATATGTTCTAATGTTCTAAAACACATGTTTTTTTCACCTTACATGTATTTTTTTGTATTTACTTCTCGGATTATTATTATTATTTAGTATTTTTATTTTTTAAATTATGGATAAGGAACCAAATACGTTCTAATGTTCTAAAATACATGTTCCTTTCACCACACATGTATTTTTTTTATATTTACTTCTTGGATTATTGTTTTTTTTTTTTTCTTATTGTTTTTTTGTTCAAGCTGAAATGTCTAAAGAGAATTAAGTGCAATTTTAACAGTATTCTGCCTATTACTCAATGTTTTGTGCCTTTGTAGCTCTCATATGTAATGCACATGTATAAATGATAAGTCAAGGCATAATATTGATAAAATTGTATTTATATTTCTTAACAAATTGCATTTTTTCCCCCGGTTATTCACATCCTTTTTGTTTGGTTAGTTTGTAAATGTATATATTGGCAAAATTAAATGTTATTTTTGCACTAAAACAATTTGGAGTTGTCATTATTTATTGGCTGTCATGCTATTATTTGACTGGTCTGGCCCACTTGAGATTAAATTAGGCTGAATGTGGCCCCCGGAAGAAAATAAGTTTGACACCCTTATCTTATCTTATCTTATCTTATCTAAATTTAAATTCATATAAAAAAAAAAGTTTATTGTACAAAATGTGGAGAAAATGGAGTAATGCCACATATATTAAATATTCATAAATAAAAACCCTGTTCTTGGACAAATCCAGTCAAAATGTGGGGTTTTCAGATCTGAGGCTGTATTTTATTTTATTTTAGTTTATTTCAGACACAAACATAATACAAAACACAGGTGGAAAAAAATAAAACAAACAAAAAAAAAATAGAATAATAGAAAAAAGGAACAACTGTTGTACCTGAAAGGGAGTAGGAAGAAGCCACTACTTATCCAGTCCTACCCCCCCGATTCCAGTCCTCAGACTGTTAGTGCCTAATCACGTTATATAACATACGATTGTGATTATCCATAAACACACCCCTACAAACCTGTACACCAGTAGACATACAGTCACATATACATATACATATACATACACACTGATTTATATCTACATCTGTACACCAACCCACATCCACACCCCCATGTATATACACACACCATACAATAAAACAACCTGACAATCCAAATAATGATCACACCCTTCCTTCCTTGAGCCAGATATTGTGACAAAACCATTTCTTTGTACATTTTTTTTTTTCAATTTTTTAATGTTTGGACGCTGCCTGACGTCTACCCCCAACCCATTCCGAAGCTTGAAAGGTTGATTTAAACCTATGGCAAGACCAAATAACTAGATGCAATAGAAATACAATAAAGCACAGGCGTCAAACATATGGCCCAGGGGCCAAATCTGGCCCGCCAAAGGTTCCATTCCGGCCCGCAGGATCAAAGTGCAAAAATTAACCTGAACAGTCAAGGTTGTCCAAATCATTTTGGTTCAGGTTCCACATACAGACCAATGTGATCTCATGTAAAAATAACAACACAATAACCCATAAAAAATGACAACTACAAATTTTCAATGTGAAAAATTATGTGGAAAAAATTAAAGTGAAAAAAATAAGATTACACTGTGAAAATATTTACATTTACAAAACTATTCTTTCACAATAAAACGCAAATAAATACATAAATAAAAACAAAGATGAACTACCCGAAATGTGCAATTTTCACAATATTCTGCCTGTTACTAAATGTTTTGTGCATTTACGGATCCACTGTGATCTGTAGTTGTGTTAATAAGAGATGTAATATTGTAGACATTGTTCAAATTTTAGTTCCAAACTCCAAAATTTTAACAATATTATGCCTGTTACCAAATGTTTATGTTACATTGTGTGTAATGTACATGTATAAATAATAAGTCCTGGCATAATATTGTTAAAATTCCACTAATTTTTCAAGTGAAATTTCTGTTTTTTCAGGTTATTCACATCTTTTTTTGAAAAATGTACATATTTTCATAATTTAATTGGGATTTTTTTGTACTAAACAAAAAGAAAAACTTGGATTTGTCATTATTTATAGGTTATAGTCATTATTTTACTGGTCTGGCCCGCTTGAGATGAAATTGGGCTAAACATGGCCCCTGAACCAAAATGAGTCTGACACCCCTGCAATAAAGGAAGAAAAAACTAATGGAATTATTGTTTTTCTTTAATTAAAGAGTCTTTGCCAACAACATTTACACTATTACAAATATTCAACATGACCACACGTTGCAAATGATCCTCCATTCTATACAAATCTGTCACTTGATTACACTGGTCAACAACAAATTTATTGTTTAAGTTTTTTGAGCTGATTTAGGATAATTTTGGTGTGCTGAATCCAAAAATCACATTAATTTTACTCAATCAGGTCAACTTTCTGAACTATGCTACATATTGGCTTTTTAACATTTTTGCTTACATTTATGGGCATTTTCACATCATATGATACAAAAATCTTTCATATTTCTTGCAATAAATGAGTTCTGAAGATTTTACTTTTGCCAATTTATGATTAATGTTTTTTTTTAATATTACAGGTGAATGAAATGGCTTCGACTAGAAGATCTTGCAAAAATAAGCCTGACGTATTCTGCTACATCTGTGGTGAATACACCATTGTACCTGACAGGAATCAAGTCACAAGTTTAATAAAGTGTGCTTACCAATCTTATTTTGGTATTAATTATTATATTTTGTGAGAAGATCAAATTTTTCAAAATCAAATTAGCAAAAAAACCTGACCTGATTGAGAAAAACAGATGTTATTTTTGGATTTAGCGGTGCAAAATGGTCCTAATTCAGTTGAAAAAACCTAGACAACTTGCAAAAAACTTTTTTTTGTAACCCAGTCTTATTTATAAATAAACTAAAGCTAGCGCTGTATTTCACTTAAACTTACACCTAAAATAAATTGGGGCGGAGCTTTAAGACTCTGGAAGGATCAAAGGTCAGTGTGTAATGTTTGGTGACGTCAAACTGGTGAAGTTGCAGATCATCACCGACAGAAAACCCATCGTCTCTCCCTCGCTAACGGTAAAAACGTAGAAGCCCGTTGTTAGAGTGCGTATTTAGTTTATCTGATGTAAACTTTTTGGATTAGGCTGGGGACAGTTTGTTTTTGGTCGCTGTAGAAACATGATGGAATGGGGTCTCCCGCATCATTCTGAGTTAATGAAAACAAATCAGCTCTTAATTTCTCGATTACACACTAATGACGACATACGTATGAATATCGTATCTGCGTCTGCATCTGCGCTTAGATCCTCCTAAATACTCCCACACCGCTCCCGTAATAGAACGAAGATGAAGAACCTCCATGACGTGATCTCGGAGGTGTAGGTGACCCGTAGCTGACGTCATAAAACTTTCCTTGTGAATTTCCACGCAGACTGTGCTTGGATATTTACTTTTGTTTCCGAGTCTGTTTACACAATGCACAAAGCAGACGCAGCCTGGAGGACATGTTGCCTATTAGTCTGTGTTTTGATTGGATCCCTGGTGCAGTCGGGTTGTTTTGCAGGTTACTGGGGGAGGCCGGTGTGAGCTCCGGCGCTCTCTCCTAAACTCCGGGTCTCTGGGGCATGGCACACACATGGAAGCACTTTAGAGCTTCACTACACTGCAATTGGGCCTATTACCATAATTACAGCTTTAAAGCCGGAGCAATTTGTATCAGGCATGCACCAGCGCAACCACCAGGCCTTTAGCCCTGCGGAACAACAAGCCCCCTTTTACTTTCTAAACACTCGCCTTTGTCTTAACTTCTTACTGTTCTTTTTGATTCTTTTTTTTTTTTTAAAACATATATATTACTTTGATAATCCAGGAGTAGAGGACTGTGGGTAAATGATGCAGCTTCTATGTGAGTTAAGGAGGATGGTAGAGATAAAGAGGAGATCAATGGCTTCCATGTGGTGCAGAGGAGGGGAGCTCCATCAAACAGCTCTCCTTAACATTAGCACTTGGTTACTGTTGCCGCTGGGGGGTGGGTGGGATTTGTAGACAGGGCTGTTCCATAGAGACTCATCAACTATCACCTGAGCTGCAGCCTTTAACATAACCATTATTAACCCTGCAAAGCCTGAACCGTTAAATCATCGATAGAAAAGTCCAGTTCATTGAAACTGGAGCCTTTATTGGTCCTGAACAACCAAAAAAAAATGTTTTCAAATATAAATTTCCATGTATGAGTTTCAATTTTGTATCATATTTGACACATTGGGTCTCAGTGCTCAAATATTATTATTTTTGAACAAACAAAAACCTAATGTAACACAAACATGTCTAACAAATTGGTAATTACCTCCGCCAAGGAGGTTATGTTTTTGCCAGGGTTTGTTTGTTTGTCTGTTTGTCTGTCCGTTAGTGTGCAACATAACTCAAAAAGTTATGGACAGATTTTGATGAAATTTTCAGGGTTTGTTGGAAATGGGATAAGGAAGAAATGATTAAATTTTGGTGGTGATCTGGGGTGGGGGGGCCCATTTCCAACAAACCCTGAAAATTTCATCAAAATCTGTCCATAACTTTTTGAGTTATGTTGCACACTAACGGACAGACAAACAGACAGACAAACAAACAAACAAACAAACAAACAAACCCTGGCAAAAACATAACCTCCTTGGCGTGGGGGGGCCCACGGGGGGGGCCACTGATCAGCCTTGGCGGAGGTCTGCGCTCTCCGAGTGCTTCTAGTTCTTTTATGAAATTGCCAAAGTTCTGCCTCCTTCCTCATTAACCCTTTCATGCATGAATTATGAGGACCTTAGTCAAGATATTTTTCCTGAGTGTTTTTATTCCTCGAGGTATTAAAAAACCAATGCGATTGAGATAGTTTTTATAAACCCATTTTTCATGGAGTTGCAAAAATGTCCACTCAGCTGGACACCATGGATTTAATTTTTAAAGCAAAGAAACGTATTTACTGATAAACTGTGCGAGAACTATGAAATGAAAACATTTTTAATGCAGATAATCTGATGCTTTCTCACATTTTAACAAACACCAAAACTAGTCATTACTCACTTCATGGAGATAATATGCAAAAAAACCCACAAAACCCTGGTAATTACAGTTTAATAACAATAACAAGCAATTGATTTACACTCAAACATGTTAGTGCAGATCAGGTTTATCAGGAACAGTAAAGCTACAGTACTGGTATGAATTGCAGTGTATGGGACTGTGCATACACTGCAAAAATCTAAATCTTACCAAGTGTATTTTTCTCATTTCTTGTCAAAATATCTCATCACACTCACACGTGTTTGCTCCTGGTGGATTCTGTTGGCTTTCTGTAAATTGGCTTAAAATTTGATTTGATTTGATTTGATCTATCTCCCCTTTATGTGAAGCACTTTGTCACATTTTTTTAAAAACTGCTGTATAAATAAAACTTTACTTACTTACTTACTTATCGATTCTCATTAGATTAGGGAATAAACTATTGTACTAATGGCTTTATTTGCATTGACTCTTTAACACAACAGTGACAGTATCGATAGAACCCAGAGTCCCCGCCCCCTTCACTACACAGCCAATCAAAGACGGTACGGGCAGTTTAATTGGACGCTGTGTGTCTGAATGATCCTGCATGTTCTATGTCATAATGGAATCTCTGCAACTGGTGAAATATAACCATGCTTTAGAGCTCTTCTAACCAAACTATGGAAATGACGTGATGAGGCATTTGACGTGATGATGTCTCGGAACCTGTTCTCCATTCCCATCCCTAGACTGTCTATTCCTGCTGGGATAAATGCCCTTTCATTCTGAGTAGATTCCACTGTTGCAGCCTCTACAAACAAACAATACAGGGTAAGCGTGTATGAGTGTGTGTTTGTGGGTCAGAAAGAGAGAGAGAGAGAAAGAGAGATGTCCCACTGGTGTTTGGCCGAGTCCCAAACTAAATCTGCTTTGAGCATTAAGCCGAGGTGCATCCTAACTAAACCGTGGCAGCGTGTACACAGGCCGGCCTATTATTCACAGAGGCTGAGGGTTTGTTTTGGTGTTGGCTGCCCTCTACGGACCCATTAGACCTGTCCTTTTGTCCGGCGCGCATCATAAACACATCAAAACACTCAAATAAACCCTTCCACTTGGTCCCCGTAACACCTTAATCAATACAGCAGCGCGCCGAGGCGGCAGGAAAAGCTTTTATACATCTCATTTTTCAGCTGCGGTTATAAATTCACGTCCCTGAGAGCAGCGCCACTATCATCAAACTTGATTACTTGAGAGACGAGGCCGAGTTAAATCAAATCATGTAAAATAAGTGGTTTTAAATGGGGCCGGGAGAAAGCGGTTTGTGTAAAGAGGCTGTTGGCTTTTAAACAACGGCGACGGGCTTTGAACGTTTCTCCGAAATTGAGGAATTTTAATACACTCACCCTGGAAGGCCTCGACTCTTCCACACTTCATGGAGCACCAGTGGGATGTTGCCACTCGCTGTGGACGACCCGGCCTAGAGGGAGGGAGGGAGAGAGAGAGAAAGAGAGGGAGGGAAAATAGAGGTGTGATGATGGATAGATCGTCTCATTCGCTTCCTGCTCTTCGGACAGACCCTGTTTAGTCTTCGTCAGCTGAGCTTCCTCCCCCCTCCCAACCCCCCCACTCCCACTTGTTCAGTGTCTCCCTCCATTTCTCCTCCTGGACAGCTGTGTCAGCGCAGGTGACACCTTCAACACCCACCCAGGCGCCCACTAGACAACGCACCCAGACATCTGCCCACCCAAAAATACACTCCTCCTCCTCCTCCTCCTCTGTTTACACAATACAGCTTAACTGGACGTAGACTTTTTAATCCATCACTGTGGAGTGGCAGAGGGGTATGAGAGCTGCTGGAAAAGGGGAGTGAGGGTTAAGTGAGGGTGGGTGATGGTAGCTCAGAGCAGAGAGAAAAAAGAAAGAATCGGGTTAGAATGAAGAAGAAAGAAGGGAGTGCACGCAGAGTATGCATCCGGCATCCATTGAGGCAGTCATAAAGCGCAGATCTCCACTGAGGCCAACAGTGCATTCGTCTTTTCATTCCATAACACTGTTAAACCACAAACCACTAAATATGTGACGTTCCCCTCATTTTTCTCAGCTGATCCTATTGGTTAGTTTAGCTCTAACCATGTCTTTTCAGTGGGTGTCGGTCCATTACCTGGTCTTTGACCAGAAATCTGATTTGTTCAACAGTGGTGGGAAAACTTTTTGGACACCCCATGCACTTGTGATATTATATTACATTAAGAATCACTCTTAAGTCACTGAACTCTGCCAAGTATGTTCCATTCTCAACAGCATCTTAGTTTGATACTCTCCAATGTTAAAGAAGTGTAAGACAATGACAGGCTCTGCCCATTTTCATGGATGAACATTAAAATGTGAAGTGTTTATCTCTGACCCGTGTCTTATCTGTCCACTAGGTTTTATGAAAAGTAGTTTTTTTTGCATATTCCTACTGATGGACAGACAAACAAACAGGTGTGATGATAATAGTTGCAAAAGCTAACTACAACAGAACAGAACAGAATAGAATAGAATAGAATAGAATAGAATAGAATAGAATAGAATAGGCTTTGTTGTTATTACAACACAACAAATATGTATCAAAAACATGTATCAAAAAATATAATATAATAATATAAAATAGTGTGCAATTGAAAATATGTGCAAATTAGACATATACTGTTTGAAAAGATCAAATTTTTTAGCAAAAAAGTAGTATTAAGATGTGCAAATGTAACACTGTAAACAAAGTAAACATACATGTACTAGTGTACAGTATATGTAACAAACGAACAAACTAAATAAATAAGTATATTAATGAAGCAGCATACCATGCTACCTAAACTAAAACAAAATATCACTGGGCGAACTCAAGGGAAGGTTAACATCTGGTCAAAAAAATGCAATTACAATAATCTACACCAAACTTATATTTTTGGGTAGGTAATTACTTATATTTTGAGGAAAATGTATTTTGAAATGAGAAAAAGTTGTGATTTTTTTTTTTTTTTTGAGTTTTAGGAGTGTGAGTGTTTGGAAAGTGACAAAGTTCTCTGCCGTCATTCTGGGTTCATTTTATAAACTCTGATAAATAAAGTAAATTTATTCCAAATACATTGATATTTGACTATTATATTATTTATGTCATATTCTAAACACACATTGTTTAAAATAAATAAATGCATATATCTCTGCAAAATACATTTGAATATAAGGTTATAAGGTTATAAGGTTAATATTATTTGTATGTTGTAAATACTGTTAAAAAATGTATATGATATTGATAATTGAAATAAAAAATGTTTAATTTGATATTTACTTTTGTTGTCCATCTGTGACTCTGACATTTGTCAAAACTCTTGCTATTTAAGTATGATAAAATATTTTTTTCCTCTAACTAATTATTAGGTTGGAAACTAGAGGGTATAAGGTATACACTGAATACATTTTAGGATGAAAATGTTGTAGGAACTTCACTTTTGGAGAACTTTGTAATTCTTGCAAAAAATAGACGTTATTTTTTGTCCGTCTGTGTAGTTTTTGATATTTTTCATTTGAAAATATTTGGAACCAAACTTTGCCCTTCGAGTATGTTTAAGGTGGCATTTAGACCTTTCCAATTACGTGTAATATTTGTCTTAAACTTGTCTGGGTCAAAAGTTATGAATCAAAAAGTAGTGGACTGTCCATCTGTGACCTCGCCCCACTGCAGACTTCATTTTCCCCTCGTGTTAATGGTTCAACTGAATCATTTGTCATGTGTTCTCAGCCTCTTAAAACAAGCTTTTCCTCAGAAATACCTCAAGAATAAACACTAAACTTGAACAAAAACTATATTGAAACTAGTCAATTACTCAAAATATGAAAAAACTGTCTAGTTTTAGTGCTGTCCATAAAGCTGGAATAAAATGTTTTTATGTGTTCTCATGAAATGACGGTGAAAATGTGATTTATTGTTGATAGATAGAGTGTAACTGGGACTATGTAATCACTGCACCTGGTTAAAGGTGATTAATAATGTATATAAACAGGAATAAAAAGATAAATGTCTCTAAAAACAAAATTATTCCAATTTTATGGGTAACCGTGTACGGTCACACTGTAACTAAGACTAAACTGAAATCAATAAACAACTTCAGAAGAGAGAAAAAGTCATGAAAAATTCAAAGGTGTAATAACTGCAGCGTGTATGTCCGTATACACGCCAATCTAAGCTACAGCTCAGTGAGAATGCAGGAAACAGTTTGCAACGTCCGCCATAAATTGTGGTTCCCAGATCTGCTACGAGGAGAGAAAGATTCCCGCATATTTCTTCCTGCACGGGGGGAAAAAATAAAACAGGAAAAAAAAAAAAAAAACCCACCCCTATTCCTGATGTTTCTGTTGGAGACAGGTGGCTGAGAAATGACTCTCTCATCTCCTGGTCTGACAAGTTTTCTTTTCCTTTACCGCTGTGGAATGGTGGAAGGAGGGAACGGAGGAACAGAGTGTCCAAAACATACACACACAAAAGCACACACGCGGCCTGTGTAACTTATGCTGACATACAAAAATATCTTGATACAGCTCCGTCTGTCAGGTCTCTGTGGCCTGTGTGGCTTGCTGGCGTGCTAATTTGTCAGTTTAGTTAACCCGTTAATCCCTGGGCCATTTGTTTCCAGTTCAGTGTTGTATAAAGTAACTGGAAAGTCACACTTGAGTAGAAGTACAGGTACCGACCAAAAAATGACTGTAGTAGAAGTTCAAGTCACCAACGGAAATGTTAGTTAACCCTGTAACGCCAAACGTATCATATTTGATACACGAGTTTTGAAGCCCTCTACATGATCAGTGTGGTATTTTTCTTTTTCTTGAAAAACCTGATGTATACAATTAGATACATGCAATACTCTGATAATCCACCAGGGGGGAGGACTTTGTACACCAGAGGCCTTTCCAGTGACACTACAAGATTATCATTAACCCTTTCATGCATGAATTATGAGAATCTTAATCAAGAGTTTTTTCCTGAGTGTTTTTATTCCTCATTAGACATTAAAAAAAACAATTCGATTGAAAAAATTTTTTATGAACCTATTTTTCATGGAGTTCCAAAAATGTCCACTCAGCTGGACACAATGCATTATATTTTTGAAGCAAAGAAATATATACAGGGTGGGGAAGCAAAATTTACAATATTTTGAGGCAGGGATTGAAAGACAGTGTATGACCAATTAGTTTATTGAAAGTCATGAGAATTTATTTGCCACAAGAAAATGTACATAATAGAAAATGTTTTTATTCTATGTGTCCTCCTTCTTTCTCAATAACTGTCTCCTTGTCCTACTGTCCTCCTTCTTTCACAATAAGTATCTTCCAGACTTTCTGGTAATAGTTTTGCTCATAGTCATTCTCTTCTTTCCATTATAAACAGTCTTTATGGACACTCCAACTATTTTTGAAATCTCCTTTGGTGTGACGAGTGCATTCAGCAAATCACACACTCTTTGACATTTGCTTTCCTGATTACTCATATGAGCAAAAGTTTCTGAAAAGGTATGGATAATAGTGTTAGGTATGATTATGACATCAATATATGTTTGGTTTCAAAACAATTGACGTAGTGCCTGCTGAGAAAAAACAACTAAATGTTCATTGTAAATTTTGCTTCCCCACCCTGTATTTACTGATATACTGTGTGAAAGCTATGAAATAAAAACGTTTTCATGCTGCTGATCTTATGTTTTCTCACATTTTATCATACTCTAATACTAGTCAGTACTCACTTCATGGAGATATAATATGCAAAAAAAAAAAACGTTTTGTTTAAAAAAAAACTGTAAATTGCAGTCTAATAACAATAACAAGCAACCGATTTACACTGAAACATGTTACTGCAGATCAGGTTCATCAAGAATAGCAAAGTTACAGTAATGGTATGAATTGCAGTATATTATGGGATGGTGCATAAGCATCCACTGTTTTGGTTGATACGGAACTAAAACAACAAAACCCCTGAATATACAAGAGAACAGCTGCAGAATAGCTGTCCACTTTTTTTTAAAATTAAAAATAAAAAATGAAAATAAATAAATAAATTAATTAATTAAAAAAAAAAAAAAAATAGCTGTCCACTGTAGTGATCACCATGTATGAAAGGGTTAATGAGGAACTTTGAATTCAGGAATTATCTATTGATTAGACATGTTTGTGTTATATTATGTTTTTGTTTGTTCAAAAATAATAATATTTGAGCACTGAGACCTGATGTATCAAATATGATACCAAATTGAAACTCATACACGGAAATTGATATTTGAAAAAAACTTGTTTTGGTGGTTCAGAAGGACCAATGAAGGCTCCAGTTTCAAAGAACTGGAATTTTCTGTCAATGATTTAATGGTTCAGGTTTTACAGGGTTAAGTTGAAGTCTTTAAGTATCTAGCATTTACTGTACTTAGGCATAACAAGTAATGTAAGCAAAAGTACATGTTGGAATATTACGCTGTAGCTCACATCCACACATTGAGCGCGGACCGTCGTCTGCACTTGTTCATAATGCAATTAGGCCCAATGCCAATCAGCTTCCTGACTTTGTTGCAGTCACCGGTAATCTCAGCGGTGAAAACACCAGATTTACTTTAGTTTATTTTTTGTAATGATACTGTGTGTTAAAAATGTGTCGGAGTAGAAGTATGCAGTTGAGTTAGGAAACATAGTGAAGTAAAAGTGAAAGTACACAGAATAAAACATATTCAGTAAAGTACAAATTCTTCCAAAACATACTTGAGGACAGTAGTGAAGTATTGGTACTTTGTTACTATACAACATTAGTCGCTTTTCCACTGACCCTCAAATTGCGCGAATATAACTTGCACATAAAAATTTACGTAATGGAAATACGACAATTTCGATTAAAAATTTTTGAGCTGGCAAGAGGTGGCTTTTCAGACATAGTGCAATTGGTATGTCATGCAAAACTGCAATGGAAAGACCTTTTTTCTGCAACTAGAGTCACATAAATAAAAAAACGGATGTTGACAGACAAGCGAAGAAGAAGAGTTTTAAAAGAAACATGGCACGGTATGTGTGGATACACCAGGAAACCAAATAAATTTTTTATTTAATACAGGATAGAGGGGTAATATATAATAATAATGAATATATCTGTAAATCAGCACCATATTTATGTTTGTCGCCATGTTTATGGAATGACTTCTCGTGCCATCTCACGATAAAAATTTTTTAAAAAATCATCGCATTTGTGATTTAATGAAACAAACGACATTACGCACTTCTGTTTTTTCAACATTTAATAAATATCGGTAAAGTTTTGCGCAGATGTCCAATGAAAAAGCAACTACTGTTCTAGTCGGAATCTTTTCAATGTAACACAATACAAGGGCTTAGCCGATAGGAAACACTTGATTCATATAAAACCAAGTGATGATCGGAAAACAGCAAAGTTAACACAAAACATCAATAATGTGACGTTTATTTTAGCTCTTCTTCAGCTTGTCTGGTGAGTTTTACCAGAAGAGAAACAATACTTGTACTGTTGGGTCTGTTTACTATTAGCTTAGTGCTGCAAACTTTGTCACATTCATCTGTTTTAGTGAATTAATCATGACGTACGCTGGTCTCAAACTGTTAGCTTGTTTTTTGATATTTGACCTTTTAAGTGCTTTTTGTTTGAGTTGTGTTCTGTTGTCTGACAATTGATTTAATTGAGTTGTTAACTGATGCTCTTCTGGTTAAATCAGGGGTCTCAAACTCATTTTCTTTCAGGGGCCACATTCAGACCGATTTAATGTCAAGTGGGCTGGACCAGTAAAATAATAGCATAATAACCTTTAAATAATGACAACTCCAAATTTTTGTCTTTGTTTTAGTGCAAAAAAACCCAATTAATTTATGAAAATACTTACTTTTATAAACTATTTCAAAAAAAAAAAAAAAAAAGTGAATAACCTGAAAAAAATGAAATTTCTCTAGAAAAATAAGTGTAATTTTAACAATATTATGCCTTAACTTATCATTTTTACATGTGCATAGGGGATCAGCTCTACAAAGACACTAAACACTTCTGTAACAGGCAGAAAATTGTTAAAATTTTGTTTAATTTTCTTTAGACATTTCAGGTTGTTCATATTTGTTCAGGTTATTCACATTTTATTGTTACAGGATAGTTTGTAAATGTAAATAATTTCATGATTTACTATTATTTTTTGCACTAAAAGACAAAATTTTGAAGTTTGTATTATTTATCGGCATAATGTCATATTTTTTCACATCAAACCAAGAAAAAAATATGGACTCATTATTTTTTGTAGGTTATTATGGTATTATTTGACTGTAGATCATATTGGTCTGTATGTGGAACCTGAACTAAAATGAGTTCAATAGCCTTGACTGTGGAATTTTTGCACTTGGCAAATTTATCCCACGGGCCGGACTGGAACCTTTGGTGGGCCGTATTTGGTCCCCGGGCCGCATGTTTGAGACCCCTGGGTTAGACGGATGTGTACAATGTGCATATTTCTATAAGTGTCACGTAGCATTACCGTGGCAACACAAATGGAACTGTGGCTGCCCTCGGTGCCAGGAGGCAAACGGGCTACACAAAAATGCTTCACACCGACATCCACTGGTGTTTACTGGTTTGTAATGTGGCGCTGTGATGGCTGCTGGACGTGGCAGCAACCCGACAGCGACGCCCGTCTTCGCCGCAGTGGCTTCCAGTGGCAGCCAGCGAATGTGGCGGAACATGACATTGATGGCGGTGGTGTGGTTGAGCTGCCAGGCGTCCTGCCAGACTCAGGAGAAGAGCAGCGTTGTACGGTAGCAGCGTAGGAGGCGTAGCGCAGCAGCAGCAGCAGTGTGTGGCGGACCAGGCGCCTTGCCAATGCACAGCCCAGGGCGGCGTGGCAGGAGTCTGTGTCCTGGAGGAGGCTTCGCGGGTCCAGCTGAACCCCGCCTGCTTCAGCCTCCTCATCTGCGCCGGGACACCCGCCATACAACGCCGCTCTTTCATTCAGCCGGGCCTCAGAAAAGAAGAACCCCTCTCCCCTGCTGCTCGGCGAAGGAAACTAATGTGACAAGTTCCAACACCCACATTTCCTTCACTCTGTCCGATCCAAACCGTCCATCCCCGTCAACGCTGACCCTGCTCTCCACGTCTCCTCCTGTTTTACTCTCCTGTCTGGACTTGTCATCTTTTTGCTGCTTCAGTCTCACGTGAAATCAAAAAAGGGATCTGGCAGTACGAAATGTTTAACCTTTCACAGCGCGAATTCAGATCCAATATGTTACTGTAATAACTCCTGGAACTTCTCAAAAGGACAAAGAAACAGGCTTTAGCGTTCAAAGTTCCCCACAGCTGGGCCAAACGAGTCGGAAAGCATTTTTCACACTATTTTTCTCTTAACAGATTACAGATCTACTGTATTTCCTAGGTAACACTTCACTTTTACAAATAAATATGGCCTCAAGCTTTGGCATCAAGTCTTTGCGGCAGCGTGAGTTTAACCCATAAAGACCCACTGTGACTTTTATGTCAGTTATGTGTGTTTTTCTTTTGTTAGTATTTGTCTCTGTATTTGTTCTTCGATTACCATTTAGCATTAACTTTGTATCTGCTTACCCATTGGATGTATGTTTGTCCCTTGGTTGTTTATTGTAAAGTGTCTTTGAGTACTTAGAAAAGCGCTATATAAAACTGATGTATTATCATTATTATTATTAGTTCTCAAATTAACCCTTTCATGCATAGTGGTCACTACAGTGGACAGCTGTTTAAAGGGATTCTCTTATATATTTATGGATTTTGTTGTTTTAGTTCCATATCAGCCAACACAGTGGACGCTTATGTATCATCCCATACACTGTAATTCATACCATTACTGTAAATTTGCTGTTCTAGATAAATCTGATCTGCACTAACATGTTTGACTGTAAAAAAAAAAAAAAAAGCTGATTGTTATTAAACTGTAATTAACAGTTTTGTTTTGTTTTTCCATATTATCTATATGCAGGTATTGTTAAAATGTGAGAAAACATCAAATTAGCAGCATTAAAAATGTTTTTACCTCATAGTATATCAGTAAATACATGTTTCTTTACTTCTAAAATTAAATGCATGATGTCCAGCTGAGTGGACATTTTTGTAATTCCATGAAAAATAGGCTCATTAAAAAAATTCAATCACATTGGGGTTTTTTTCCATGCCTATAGAGGAATAAAAACACTCAAGAAAAAAATCTTGACTGAGGTTCTCATAATTCGTGCATGAAAAGGTTAATTTTTCTCTTTTTTTAACCTTTCTCAAGCAATTTATCACTGCTTATTATAATATTATCCTCTGTATTTTGTGGAAATTGTGTATTTTCCTATATTTAATTCACTGATCATGTCTATGTTCATAAAAGCTCAGAATAAAGTTGAGGTTTATCATATCAGAAACTGAGAAAAATGAAGAAGAAGGGACTTTTTCGACAAAGATATTAATAACTTAAGGTAAAAACAAGCGTCTCCATCCACTGTCGTTGATCCAGCTCCATGGGTTTTACTGGTGAATCAATATTGTAGAAGATGACAGTGTTTCCACGGTAACTACAGAGCTTCTGAACGTCCAAATGGGTCATATCTGATGACCATGAAAAGATGAATAACTGTATTTTACACCAATTATTGACATGGATTGATAAGATTAGTGGATCAACAGGTATTAAACAGTTACATCAGTAGATGGTTTTGATTGCAGGTGGATGTTTGGGTCTTTATGGATTAATATTTATTAATTTTAGTTATTTATGTCTTTTTGATAAAAACTGTGCCACATCTTTACTTCTATCTTTTCATACATCTTTACATTAAACCTTTATCGGGCAAGTGACTATTTTTGGTCATTTCCACAAACATTAAAAGACAGTGACATCAACAGTTACAATGAGAATAGTGAGGGAACAATCTCAGGTCCAATGTGGTCTACAGGGTCTGTAAGGTCCATCTCTGCATGAACAGTGAGTGTACCTGTTTTGTTAGGTACCATGAAGTAATGGTACTAATGTAAGGAATGATGTTCAAAGGGAGAATGTGGATGTGGACAGGGGTCTGGATCAGCACGCATGTTGGTTTAATGTTCTAAAACTGATGTTCCTTTCACTTTACATGTGTTTTTCTTGTATTTTTTTATATTTAGAGATAGAGATTGGGGGTAGGAGTATATAAGTTTTTACTTATTCCTACTCCTTTTTGAGCATTAAAATTGTACTTATTTTTTATTTTATTTTTTTCTGTTTTTTGTTTTGTCTACTTACCAATATTTTATGTCTTGATTGTACTGCACTATATTTGTCTTGATTTCACTGTCTACATGTTTGAAATAAAGATTAAAAAAAAAAAAACTTCTTGGACTGTTTTTTTTTTTTTCCAATTACAGATAAGGAACCACATATGGTAACTTGACTGACTTTGATTTTCTATATAACAATAAAAAAAATTTGAGGAATTTGACAAAAGTAATAAAGTCTTGTTATGTCCTCCAATAACACACTAAGGTTGAATTTTTTAAATATACAGTATTTCTGAGTGCTCTATAAAGGTTTACATACAGTTTTCAAATACTTGTACTTAAGTATTTCCATTTTGTGCTACTTTGAAATACAATTACAATACAGAAAAAAATTATTAGACCATCAAAAGTCATCAAAAACAACGGTTATGCAATCCAGTACTAACTCCTGTGTGTATCATGTGACTAAAACAGACAGAAGAAAACATGGAATGCCTAAAAGCACTGTTTTTGTCAGTACAATGTCATAAATACTGATGTAAGAACTGAAGTGATTTTGGTTATTATCAAGAAAACCATAGAAAATAGCTAGATATCAGCACTGAAATTAAACTCTTATGAGCTATTTTGTTGCTATCATTATATTTGTCCAAACAAATGTACCTTTAGTTGTACCAGGCATTAAAATGAACAAGAAATTGAAGAAAACAAGCGGTGGTCTAATAATTTTTTCTGCAACTGTACATAAAATGGAAGCATTACATAAGTGAATATTATACTTTTGACTTTACTACCATTATTTCCTACATATATCATACTTTTGACGTAACAGACATATGATACATGTATATGGTATGATGTACGATAGTATTGTCTAGTGTCTAAAACTGGTTCCAAGACATTAACCCTTTCATGCATAGTGGTCACTACAGTGGACACCTATTCTCCAGCTGTTCTCTTGTATGTTCATGGGTTTAGTTGTTTTAGTTCTTTGTCCTCCTGAGACCCAGCAATGCATTTTTGTCCTCGGTAAGGGACTACAGTTTGACAGTTTCACACACAAAAAAAAAAAAGAAATGCTGTTCATTGCGAAGGACATTCCATTAAAAAATAAGTTAATGAAAATAATTATAATAATAATAAATAATACAAAAAAAAAAAGCTAAAAATGTTCACTTTCCTGGGTCTTAGAAGGATATCAACCAACACAGTGGACGCTTGCGCATCATCTACACTGACATTCAGACCATGACTGTAACTTTGCTATTCCTGATAAACCTGATCTGCACTGACATGTTTGAGTGGAAATCAACTGCTAATTTTCTCAAACAAAAAGTTTTTTTTTTTTTTTTTGTTGCGTATTATCTCCATAACTAGTATTAGAATATGATAAAATGTGTGAAAACATGAGATTAGCTGCATTAAAATATACATATATATATATATATATATATATATATATATATATATATATATATATATATATATTTCATAGTTTTCACACAGAATATCACTTTATGATGATGAGTTTTAAATATATGTTTCTTTGCTTCAAAAATCGAATGCATGCTGTCTAGCTGAGTGGACATTTTTGTAACTCTGTGAAAAAAAGATTCATAAAAAAGAAAAAAATTCAATCGCATTTTTTTTTTCATGCCTAAATAGGAATAAAAACACTGAGGAAAAAAATCTTGATTAAGGTTCTCATAATTCATGCATGAAAGGGTTAAAATTCTCTTGTATCTGAAATATTACAGTCGAGCTGCTGCACTTTTTGACATTTTAAAATATACTTTTATGGCAAGGCTTTTACTTGAGGCCCATTCTGAAGTCAGGCTTTTGACTTGTAATGGAGTATTTCTACTTTTACTTAAGGATGTGAGCACTGCTTCCACATCTGTTCAACTGACCGTCATCAATCTAAAGGCCTGCGAGGTGTTCTTTCCAAGCTTACCTGCGGTGTGGTAAGTGAATCAGAAACTTGGCCTTATAAAGTTAGAAGTGAACCTCGGTGATGCAGCGCAGGCCAAGTCCTTTGCTGGTGGTAAATTACAGCAGCTGCGTTTCAAATAATGTTTACAGGAAGCTTTTGTACCGCGCTGTTCCACCGTCGGCCAACGCACCACGTCAATGCTGTCGGAGTGTTTTGTTAATTCTTATTTGTCATTAGTTAAGATGGGATGGGGGGTGGGGGGCAGACAGTGGTGAGGGAGGGAACACCATGTCTTCTTCAAGGACAGTGAGTGTGTGTGTGTTTGCGTGTTTGTGGGGGGGCTGACTGGGGGGGGGGGGCTCTGAACTCACTACCCTTTGCACACACCCACTCACAGGACATCATGAGGAAAGCCAGACATAGAGTTAGTGAGCCAAAAGTGAAAAAGAAGAGGTAGAGAGAGAGAGGAAGAGGAGGGATGGGGTGGAGGGGGACGGGTGGAGGGGGAGGGGGGGGGTTCAGTCTGAGAGGATACAGGACTGATGTTGGAATGGATCACCCGATGGCCTCCTGTGATTGGCTGTTACCGTTGCTATGGCAAATGCGATGGCGCTTGCACGACTGTATCAGCTTTATTGTACTTTTACTTTTCTTTAACCCTTTCACGCATGAATTATACCTTAATCAAGATTTTTTTTTTTTCCTGAGTGTTTTTTTTTTCTCTTTAGGCATTAAAAAAAACAATGTGATTGAAAAAAATTTTTATGAACCTATTTTTCATAGATTTGCAAAAATGTCCACTCAGCTGGACACCATACATTTAATTTTTGATGCAAAGAAACATGTATTTACTAATATACTGTGTGAAAACTATGAAATAAGAACATTTTTAATGCTGCTAATCTGATGTTTTCTCACATTTGAACATACTCAAATACTAGTCGTTACTCACTTCATGGAGATAATATGCAAAAACAACCCAAACTTTTTGTTGTTAATTACAGTCTAATGAAAATAACAAGCAATTGATTTACACTCAAACATGTTACTGCAGATCAGGTTTATCAAGAACAGCAAAGTTACACTAATGGTATCAATTGCAATGTATGGGATGGTGCATGAGTGCTAAATGTGTTGGCTGATGTGGAGCTACAACAACAAAATCCATGAATATAGAAGAGAACAGCTTTGAATAGCTGTCCACTGTAGTGACCACTATGCATGAAAGGGTTAAAGGGCTCATATTTTGCTAAACCCACTTTTATTAGTCTTTGGTTCATTTATTTGTGTATTTGGACCCTAATAGTTCAAAAAGTTTGAATTTGAACCCTCCAGGTGCTGCAAAGCTATCTGTATATTCATTCCGGCAAAAATCGAGTGCATTTCTACAACCTGTTTTAATTCCGTCTTAATTTGTTACGTTTTATAACTTGTTACGTCACAACATTTGCACACATAAGGTCAAGATTTCCGACGAACATTTCTCAGAGTACGCCATAATTGTTTGTCAGCAGCAGCGGTTGTAGTCCATACTGAAAATTGTCCAAACTTCGAGCCAGTTGCCTAAAATGTTCAGTTGTTGGTTGTATTAACGAATTCAAGTGTCTGAACAGGACAGAAAGCACGGTCAGCAACCTGGAAGGGGTGGGGCATGAAGTGGCTCGTTTGCATTTAAAGGGCCAGTGCTCAAAATGACCTTTCTGGTGTCATTACTCAGAAATATTGTTTAAGATGGACCTGTGGAGTTGAATTAATGAGGAATTCAGACCCAAGCATAGCATTTACAGTTTATGTAGACCACAGGGACATGTTTTAAAATGTATAATGCCATTTAATAAAGCAAAATATCACGCCTATAACTTCACTTTATTTACTACTTTTCAAGTTGGGAGGTTATGAAATGTCTTGTAATGCTTTGCTACATATTAGTTCATGATAAAGTAGAACTTAAACTCTCAGTGACTGACCATCATTTTGATCATTTAGTGCCTTGTCTTGTTGTGCGGTATCACTTTCAGCTCTGAGACTATTTTATGGATTTTTACAAACCTTGTGGTTTTAGAGACCTGCTGAAACCTTTCTTCTGTAAAATCGTCATTCACAATAGATCTGTATGATCATATTATGTGGACTTTCATTCATTTATTCATTTTACAGACTCACTTAATTCTATGGAGCATCATCAGGGGAGGGGCTGGACTGACACTGGCATATTCACACTAACAGGTCATTTAGAGTGACCAGGTAACCTATTATTTCAGACAGTGGGGGGGGGG
This sequence comes from Sphaeramia orbicularis, assembly GCF_902148855.1. NCBI lineage: Eukaryota > Metazoa > Chordata > Actinopteri > Kurtiformes > Apogonidae > Sphaeramia > Sphaeramia orbicularis. The sequence goes on along the minus strand of NC_043961.1, from coordinate 22,743,462 downwards.
GACAAAGCACCAGGACAGAACCCATGCAGACAGGGGTAGAATTAATCTTGCACATATCTGTTTTACCAACAGAAAAGAGGAAAATCCATTGTTTATGGTGTAAATTTGATATGATGTGTTTTTGTGACATATTAATAGTGATTAGTGCGTTGAATGCTAGCTTTTATCAGCACAGGTAAATCTACATAGATAGGGATGGGAATTGAGAACCGGTTCTTTTTGAGAACCGGTTCCCAGTAGCTCGATTCCTTGGAATCATTTGCCTACCTGCTTAACGATTCTGCTTATTGATTCTGCCTTCGTTGTTCATGCGCGATGATGTCATGCATACGCTGCATTGTTTTGGTCAGAACATAGCCAACATGGCGTTGAGGCAGAAACGGTCTAAAAAGACGACACCAGGTCCACTTACTTGGAACACTTGCAAAGCTTCCATGTCTTCAAAAGGGTGGAATCCCTCCAATATCCTCAAACATTTGTCCACAGCATGTGAATCATTTACAGGAATGTCACGTATTTGATACGCTACTGAGCGGCGCTTGTGAATGTAGCAACAGAGAGAACACTGGGCTGGTTCCGGTCTGGGCAACAAATGTCGTAACTCTTCAAATGCAAGTTTCCGAAGGTAAGAAGGGAAAGGAAATGAGGTGCACAACAACGGGAGACAAGCCGAACCGAGTTGAGCCGGTTCCACGTAGTAGAGATGCAGCAATAGAGGAATTAGTAAAGCATCTTCAGTTTCACTTTCACTGTACACCCCCCCGAACCGGGCCAGCGCCATCCGTTATTATTATTTGTACATACTGTATATGTTATAATTTCTGTGCAGAGATGGAAATATAAAAGACAGTTAATGCAAACACACCCGTTTGTACTCTTTTATTCCCTCACCCAATGAGAATCGATAAGAGAATCAATAAGGAATCGGATCGATAAGCAATATCGATATCTTTTTTTTTTTCAACCAAATCCTTCCCACCTAATTTGTGTTAATTTTCACTTATTGACCATACAAGTTCCAAAGTTTAAAAGTGAAGAACCACAAGGTAGGAACTTCCATGAGCTTCACTTGTTTTCAATGTTATTCTTTCACTAATTCAGTTGTGGTGCACAGGAATACTGAAAAGAAACTGAGAGAATCCAAGCTTTCCAACAAGGTACTGAATGCCTGTATCGCCAAAAGTTTTATTGTAGAAACTGGCAACAAAATGGCGACTGGATCACTGCCAATCCGGCGGGAATGGAGATGTTAATACTAGCAATAACAGGATCACTGGGAACAATTCATCCAAGACCAATCAATTTGTCAAATATTCATATAAATAAGCAAACGGTTAAGTTAAAATAAAGCTACATGATAAACATTAGCACTAGCTGCATCAGCACATAATTCAATCTAGCATCAACTAATGAAATCAGAGCCATGTAGCAAAACCACATCATAGTGGAGTTGATCTAATCTGTTCTAGAATCAGCTGGTTAAAAGGGGGACCCTGGACCTTCTGGCTCCATGACAGGCAGCCTGGAGATGGAAATTCCTACAGTTCTGGCCCTAACACTAACCATGCACACAAACATGTCTTCCCGACACTGTCCATAGTCCAGATCAGATGATAGATGTGCTCTTGTGACTCAAAACTGTCCCTGTGCTACCTCGGCCTGTGTTGAAATTTGCTCAGGCTTCGGGCCCGCTCAGCTCGCCGCCTGCGAGGCATCACCTGACAGCCGTGTTTAAAAGTGGCTGCCAGAGGAGGTGGTGGTGGACTGTGTGTGTGTAAGTGTGTATACCTTAGCGAGCATGATCCTGGTCTTCGCCACGTCAAGAGGAGTGGTAACAAATGCCGCTACTGCACCTACAAAGACACAAACACACATTTAGCGAAGTGCAAACATAAAAGGGCCTCTTTGCTCTTGGAGGAGACTTTAAATATTAAAAATAAACCTATAAAACAGTTCAATTACTTAAGCAAACTTACAGTAACCCAGTAATTCAGCAGTAAACAGTGGAACTCTTGGCCCTTCACTCCATTAAGTTCATAAAAATGATAATATTCCCCATCTGAGACCTTCCCTGTTATTTGACCACAAAAACCAGACAGACATTTACACCCCCCTTCACATGAACTCACACACATACACACACACTTGCTCTGAGGAGTTTTATAGAACAGTTACACCCTAACTTCCCTCCATCACTCCAAGTTGGAAGCCAGAGGGGCCGCAAGATCCAGAGGCAGTCCCAACTGAGCCACAGTGTGTGTGTGTGTGTGTGTGTAAGTGAGAAAGTGTATGTGTGTGTATGTGTGTCACTTTGCCACAAACATAGCAACTGTTCTCTGTAAACATATCCATATGGGCCACCGAGGAGCACCGAGACTGTAAGTGAGATGAGGATACAGGAAAGCATTACGATTAGTGTGGTGTAACACACCGTTACATTTTACTGGTTAATGTTTTCTTATTATAACGGCATTTAAATATATATTTTTTTTCTTTCTTGGGCTGAAAAACACACATTTCAACGAGGATAAAAAGATACAGCCCTCTTACTTAGTGTAGGCTGCTTTGTAATATTCTTGGACAGCAGTAAAAGGATGCTTCATCCCAATAAATCTTACACCCGGAGCGCTGAATTGGAGGATCTAAATTTGGCTGAAAAACCATGTGATGTGTTCAGAGCGAGAGATGAAGGTTAGACGCAAATCAGCCGCTGATGTAATCTCGTCTCGGTCTAGTCCGTTTTCACTAGACTGTGGTTCAAACGGGGTCAAGCCCGTCGTAAGTCAATGCGAGGTACTAGTGGAGATATTTGGGATGATTAAACGCGCCTGTGTGAGCATTTCCAGTGTCAAGCAGATTATGTATGAGTGAAAGAGAGAGTGTGAAGTGCAATGTAAGGGGAAGTGACTGAAACTTGAGCATCCCTCTTGGACAGCAGCTCAGCTGCATCGGGACGTGAACTTGATTCCTACCCTGGACCGACACCCCTCATATTCCCACCCCACCCCAACACACACACCACTAGCCCCTTCACCTTCTGTCCTTTTGACTCCTTATATTGTTGTCCTGGATCCTCAATATTACATTCTTTTCAAACCATTCTCCAAATATGTGGGAAAAAAAGCAGAAAGGAGAGGATGTCTGGTATTCATTTTGTCATGTCTTTTTGATGGGATATTACTCATAAAAAACAAACTCTATCATCTCTTTATTTGCATATTTTTAGGGCTGTCAAAATTAATGCGTTAACCTGGATTAATTCATTATCATGATGAATCCAATTAAAATTTTAACGCAATTATCCCATCTGCAGCACAGAATGACTCTGAACGTCTCTGCCAATGCATTTGGGGCAGTTTGTCCAAGTAGAGTTACTGTTGTGCATGAGCAAATGGGCAGTTGATCCAGTAGTGACAGGCAGCAGAACCAGCCCATACAGATGGAAGACGCTAAACAGCATGTTGGCCCTCTGGATGGAAATATGAGGACAAAAAAAACCCACGACAGAACAGTTGTTTCAAGTGGTTTGGTTGAAACTGTTTAATAAACATGTTTTGTGCATATATATATTCCCTTCTTTCTTGAGTCTGTTTGCTCAAGTAAAATGAAACACTATTAATATAGATTAAAAATGAATGATATTGAATCATGATTAATCTAAATTAATCCACAGCAACCCTGTGATTAATCTGATTAAAACTTTTAATCGTTTGACAGCACTAATTTTTTTTATACCTAGTCTTGGCATTAGTGAGTTACCAGCTATATATGGTTGCAGAAGATGTTTTGTATGTTAACCCTTTAAGTGCCATAGTTGCAATGTTGTGACAAACAACACAACTGAATGACACAGACAGCTTTTGGAAATCTTGATATCAAAATTGAATATTAAAAAGAACAAAACTCTGACACCTAAAGGGTTAACAGTTGTATTTTAAAAGTAAAAGAACTGGTTTTAAAGTCGACTTTATTCCACCACCAACTGCTGCGTACCATTACATACTTTTAAATCCTTTATTTAATTTCCTAATCAAGACTTTGCTCAGGAGACTTTATCTGTAGTGTTTCGATTACTATACACTGAATACAACCATTGTTCCATTGTTTAAGAGACAGATTTACAGTATTTAGATGTAATACCATCATTATCGGTTTATAGGCTTTATGTGACTCGTTATGGTCTTTTCCTTTTCCCAAAATGACCTCCACTTTTGTCTTTATCTCATACATATTTTCATTCCTTTTGTCTCAGTTTGCCCTTGTTCCAACATCTCCTGTCTCCCTTTTCTCTTCCTCTGTTCTGATTCCTCTCTCTAGGTCCAGGTTCAGGTCTCGGCTCCTTGGGGTGCTGTATGCTCCACCCCCAACCCTTTCCTCCCCTCTACCCCCCCACCTTCACTTCCACCACTGCATTGCCCCTGGAGCAGCTAACCTCAATCTTCCTGTCCTGTCTGGCGCGCTGTAGTGCTGTAAGAGTTATAGACTGAAAGCTGCAACCGTCCAACAATTGCTCCACGGGCTGGTCTGTGGACTGTTGTTCTTCTGGAATATGTATTTTGATTGCGGTTCTGCATTTTCATCACGTACAAGGTGCAGATTGGGTGGAAAGATAAATGATGTGATACATTTTTTATTCAGAGCTAGAGTTCTTGAGGTTAACAGTGTATTATATCAGTGTGACCCCCCCATCCCTTCAATTTCAACTCCAGTCAAAAGATATTGTGGAGCACAAGTTCAATGTCTGCAACAACAGTTTGACATTTTTTCTAAAGCTCTTTGTTTGGTAAAAGTCTGGCTTTCAGGAAGTGAGAAAAAGGATGGATATTTCCATTGTGCAGGAGCAGAATTATCAGTTTGTGCATCATGGTACCTTTGTTACATGAAAAACAACAACCTCCAAGCTACAACTACACCCTAAAAATGGCAAGACACACTTCTTTCCATGGGCTGTTTTTAATTGTAAGGTTTTAGTTCTTTTTATACCAGAAAATACTCAAAATCTTGTGCATGTTCCACCAAAACAACTTCTCTTTTAACACCTACTTGCAATTGCAGTCAACGACAACCAAAAAGTAGCCAAAAACAACCCAGAACCACTTATTTCACATATTTCAGAACAATAGTAGAGGGTACTAGACCAAAGCCCTGTGGGACTACTTTGGTAATATAACTAGTCAGCTAGGTTTGTCCATTCTAATGTTAGCTGTAGCTAAAATCTGTTTTGTCTTACAATTTTGTGCTTAAGTGGCAGACTCAAATAGATGAAGACGGTTGTGTTTAAATTGGTATCAATCACACGACTGTTTAACCTCTTGTTGCTGGAAAAAAACAATAAAACACCAACTCAAACCAGTATTAATTTCACCAAAATTCATTATAAAGGTTCATTATGCAAGGTTGGCCCATGTTCATATGGTTACGTGAAGTAAATAATAGAGTTTGAGGTTACCCAACTCCACTTCTAAGCTGATATTATCTAATGCCGCGTTTCCACTATATGGTATCGGCTCAACTCGGCTCAACTTAACCCAGCCTTTTTGCATTTCCATTACGAAAAAGGACCGGGAATCTGGTACCCAGTATTAGTTTTTTTTGGTATCGCCTCCGTCGAGGTTCCAGGACTGGGGACCAGATACTAAAATGTGACGTGTAACACTGCAGACCACTGATTGGTCAGAGTCGTCTCTTTGACCCGCTGTTTTACAAAAAACAGATGTGGAAGTTGACAGTAAATATAGAGGTAGGTTAATCCACACGATGACAGCCCGCAAAACTACACCATGGTTTCAAACGTAAAAATTCAGCTTGAGCTTGATGAGACAACACGCAACAAGCGAGTTTATCAGCAACTCTCTGAGCAGACGACACGGAGGTAACGCGCTCCATCGCTATGACGTCAAGGTACTGTAAAGTCGGTAGTATCCTGTAATGGAAACGGTCTCCAGGAATAGGACCTGGTACCCGAGTTGAGTCGAGCTGGTTGCACGTAGTGGAAACGCAGCATAATGTTGCTACTGCAGAGGAGCAGAACAGATACACCGAGACACTCCTCGATGAAGTGTGTCAAGATTTTTGTGGAAAGAACAATCTACCTACACAGTCCTACACATAAAAATCCTATATGTATGTGCATTTCACATCGAGTACTTGTATTAGTGTATACTTATATGCTGTACACTGCATACATAGTTGAGAAATGTGCAAATTTTGACAAGCTTTTACCATTTAACTTAACTTTTTTTTTTTTTTTTTAAATTTGTCACATTATTAAAGATTCGTCTGTAACTGAGGGGGAAGAGCTGGTTGTCTTTGACCAGAGGGTTGACGGTTCAAATCCCGCTCCATCCCAGTCATGTGCCACGAGACACCTCACCCTCCCAGCCTCCAGTGTATGAATGTGAATGGATGTTTGGTGGTGGTTGGAGAGGTCATCGGCACAGATTGGCATCCACATTTCCATCAGTCTACAGCAGGGGCAGCAGTGGATACAGATGTAGTTCACCAGCACCAGTGTGTAGCTGTCAGCTGAATGAATAATGGCTTCAGTGTAAAGCGCTTTGAGTGTCTAGAAAAGTACAATATAAATCCATTACATTATTTACTAAATTGTACTTCTATATGTATAAAACAGTTTTTGAAATAAATGAATGAATTGTTTATTGTGGTTTGTACATTAATCATTGCACTTAGTATAATATTTATAATAAACATAAAAACCAAAAACAGGAATAGGTTAAAAGCAAAAGCTTATTTTGTATTTATCCTTTTCCCCTGATCCTCTGCTTACATTAAATTAAACGTGTACAGCATTGAGCATTCTCATTATAACAAAAAAATCAATAACAACAAAAACACATCTACTATCTCAACCTGATATTCCTAAATGACTTTAAACTTAAGGCATTATTTTAAACTTTGTCAGACAAGTGATCAACTCAAATTCATGATCAAGTCCATCCCATAATTTCACAGCCACAACCGAAATACATCTAGACTTCACCTCTGTCCTCACTTTAGTCCATTCAAAATATAAAGACCTCTTAAATTATAATTAATCTTTCTTAATTTAAAGAAATATTGAATGCTATTTGGAACAATATTATTTTCTACTTTATAAATCATCTTTAATATTAAATGACCTCGAGTAGTGTTTGATTACACTATGATTACAACTGCTTCCACTTTGTAATATGTCTAGACAGTAATCGTTGTGAATCTGAAGTGTCCGGTATTCTATACTCAACTTTCACAGTGTTTTGAGCGTTCATCTGGATGCTTATATTGGATATTTTGCTGTAACTGACCATGTGAACACCGGCTCCAAATAATAAATGTAAGTACAGATATGAGACAAACTGCTGGAAATGGAGCTTGGTAACTTTGTCAACCAGTATGTGAACGCAAGTATGTGCAAATCTTACGTATTGAACCATAACACATAAAATCATCCTTTTGTCCATTACTATTTGTGTATATAATTATACAAGTCCAATTATTCATCCTAAACTGTACATTTAATTTACAGGGTGGGGAAGCTAAATTTACAATGAACATTTAGTTGTTTTTCTCAGCAGGCACTACATCAATTGTTTTGAAACCAAACGTATATTGATGTCATAATCATACCTAACACTATTATCCATACCTTTTCAGAAACTTTTGCCCATATGAGTAATCAGGAAAGCAAACGTCAAAGAGTGTGATTTGCTGAATGTACTCGTCACACCAAAGGAGATTTCAAAAATAGTTGGAGTGTCCATAAAGACTGTTTATAATGGAAAGAAGAGAATGACTATGAGCAAAACTATTACCAGAAAGTCTGGAAGATACTATTAAAGAAGAATGGGAGAAGTTGTCACCCGAATATTTGAAGAACACTTGCGCAAGTTTCAGGAAGCGTGTGAAGGCAGTTATTGAGAAAGAAGGAGGACACATACAGGGTGGGGAAGCAAAATTTACAATATTTTGAGGCAGGGATTGAAAGACAGTGTATGACCAATTAGTTTATTGAAAGTCATGAGAATTTATTTGCCACAAGAAAACTGACATAATAGAAAATGTTTTTATTCTATGTGTCCTCCTTCTTTCTCAATAACTGCCTTCACACGCTTCCTGAAACTTGCGCAAGTGTTCTTCAAATATTCGGGTGACAACTTCTCCCATTCTTCTTTAATAGTATCTTCCAGACTTTCTCGTAATAGTTTTGCTCATAGTCATTCTCTTCTTTACATTATAAACAGTCTTTATGGACACTCTGACTATTTTTGAAATCTCCTTTGGTGTGACGAGTGCATTCAGCAAATCACACACTCTTTGACGTTTGCTTTCCTGATTACTCATATGGGCAAAAGTTTCTGAAAAGGTATGGATAATAGTGTTAGGTATGATTATGACATCAATATATGTTTGGTTTCAAAACAATTGACGTAGTGCCTGCTGAGAAAAAACAATTTAATGTTTCTTTGTAAATTTTGCTTCCCCACCCTGTAGAATAAAAACATTTTCTATTATGTAAATTTTCTTGTGGCAAATAAATTCTCATGACTTTCAATAAACTAATTGGTCATACACTGTCTTTCAATCCCTGCCTCAAAACATTGTAAATTTTGCTTCCCCACCCTGTATGTGTCCAGACTGTCTTTTCTTTACAGAACTGGTTTTTTTTTTTTTATTTTGAATATAAAAAAAGGAAAAAAAACATTTGAAAAGGCAAAATAAATTGTAATGTCTTGCTTTTATTATCACACTATACTTTTAATATCAAACTATGCTGAATCATATCCCCTGTCTCACATCATATCATTAAATTCTTGCCAATATACAATCCTATACAAATATTCCAACCCAATTCATTAATCTTTATCAAAACTCTAAAATTTAAATTTCAGTTCCAGCTGACTGACAGTGGCGTTCTCATGCTGAGTTTGAATGAAGCCGTGCTGTAATTATGTGTGATAATAACTAAGCTCAAGGTGCCAATAAGACAAATACAGGTGCAAGTTGCCCTGCCCTAACAGGATAGTCAACCACAGTGTACACACCCACACAGTCCTGAGGTGAGGTGTAATTAGACAAATAAAGAGGCTGTGATAGAGTTGTTGATAAATTTAAGGCCTAAAGAGAGCTGTCAGAAAGACTTAATATGTTTATGTTGAAATTGGACTCCTTATTGACTCGGGATAACTGAGAAATTGATAGTAACTTGTAGCCTGAATCCATTGTGTTGAATCCGCTGTTTTGATTCACACTAGTTGCCGTATTTTCCTTCATCCTCCTCGTCTTGTTTCCACTCCACTCCCTTTCCCAACGTTCCCTCTCCCTCTTTTAAAAGGGCTTCAGGCTCCAGTGCTCAGGAGGTCGCACAGCTGCAGGGGCCCATACCCGGGACCCGGCCCCCTCTCATCCCTCCGCTGTCTCTCCCCTGATACTCAGCCAGGCAGAGACACAACCATAAAGTCTGCTTTGGTTTGACTTTCAGTTACTGTTATGGCAATAACACAGGCAGAACGTATGGAGGGTTTCCAATTTAGTGCTGTTTAGTAACGATATTTAAAATGACAGGGGTTGTTTGTTGTTTACCAGGGTGCTTGCTCTTTATCCAAATAAATTCTAGACTTTTTCAGACATTTTCAAAACTGCTATTTTTTCCCCAAAATCTTGACTTTTATACCAAGTTTATTATCGTTAACGAAAACTAATGAAATGATGAAAACTAGAATTGTAAAAACACTTTCATTAACTGAAATAAATAAAAACGATAATTAAAAGAAAAAAAAAAACCCGATAACTAACTGAAACTGTATTGTATGTTTACAAAACTAACTAAAATGGATAAAAATTATGGATAAAATTCCCTTCGTTTTCGTCTTTGTCAATGTCGGACTGATACGAAATCGATTTATTTTGCTCTAGCAATGTTAGCTAGCGGCACCGTACAACACTTCACGGTCCGTCACTTGTGCTTTACAGTCGTATTCTGGTTCGCACTCTACCTGGAAACATGGAGACTAAAGTTGGGAGAAAGCAGCAGAGTCCTATCTGGGATTTATTTGAATATGACGGAAAAGAAGATAAAAGATATGACAAAACTAAAACTAAACTAAAACTAAGCATTTAGAAAATAACGAAAACTTACAAAAACTAGCAAACCTGCTCTAAAAACAAATTAAAACTAAGTGAATTAGAGAAAAAAAAGTCAAAACTAAATAAAACTAAACTCTGATAAAAAAAATCAAAACTGTTATAACCTTGTTTTATACTTGCGTGCCTACTTTTTTGGTTGAGATTGTACCTGTTGTGTGTAGTACAGGGTTCCTACAGGTCTCTACAGGTCAAATTTAAGATTTTTTTTAAAGGCGTGATATTTGGCTTTTTTTTAAATGGAATTATACATTTTAAAACCTTTCCCTGTGGTCTACATAAACTGTAAATGCTAAACTTGGGTCTGAATTCTTCATTAATTCAACTCCACAGGTCCATCTTCAACCCTATTTCTGAGTAATGACACCAGAAAGGTCGTTTTGAGCGCTGGCCCTTTAAATGCAAATGAGCCACTTCACGCCCCACCCCCTCCAGGTTGTTGGCTGTGCTGCTCTGTCCTGTTCAACCAACAACTGAACATTTTAGGTAATCAGCTCGATGTTTGGACATATTTTCAGTATGGACTACAACCGCTGCTGCTGACAAACAATTATGTCGTACTCAGAGAGATGTTTGTTGGAAGTCTTGACCTTATATGTGCAAAAGTCGTGATGTAACGAATTATAGATGCAACAAATTACGCTGGAATTAAACCAAAATGAATATAAAGATAGTTCTAGGGTTCGAATTCAAACGCTTTGAACTATTAGGGTCCAAATACACAAATAAATGTACCAAAGACTAATAAAAGTGGGTTTAGCAAAATATGACCCCTTTAAGACTACTTAAAAACAGAATTTAATGCCCATTTCACAGCCATACAGCCAAAAAATTTATGACTCCTACTTACTCCTTCGCCTTGATTCCCACCAATCCAAGTCCCTTCTCACTTGGGGGCTGCAAAGTTAGCGATAAAGGGTTTCGAATTTAAATATAAATTGTCGTGTTGGAACGGGAGGAACTGAGTAGACGAATGTTACTTTCTCTGCAGTGTGGACATTTAACAGACACATTTAACCCTTTCATGCACAGTGGTCACTCCAGTGGACAGTTCTTCTCCAGCTGTTCTCTTGTATGTTCATGGGTTTTGTTGTTTAGTTCCATATCAGCCACAGTGGATGCTCATGCACCATCCCATAATAATACACTGACATTCACACCATCGCTGTAATTTTGCTGTTCTTGATAAACCTGATCTGCACTAACATGTTTGAGTGTAAATCAATTGCTAATAAAAATTGGGAATATGATAAAATGTGAGAAAACATCAGATTAGCTGCATTAAAAATGTTTTGATTTTATAGTTTTCACACAGTATATCACCTTCTGATATTTGCATTCTTTGCTTCAAAAATTAAACACATGGTGTCCAGTGGATTGGACATTTTTGGAACTCCACGAAAACTTATGAAGGTAGATTTGTTTCTTTATTGCTTTAACCAAAAACAAAAAATTCAACTAAAAAACAAAAAATTCAATCAAAAAAAAAAAATACTTCAATCAAAAAAAACCTTTTCAATCAAAGAAAAAAGTGTTCAAATGAATTTTTTTTTTTTGCATTCAAACACTTTTTTTTATTGACTTTTTTTTTCTTTTGGTTACAGCAATAAAGAAACAAATCAAGCTTCATAAAAATAGGTTCAATAAAAAAAAAAAAAAAAAAAAAAAAAAAAAAATCAATCGCATTGTTTTTTCATGCCTAAAGAGGAATAAAAACACTCAGGAAAAAAAATCTAGACTAAGGTTCTTATAATTCATGCATGAAAGGGTTAAACACAATACAGTGAACAAGTTTATGGCAACATAACTTAAGACCTACCATATCAAATCCAATACCTTTTTAACTCATTTTAAAGGCATTAGATGCAGATTAGGCTTGGAGTGTGTGTGACAGACTGCAGCGGAACGAATAAGAGTGAATGGTTGGATGTGAATAAATTTTATAGAAATGCATTTTATACAGTTTTTTGTATGTTTTATTTTTTATTAATGTCTGTATTTTTAATGATGACATCAGCCTACCTTGGGACTATAGGTGGAAATTAGCAGTAGTGCTACAACCTGGCACACTATATCTCTCCTGTTAAAGGTTAATGTATACTGTGTACTGTCCCTGTCTAAATAAATAAATAAAATGAAAAAATGAAAAATTTGTAAAGTAAAGACTTTAAAGACTTTTTAAGACACTGTGTGAACCCTGGTAGTAGAAAAGTTCGTTTTAATAAATGAATGAACGTATAATTCGCAGTAAATTACGTTGTACCGACAGAAATTTTTTCAAAACATATGAAAATCACAAAAGTGCACAAACAAATTTCACTAGAACCAATCCGTGTATCATTTGTTCATTCGTTTTTCAATTCAAAACCAAAAATCAAATTCATTTTCAAAACCAGAATGAAAAACAGGTAACGGTTCATTTTTCCATTTCCCGATTTTGTGCTCAAATGAAAAATAGAAAAAACAGATAACGACCGTTTCATTCTATTTTGCTATTTTCAATATAGTTAGAGTGTCTGACCCAGAAGTAGTCGTTACTAGGGGAAAAAATAAACAAATGGGATCATGGCCGGACCGGAGGAGTATTTGGCTATAATTAAGCAGCTGTTTGATACGTACGGAAGCGTATTGCATTCACACAAAAAAATAAATTCGGCTCTGTTTTTCTCAATTAACAAGATAATTTTCTCGTTAATTCAGAAAAACATAGCTGAATGTAATTTTTTTCACAAAACAGTATCTCATTCATTCAGAAAAAGAGCCAAATTTATTTTTTTTGTGTGAATGATAGACGCTTCCGTATCAAACAGCTGCTTAATTATAGCAAAATATTCCTCCAGTCCGGCCATGATTCCATGTGTTTACTTTTTCCCTCGTAACGACTACTTCCGGGTCAGACAACTGAACTATATTGAAAATAGCAAAATTAGATGAAACGGTCGTTATCCATTTCTTCCATGTTTCATTTGAGCACAAAATCGGGAAATGGAAAAACGAACCGTTATCCGTTTTTCATTCTTGTTTTGAAAATGAAAAACAAAAAAATGAGTCGTTTTTATTATTTTTTCATTTTTGGTTTTAAATTGAAAAACGAATGATACACGGATTAGAATCATTCCAGTACTGACCAGTTAGTGCAATCATATCAGTTTTTTTATATCCTTTCCTCATGTGTTTCTTATCTTTCAAGGTTATGTGCCTTTGAGCATACTCTAAAATTTGACTATAAGAGAAACTTTTCCATACTTTATTAAGACTTTCACTCAAAATTCCAGACTTTCAAGGTCTGGAAAACAGTGTTTCCAAATGCCATACTTTTTAAGACTTTCAAGACCTGCTCATTCACCCTGCTTTACTTTGCAAATGTGCTGCGCAGGTGAGGACAAGATACAACAGCTGAGCTCACCTTTGTGGAATCCTATAAGAATGTGGCTCCTGGTAAACTTGTCCTGCCCTGCTGGCCATCGATTCACCTAAACCATCCATCCACTGAACCATCCATCCCTCCCTCCCTCTCCTCCCCCTCTTCCCCCCCTTCCATTTCCCTCTCTGCCTCTTTCCCAAAGCAGCATATAATCCCCTGCACCTGCAAAAGCTCCGCACACTGCAGCCTGCCAAGAGTAGAGCGTGTGACCTTGCCTCCACGACCACAGAGTCTGGGAGAAAGAGAAAGAATTGTCAAGAGAGAAAGAGAGCGTTGACGATAGAGGAGGATGATGAAAGAGCGAGAAAAAAGAGAGAGAGAGAGGGAGGGAGACAAAAGAGAGAGAGAGAAACTGTAGTTAGTGGAGATATCAGACACATTGAAAACACATTGTGAACCTTGGTCTGGTATGAGGTCCAGCGCGGCGGCTGGGAACTGGCTATTTTTGTGTTGCCTTTTCTCCCCAGTGATGTCATGCTACTTGTTTCCCAAGAACTGAGACGGGGCAACAGGGAGCACAGAGACCATGTAGCAGCGCTCCATCGCTATCATGTAAAAGTTTTACACTTCTTGTCTGGAAGCCATCATGTTGTTGTGGGTCTGTAACTTAAGTTTTACCACCGGTCTGAAGTCAGGAGCAGGTAGAAACCCACTACTGATGTTTTAATGCTACTGGACATCTTTACACCGAATGCAGTGTTAAAATGAAATAAACAAAATTAGTTAAAACCTTTTAGGACAGCGAGTATAACAGGCCACCTGGGTGTCTTCATATTTTCTTTGCATTAAAAGTGTCAGAAAATGTATTTTTTGCCAATTCTTTTGCACATTTGTTTTCAGGAAGAACTTAACTTTCAATATCTGGCCATTAATCATCATTATTATAAATAACAAAGTGTGTTTTAGTAAGAAAAAACAAAAAAACAAAAAAAACTGACTTGAAGTTTTTAGCATATTTATTATCAGAAACAACTGTAAATGTCCATAATGCAACTTTTTGAGGTTGCAGAAATAAACTTTCAACTATTTTAAATCTGCTCAAACATGCTTTCTGGTCTTGAACATTCAGTATCCATAATATGTCTTCATATTTTTTGTTATTTCCATGCATTTTTTTAGCCTGTGTGGAAGCCTCTGAAACAGCTCAGGATCTCAGCTTTCCGATGCTGTTTGAATTTTGTGGATATCTCAAACGGTTCAGGAGTTACAGTAATTTGAATGCCGCAAAGTGCAAAATGAAGCGCCGGAGAAACTGCAGTTGTTAGAGGGTTAAAGAATAAGCTTGTGAGGTGACATCTTTTGTCAGCCAATCCCATAGGAAGACCAAACCATCTTTTACCTCTCAGACACCATCCTGTAGCAAAAAAACTGATAATTAATCCACTGCTGTAAGCGGTTTCCAAGCAACTCCAGTATTTACTGATTAAAAAATACTGAGTTTACTGATCGAAAGTGTTGAAAGTTTTGACCTTCTTATGGGATCTACACAAGCTTATCTTTTAAAGAATGGATTTCTTGGTGGCATTCAGTCGTGATGGTATATTACATCTACTAATCATTACGGACAAAAATATTGAGACACGCTGAATTACTAACAATGTGTTGAGCTACAAAATAATATTCTTATTTAGTCTTCAGCATTAATTTTGTTCATATTGTCAATTAAAACACTTGCAAAATGTATCAGAATATGTTTTTCCTTAATTTTACTCAATGCTCCCTCTAAAAATAACATAATTTTAATTATTTTAAATGTACCACATGTGGATTTCTGAGACATTTGTCATATTTTTAACCACAAATAATCATTTTAAACCAAAACTTACCATTTGGTTTCTTCAGCTCTCATTCAGAAAGAAAAATCAGCCTTAAAACCTTATTGAGTTGACAATAATCATGATAATTATTGAGAAATGTTTGCATATGTTGTATTGTTCACTTGTAATGCCATATTTTGTCATACTGTGTGGAAATATGGGGCAATGTGTATAAAACTAATTTAGACCCGATAATTAAACTCCAAAAAATGCTATTAGAGTCATAAACAAAGCTGGTTATCTCCAATCAAGTAATCCACTTTTTGTAGAATCTGGTTTACTAAAATTTTTTGATATTGTATATTTAAAAACAATGGAATTTATGTTTCGTGTTAAAAGTAAAAACCTTCCTTTTTGTATTCAGAAAATTTTTAAGTTAAGAGAAGGACATTATAATTTAAGAGGGATGTTTGTGTTTGAAAAATGTAAAGTAAGAACAAACGTTAAATATCACAGTGTTTCAGTTATTGGTGTCAAGCTATGGAAAGAATTGAAGGATGAAGTGAAATTGTGTAGCTCACTGTTGAGTTTCAAAAAGAATTGAATTTGTCAAATTATGAAGGGCTATGAAAGTAATATGATTACAAAATGACTTATAACACTGAATGTAGTATAATTTGTGTTTAAGTATTTATCTGCTGCAACTTCAGGTGTGGACTTGGACTAAGGATGTGAATAGGAGAAGCAGAAATAAGCCTCCAGCTTCAGCTTCTTCCTTTTTCAGTTACAAAATGTGTTAATTTTATGTTTGTTTGTTTTTTAATATGTATGTGTTTTGTTTTGTTGGTTTTTTTTTTAATATGTATGTGTTTTGTATTTTATATTTAACTGAAATAAAACATTCATTCATTCATTCAGAATAATTGACATATTTTATTATGATAATATTCATATCAAAAGCAATGGAAGTTCTACCAGCTGTATGAGTGACATGTCCCAATATCTTTGTCCAAATAGCGTATGTTTCAGAGTGAAGAGTGATTCTCTTAAGCACTATTGGGACTGGATTAGTTTTATATGGGCACGAGTTGTAATGCCACTTTACCACAGGATGCCAATAATATTAATGGACAATTCACACAGAATAAGAAATATCGGTAAAACTACCACAAGTGGGAGGGGTAAATCCATTCACTCATTGCTGCCCCCTCCTCATGAGCATATGACGTTGCTTTCCAATTAGGCTTAAGTGTCCAAAATAGAGCTTAACTCAGGCCGCATATTTCTGTCCGAACTCGACCCGAACCACCAGGCACTTTAATGTTTGTGTCCAAACCTGATCAGCAATAAATTAATTTAAATTATTCATTTGTCTAAAACTTTGAAGTAAAAAAGAAAAAAGAACTAAAAAAAAAACAAACAATAAAATCAAGAAGTCAGTTACACATGCACCTATCAATGGTCGTTAATCAAAGAAAAAGTAACGAAATACAATAATTTTAACATAAGCGTACATATGAATCAACTCGTAAACACAGTTTGAGAGGAAACAGAAAGAAGCAAAGGTTTATCTAGTCCTACACCTTCCTTAAATCCAGTTGTTCCCATATTTATGTAATAGATTGTCATAAAATTTACTTGTTTACACATTTGTGGTATGTGAACAGTATCTTTATTAAATGACCACATGTGCATTAAATGCTTTGCGTTACCACTACAGGAACAAAACCAAAGACTTGGGGCGACAAACGCACTTGTCTGACTACCTACTGGAAAACTGACTGCTTCGTCAAGAGCCTCCATGCTTGAAAATCCGGGAAAAACACTTAAAAACAGGATATGACGGAATATCTACACACATATCAACTACTGGTCTATTTGCAGGGGATTAGTATTACCTGGGGTCATTTTCCCAGACCGGTTTACAGAAGGTAGAAGTTGCTGTAGTCTTTACTGACAGTGTGCGGTAATGATTACTGATGTAGCACATTTGGACGGGACTAAAATCTCTGGGAATTATTACTTTACCCCACGTACCTATGTAAAACTAATCCTGTCTGAATAGGGCTTTAGCTAACCAGACCAAAACCAACCAAAACCTGGGAGGATCTTTGGTGATTTTTTAGCAGCCGCCATAGGGCTGGGCAGGGTGGGTTATTTATAGAATAGAATAGAATAGAATAGAATAGAATATTTTGTCAGTAGTATATTTAATGCAATCTACAACTTTAAAACTGAGTCATACCAAACAGTATGGCCGTGTATGTATAAAATCGAAGATCACTAACATTGTGTTGTCAATTTATCTAACAACTCTACGCAATAACACAATAAGTATTTTTTTCTTACACTGTAATTGGAGTCTGGTGCGTCAACAAAATGCAAATGGACGCAAAATTACAGTAACAGCTTTTCATCAACTATTCACTGAGCGAGTTGAAAAGATTGTCATACATCATATTGCGATGCACCGCAATCACTGAAATAAACAAATGTACAAATGACAGTAAACTAAATGTATTTATTGATAAAGTAGGGAATCGAATACATGTTTGTTTTTAAAGTTTAGTCCAAAAGACTGTAGTAATTTAGAGAAAGCTCACTGCACTGGATTTTGTTGATACAAAATAAATGATTAGAGTAAATAAATTCAAGATGCATCTGAAGAAAATCCATATTTGATATCACCTCTGTTTGCATTTCTGGAATTACTGGCTTGCTTACTCAGATGTAGCAGCTACTGACTGAAACCACCTGATGTTTTTGTGTTGAGAAGGAACTCTGTGTCTCTTCTTTTTTTTTTTTCTCCGCCCACAATTTCAGCAAAGTGATGAAGAGCCCGACGGCCTATGCGAGGTTAGTCTTTGTATAAAATGCATGTGGACAGCTGGGCCGCCTCGGGCGCTGCAAGGTATGATTACTTCTCAGGGAGAGCAATTGAGCAACAGCATGGAGCGATTACTAATATTTTCTTTTGTCCGTTCCCCCCTTGCGAGTTTAATCTGTTGCATGTTATCTCACTCTCCTCCTTCTATCTCACACACATGTGGACATCACAAAAACCATGTGTACCTCGACGCATGCACAACACATGCAAACACAAACAAGTAAACGCAGAGAAGACGGGATAGAGCAAAGAGGGCAGACAGTGTGTACAGGCTCTGGATGCATCATGTGTATTCCATTAAAGCAGAGATTAAAAAGGAGATTTTGTTTTCTACATCAAAGCCCTCTCGCTGGGGGATTCCTCTCTGTCTCTCTGAATCGCTCCCTCCCTTTCCTCTCTGTTTCATGAATAAATAATAAGGCCTAAACCTGGGAAAACAAACTTTTTGACCTCTGAACCTGTGTGTCAGGGTCAGCTTCTGCACCTGGGCGACTTCCCACAGGAAAGGGGTGGTGGTGGCGGTGGTGGTGGTGGGTCTGTGGGTCTATGTGTGTGTCGGTATGTTGCATCTCACCCTTTATTATATATATTTTTTTTTTTTTACACAGACACTGCAACGCTTCTCATTAAATCTCGACTTCCCGTCGTGCCTTCAACCCAAAATTCACTGAATTCTTTGTGGCTCTCTCTTGGTGTTCTGTCATAACGTAAGTGTTACACCCTCCTGTTTTGCTAATGTTGTTTTTGAGGTTAGAGCAGATGGGGTAAACTTTACGGTTGATTCTACATTTGGGGTCGCTGTTGTGAAAAACAAGTGTGTTCGAAAACCACTACATTGTGAAATAAATGTGTGAGAACTATGACAATAATCCATATTGGATAGTGAAGTCTGCTGTGGAAAGTAGAAGTGACCCCATGTGCAAACAACCCTGTGACTTGCACAATGAATTCATCAAATCCCCTGACTTCTCCTGGCTGAAGTGCCCCTTATTTCTAAGTGTATATCCCAGTAATCAAATGGCCAGTTGAACTTAATGCACTTTAGGAGAGGTTCTGGCTGCTCACTCCATCTCCGATTGCTGTTGGTTGGTTTTCTTCCTTTTTCCTTTTCTGATTCTCTCACTGACAGCTGTGTTGGCTCGGAGAGAAATATAAAGAAAAAGGTCATAACGCAGCACATTACTATCCCACAGAGCAGATGGGAGATCGTGCCACACACATACACGCTCTTGAATTCCTTCACACTGGCATTTTTGGGCCTAAATCCTGTTATTCTTTTTTATTCTGTTTATGAAAACCTCCGACCGTCCAGGTGGTCACTCTAAAAGGCACGGCCGTAAAAAATCCTGTTTGCTCGCAAATGGTTGCTTTTTCTTTTGGCCGGTGTGTATCGGCTGTAACTGGGGAAACACCTCATTAGCTATTGCCGTGCCACGCTAATTTAGAGGAAGACTGGACTGTACATCTGGGAGAACAGCGAGAGAGAGAGAGAGAGGAGAGGAGTCCAGATTCCAGCAGTAGTCCAGCTCTCCGCCAACGGACGTGTCCAGATGGCCTGGAGAGAGAGAGGGCCTTTGACTGCAGGACAAAGAGACACTTGTGAACGACAGAATCTAACTCTCACAAATGACACACATATGCACACGCACACACACACACACACTCACACGTACACACAGCTGTGCCGCTTATTGTTCGACTTAGCTCGGCCGTTAGCTCCTAACATTGATGAAATGTTTGACTGTCCGCCTCTCGCCTCTCTTGAGACATGATGTCACTCCAACAAATGCGTCTTTTCAAAGAGAAACAGCTTTTTTTATGTGCTCAGGGGCCAAGCAATGAAAAGAGAGATAGGGCGAGACATAAGAGGGAGGGGAGGGGAAAAAAAGAAAGGAAAGGCATTAAGAAAGAGATGAAAAAACTAAAAAGAGGCAGATATACAGGACTGGAGATGCTCGGAGGTCATGATAAATTGGAGGCTGATTTGATGATAGTCGTGACAACCCATTAAAACCAGGGTGCACAGTCCCATTTTCTCCTGCCACAATGATACAAGGGAATGCAGAGGGTGAGCCTGCTGTAAATGTGTCAGAGCACAAGCACACGATTATAGCTTTTCCACGGATTTATCACTGGGAATAATCACTGTAAATGATGATTCGGAGCTGTGGTGGTGGAGTTTTTGGGGAGAGTAAAAGAAGAGAGGGAAAGGATTAAATATATGGATAATAAAAAATTTAAAAAAAAAATAATAAAAAAACTAAAGCGAGCTAGAGGCACGAAAGATCAGATACGTACCTTTAAATATTCCCAAAGTGGAAACTGCACCAGTGAAAACGGGATCTGAAAAGCAAACGGACACATTTTAATTATCAGCATCATGTCATTGGATTTTCTAGAGGTTTAAGTTTCATCTTTAACCTCTAATCTCCTGCACTTGTTTCCTTTCTCTCATCTGACTGCTCCCTTGTTCCTTCTCACTGCTGATGATTAATGAATGAGACGGGCTGTGGTCTGGCAGTCCTGCACGGATAGATGGATAGATGGATGGAGCAAACTTGGAAAGAAGAGTAGAGGGATAGAAGGAGAGACTCTGGAGTGATGATGTGAGTGTCAGTGTTGCCACTGGAAATACTCAATCGGCTCACGCAGGAAGTTATAGCGGGAGGAAATGAACGACGGTGCCAAAGCGAGGGGCAAATGACACACGGAGAGACCACACACACACACACACACACACACACACACACACACACACACACATCCACCCACCAGCAGGCAGGCACATGAACAGGAATGGGCAAACTTTCTATAAACACACACACACACACGGGGGAGGACACACACATTCGCATCGACACCTTCGGTATCTTTTTTCACACATGCACATTTATCCTGTCATGTTGTTCTGGAGGAATGGCAGAGCGGGACAGGAAGGAAGAGAGGGAAGAAAAACAAAACCAAAGAGAGAAATAAATAAAGTGACACTGAGTTGTGTCATCAGTCTTTGATCACAGTAACAAGGGGATCATTCATCCATCTGCACCACCTCCTCCGACATGTTCCATCAGACTGCGTTAGCACGACGCTGCGAACCAGACCCATCCAACAGTGAGTCAGCCCCAGCACAAAGACAATGCATGGACTGTGTTTATACCATCTAATGAGCTTATGAGGCATTTAAACCAAATGAGCTGACCTCATATAAACACTCATTTGAAGCAGATTAACTTAAAGGGTATCTGCAGCATCTGGGCTGGAGGTGCTGAATATCATGAGCTTCATAATAACCTGGTGTCTTTTTCACAGCAGCTGCAAAATGGAAGTAAAGAATAACGCGCTTAAGACAAAGTGATAAAAGCAGCCTGGGAGGCATCGACATGGATGAATTCATAAACCTGATTGAATCACTGTGTAAATGTAAAAGGTTATTTGCTACGATGTTTAAAACCAGCTTAAAATGAAGAAGAGTTCCATTTAAATCTCTCTTTGCACCTCAGGATTTACTCTGAATCTACATTAAATTTAATTATGTTGCAATAAAACTTTAAGTTATACTATGAATTATATTTAAAATGGACAAATCTAGCATTATAGAGTATTGGCTAACCGGGTATGCTAACTAGCTTTTTTTTTAGCTAGCTGCCAACAATAACAGCAGAAGTTTGCTAAATTCTTCATTAATCTATTTTAACCCTTTCATGCATACATAAGTCATAGTGTTCAGCCAGGGTCAAAGTGCAATATATACTTAGCTCTACTGTTTTTTTTGTTGTTGTTTTTTTCTCGGTTGGTGACATGTCTGTTTTTATACTGTATATATATTTACACTTCCTTTCTTCTTTAAACTTTTGCACTACGCATCACCAGAGAGTTGTCACTTACAATTTCGTTGTACATATGTATAATGACAATAAAGGCATTCTATTCTATTCTATTCTATTCTATTCTATTCTATTCTATTCTATTCTATTCTATACTGGTCACTATAGTGGACAATTATTCTCCGGCTGTTCTCTTGTGTATTAATGGGTTTTGTTGTTTTAGTTCCATATCAGCCAACACAGTGGACACATATGCATCTTCTCATACACTGACATTCATACTGTTACTGTAACTATGCTGTTCTTGATAAACCTGATCTCCAGTAACATGTTTTATTTTAAATCAATTGCTAATTGTTATTAGACTGTAATCAACAGGTTTTTTTTTAACAAAAAATTTTTTGTTTTTTTTTGCATATTATCTCTATAAAGTGAATGATAAATGTTTGTATTGCATAGTTTTCCATATCACTTTCTGATATTAGTTTTTAATTCATGTTACTTTGCTTCAAAAATTTAATGCATGGTGTCCGACTGAGTGGACATTTTTGTAACATCATAGAAAAAAACTCGATTGCATTGTTTTTTTCATGCCTATAGAGGAATAAACACACTCAGGAAAAATATCTTGGCCAAGGTTCTCATAATTCATGCATGAAAGGGTTAATCTCCATATTGATTAATATCTTATTGATTTGGATTTACATGAATCAACTTGGATTTACTGAATGGAGTCCAGTTTTCAGTGCAACAGTGATGTGTTTCATTTTAAATGTGTTTTTAATCATTTTGTTTCTGTAAACTCTATTTAGAACTATATCCTGTACCTTTCTAAACAGTAAAAAAAAATTTAAAAGTGGCCACAAGAAGTTCATTTTACAAACATATCTCTCAATTCTACAAACTTGTACAAACCCGGGGAAAAGCCATTGTTCCCAGCAGACTTTAAACTACAGACCTTCAGACAATCCTGGATACAACAGATGCAGACTTCTAGTAGAAGTTGAGCAGCAACATCAAATAAAGTTACCATTTTACATTAAAGTTGAGCTGTCAAAACTCATTTTAATA
The DNA here is from genome assembly GCF_902148855.1 of Sphaeramia orbicularis. Classification (NCBI taxonomy): domain Eukaryota; kingdom Metazoa; phylum Chordata; class Actinopteri; order Kurtiformes; family Apogonidae; genus Sphaeramia; species Sphaeramia orbicularis. The sequence continues at coordinate 22,720,359 of NC_043961.1, read as the reverse complement.
TCATGTAGTTCTGGCCACAACACTGGTACATGTCTCCAGTTCAGTCCATCTCCCAAAGGTCCACACTAATCTTAATATTCTGCAGGTTATAAAGCGATTTATATGATCAGAGCAGACACTTAGACAATCTATATTTGATGTTTCAAGTCATGTTCATTATACAAAGCCATATAGATGGGCTTAGCCTTTTTAAACTCATCTTAAAATGGATTTTTACTCCTTGGCTCTTGACCCCGTTCTTATTTTTATGTTTTTATTACTCTGAAATATTAAATTCTGAATATTGTCATTGCTTTTATTATTTTATATTGCTGGTTTCATAGTTATCTTTTTATGACTGATGTACAGTACATTGTTTCAGTTGTGGTTGTTCTTAAAGTGCATTGTAAATTAAGTTGAGTGAAATTAAATCAATCTTTGTTGGTACAATCCAGTCTTAAAGTTAATTAAAGAAGGAAAATAACACAAAAGGGTAAACAAAAATTATGAAGGGAATTTAAACAGAAATTGCCCCAGTGTAGGAGTGGATATTGAGCCATGTGTACTCAAAAAAAAAAACAGGGAAAAAAAAAAAGTTTTACATGCTACAGGTGATACTAACAGACATGTTTCAGTGGAAACTCTTCAGGTCCATCTGGTCTATTTGAGCAAAAAGATGCAAAGCCTCCCTGTCCATGGAGATTACCAAAAAACTTTATTTCTAAATCATGACTCTGGTTCGAAGCCACCTGAAAGTGGCTGAGAAGTGAGTACACGTTGGTTTTCCAGAGATGAGAGCGTGAGTTCAAAAGGAATAAAAGTGCACCTGTCTTTTATTACCAGCCCGATGAGATGTTCCTTTTTCCAGGCCAAGCAGAGTGAACGACACGAACGCCAAGAGAGACAGAGAATATTCTGCTAAGACCAGCACTAAAAGTAAGCACCGTGTAGACTGATATAAGAGAAAGTACATTGGAGGTGAAAGTAAGCAAACACATGCTCCGACTCCTGAACTGTACATATGAAATTACATCTCAAATAAAGTTTGGATTGCTTTAATCTAATGATTTATAATCTACACAATCCAATAAATCTAATAAAATGCAGCCAACACTATTTTTCTCGTGCTATTTTTCCAGAATGGAATATATAATCGATATAATATTAATTCAACATGTACATACATTCCCCTTTTGAAGCTCTGCAATGGGTGCAGAGAAGAGAAAGACAGATGGGTTTTAGTGAGGATCTGGAAAGACTGATCCACCGGTGATTTATGACTGGTTTTCACTCCCCTGGCACACTGCGTGGTATGTGTGTGAATGTGTGTGTGTGTTGCCTGGCAAAGATGGAGTGGCTGAAAACCACATGTAGTCTGATTAAAATTGATAAGGCATTTACAGTTAAAGGAGGGGGCTGAGGGAAAACACACACACACACACACACACACATACACACAACTTGGACATGTATGACTCTGAGTAGATGTGGCGTTTGGTAGGAACCAGCTGCGAGTGTGTTTGTTTATGAGATTGAGTTATAGAGTCACACATAAAGCACAGAGGATATGTAATGTGATGATTTCTGTAGGGCTGTTTTTCTGGGCACGTTGAGCTCCTACTCGTTTTGCATCCAAACCTGTGCATATCATACTTAAACTGTTTCCATTTTAGTATTTGCGTTTTATCTGCCATCTGACATCCTGAGCTAGTAAGTCTGCAGTCTGTTCGTCTTGTGCAATGCGTGCACAGCGTCGTCCATTCGTCAGCGGCGGGCTGCTGTGGAATGAATTTTCTCCACAACTGCCATCCTTGTGTCACTGCTCTGACTTGCATTAAAAACATAAGCGTGAATTCTCCCAACAGCCCAGGGGAGCTTTTCCTTTTTGTGTGTCTGTCTCTTAAACTTGTGCATCACAGATGAACCTGACAAACACATCCTTCTGTGTCTGGACTGTTGTAGAATTTAAGTAGAAACAGTCGGTGGCATGTGTTTTAAAGCTTTATTTTTTGGGTGGTTTCTGTGACTGTGCCACAAATATGTCATTGGAATTGGATAACCGACAACAGAAACATATTTTCATTTTTGTCTTATTGTTCTAATAAACACCTGGTAGACTCAGTTGGCCTTTAGTGACTCTTTTCTGAGAAACACATTTAATGGTGTCACACTAACAACCGTAAAAGATTCATAGATCATTACACCACGTTTTATATTTTATTTTGGATTTGGATTTAACGATCGATAAAAAAAGCATAAATGTTAGGAGTAGGAACTGCAAAATAACTTACAATACAATACTATCAGGATCTATTACCCATATTAATGATGGTGTCATATTATGCAATATTAAATTCATTAAAGGACAATATTGTCTTCAATGAATCATGATGACTGTGTAACTGAAGATGGAGAAAAGACACAGTAAAGTAACAAAAAAAGCAGGAAGATAGGAAGTAAGTATGCACAGACGGCTGATACCGATATTTAAAATGACAATATGACTGGAAGTCGATATTTTATTGTTGTTATGTACTCTCACCTTAGCAAAGAAACCATTACAAATAGTGAAAATAGTTACTATTAAGTCATTCATTACATTATATTTGTATGAACACAGATTCAATCATACAAATTTACAGACATTACAGTTCAAGATCCTGTTCAAATGTTCGTATTCTATTAGTTCAGAACTAACATCAGAACAGTATTTTAGTTCAATCCCAACAAAGGAACTACCATTATTTAATAAAAGCGTTCAATAATAACAAATAAGATATAAACAAAAAAACAAAAATGAACCTCCACAATATCTGCATTTGAATAAATACCTAAAAATATCGATACAGTACTTTTTAATATCGATACAGGGTGGGGAAGCAAAATTTACAATGAACATTTAGTTGTTTTTTCTCAGCAGGCACTACATCAATTGTTTTGAAACCAAACATATATTGATGTCATAATCATACCTAACACTATTATCCATACCTTTTCAGAAACTTTTGCCCATATGAGTAATCAGGAAAGCAAACGTCAAAGAGTGTGTGATTTGCTTTGAAGGCAGTTATTGAGAAAGAAGGAGGACACATAGAATAAAAACATTTTCTATTATGTCAATTTTCTTGTGGCAAATAAATTCTCATGACTTTCAATAAACTAATTGGTCATACACTGTCTTTCAATCCCTGCCTCAAAATATTGTAAATTTTGCTTCCCCGCCCTGTAGGTATATATATTTTTTGATAAAACATAGGAGTGTAGTCGTTTAGCATCTCAACCTCACAGGCAGAAGGTTCCGAGTTCTATTCTCAGTTGGACCGGAGCCTTTCTGTGTCGAGTTTACCTGTTCTCTGTGAGCTTCGTGGGTTTTATATAATCTAATTCTCCTGTCAGTTTCCTCGACCACAGTGCTGATGAAGATCTGGTCCCTGAGCGCCTCCAGTGGCAACTCACTGCTCCTATATCGTGTGCTATGTGCTAATGCTAATGCTAATGGTAATTCTAGATAATGTGTGTGTGCCAGTGAATTAGGCAGAAATGGAAGAACAGGGTGTGTAAATAAAGAAAACAAAACAGGGTGTGTAACATTCCGTAAAAGTGACGGGCATAGCACAACAGCATCACGAGCCTCCTGCCACCCCCCCGTCCCCGAAAAATTTCAGACTGGGGGGGTTATGGTATTCCAAACTGAAAACAAACAAACTTTACGCAGAGAAACACTCTTATAATCCACCATTTTTTTGGCTGTGCTTTTCAAAAACTAACCATGTAAATGACGGGTGCACGGCTCACTACCTAATACACTGGTGTGTGCATTATGGGTAAAATGCAGAAACTGAAATTCCTCATGGGTGTAATAAAGCAAGTTAATCTATAACGTTTAAATGGATTCCTCTGCCATTTTGACCAACCACTGTCACTGCCTGTTGGATGACGTCAAACATAAACATCACTCCAAGATGTAATTAATCTGGAGAGTCAAACTGGCAGGGGAATCCACTTAGAGCCCCTGCATGTGTTTTAGAAAATACACACACACTGATCAGCCATAATGTAATGACCACTGCAGGCAGGGGCGCCGTTCCCAATGATGGGCCCCATGAAAGCTAAACGTTGTGGGCCCTTTCATAAAATTCAATATCTTGTCGATCTGTCGGGGGGGTGCACACACATAACGTCACTTGCACTAGCATGAAAACAAAACTGAAACTTACCATGCTTTCAATGTCCGATTCCCGACTTCTATGTCTCTCTTATACAGCGGCTCTTACAGGACATTTTCACCACTTCTACCCTGTATCCACTGGACCCAGACCTCTGCTCTGTGAGCCCCCCCATAAATGCTGGCTCCCATGAATTTGTCATGGGTCTTATCAGTGCCTGAGACTAGGGGTGTGTATTGGCAAGAATCTGGCGATACGATACAAATCACAATACCAGGATCACGATACAATATATCGCGATATATCATGATACTGTTTAAAAGGCAATTTTTTTGTTTGTTTCTTTTTTTTAAATGATTATTTCCTTGAAGAATGGAATTACACCAGAAATCTGCACAAATACTAAACACATTTTTATTGGATCACAACAGGATCTAATGTTATATCACAAAATGTTCTTGTGTTCAAACTGAAATTCTGTTTTACAGACATTACAGTTCAACATCCTGTTCAAATGTTCGTATTCTATTAGTTCAGAACTAACATCAGAACAGTATTTTAGTTCAATCCCAACAAAGGAACTACCATTATTTAATAAAAGTGTTCAATAATAACGAATAAGATATAAACAAAAAAACAAAAATGAACCTCCACAATATCTGCATTTGAATAAATACCTAAAAATATCGATACAGTACTTTTTAATATCGATACAGGGTGGGGAAGCAAAATTTACAATGAACATTTAGTTGTTTTTTCTCAGCAGGCACTACATCAATTGTTTTGAAACCAAACATATATTGATGTCATAATCATACCTAACACTATTATCCATACCTTTTCAGAAACTTTTGCCCATATGAGTAATCAGGAAAGCAAACGTCAAAGAGTGTGTGATTTGCTGAATGCACTCGTCACACCAAAGGAGATTTCAAAAATAGTTGGAGCGTCCATAAAGACTGTTTATAATGTAAAGAAGAGAATGACTATGAGCAAAACTATTACCAGAAAGTCTGGAAGATACTATTAAAGAAGAATGGGGGAAGTTGTCACCCGAATATTTGAGGAACACTTGCGCAAGTTTCAGGAAGTGTGTGAAGGCAGTTATTGAGAAAGAAGGAGGACACATAGAATAAAAACATTTTCTATTATGTCAATTTTCTTGTGGCAAATAAATTCTCATGACTTTCAATAAACTAATTGGTCATACACTGTCTTTCAATCCCTGCCTCAAAATATTGTAAATTTTGCTTCCCCACCCTGTACAATATTGTGAAATGAAATATCGCGATATATTGCGGAAACGATATTTTCTTACACCCTTACCCGAGACTGCAAGTGCAATTGTAATAAAATGCTTTACTGAGTTGAGATCCAGGAACATCCAACTGAATCTACAATTTGGAGATGCTCTGACCCAGTCGTCTAGCCTTTATAATCTGACCCTTGTCAAAGTCATTCAGATTCTTAACACTTGTCTATTTTGCTGCTTCCATCACATCAACACCAGAGACTAAACACTCACTTGCCTAATATACCACACCCACTGACATCCTGTATTGATATTTTGTCCCTCCCGTATTATATGATAAAACCCTAAAACTCAATAAAGTGTATTGAGTATCTCTATTGCTATTAAGTGCAGTTGAAAACCGAGTGTGTTAAGGCCTACCGCACTGTTTGAGGACACACACAGAGAGGTTCACCTGGTTGTAACAGGATGCAGGTGCTGAACTTGAAGTCAAGAGGGGACACTTTGTGGGCCAGTGGGTGGACCGCATGCGTTCTGTTCTACTGTTACACACTTGGTGTACGGGGCATATTTAGACCTCAGTTATGTTATGCTAGACCAGCACAAAGCCATCGAGACTGCCAGAGTTGTGCTACGCTAGATTACCATGGAAATCCACATCCCTCAAAGTTGCAAACGGCAGACTTTTTCTCATCCTTTGGCTTCGTATAACGCCCCAATAACCGTGGCCTATTCAGTGATATGAAGCCAAGACAAACTCGCAGTATCTGTGTGAGAGCGGCTGCAGTGCGTTGAAGGCCTGTCATGTTATCCCTTAAAAACAAGACTCTATAAAGCCTAATAAAAAGAGATGTCATGTCGTCACGGCGAAGCCAAACACAATCCCATCGACGTGATGTTTGCTTTTAAGGCATCTCACGGACAATATGTTTTTTTTCCACTTCGCGCTGTATGAATAGGAAGCTATTAGTGCATTTGAAGGATCAGTAAGCAAGAGAAAACACTGCCCTGAAGGCTGTGCTGTAGAGATGCTTCCAGTCCACAGAAAACCACTGAGGTTTTCCCCTCGTCTGCCAAAACACTGCAAGCTCACTCAGCTCCAGCTTGAGCCAGTCAGAGTGCTTGGAGGGCAACAACTGAATCATAACGATAACCAGAGAGACAAACACACCCTGGGCATTTAACACATCATTGAGGTCTGTGAACATGACCTAAAAAGACACACACACGTACACACTTCAGAAACAGGCAATAATAATGCAACCCATTCTGTATATATCAGTTTTTCTTTATCAGGAACTGATGCATTGGAGGACTCGTCTTTCCCAGTCTGTCTTGATCTAATTAGATGGAGATTTTAAGAGTAAAAACTTTGCAAAGAAGTATAAGACTGGTACAAAGGAGTAGGAGTGGGTGTGACTCTAAAGAACTTTTTAATAAACACTAAAAGGTCAATCTGTTGTGGATTTTTAGAAGCCAATTTAATAATAAAAAAATCTATCTGACTTTATAAGAACCTGTATAACTTATATTACAGCACATATGAGTCATGGTAATTTCCACCTAAATTAAATTGATAAATACATAAATCTGGATCAGCCAGCATCAAAATCAAAGTAATTCAAGAAACATGAATCTGCATGTAAAACTAGAAACTTTATTATTTATTTATTTATTTTTTTACTTTAGTCCAAGCTAAAGTTAGTTAAGAAGTTTATTATTAGTCTTGGCCTATCTCGACTAAAATGTACAATGTCTTAAAGGAAATAGTTACATCAGAAATATGTTATTTGTGTTTGTTTTTTTTTTTTTAAACACAATTATTTCTCCATATCTAAGATTAACAGGCTGAAGAATTGCAGAAAAGTTTGAGCACACCTTAGACAAATGAATCTTAGCCAAATCTTCTGTCTGTTCTTTCAAAACTTTCAGTCTCCTGCTTTCTCTACGATCAGTTAGATCAGGGGTGTCAAACTCATTTTAGTTCAGGGGCCACATTCAACCCAGTATGATCCAAAGTGGGCCAGAGTAGTAACATAATAACAGTAAAAAAAAAAAAAGAAGTAAAATTACAGTATGAAAGTGTTTACATCTATAAAGTTTCCTTAAAAATGTGGATAACATGAACAACATGAAATTCTTAAGAAAAATAAGTGCAGTTTTAACATTGTTATGCCTCAGTTTATCATTTCCAGATGTACATTACAACTCACAGATCACAGTGGATCTACAAATACACAAAACATTTAATAACAGACAGAATATTGCAAAAATTAAACTGACTTCTCATAGGATATTTCAGGTTGTTCATATTTGTTCGGGTTATTCACGCAAAATGTTTTTTTTTTACTTTTACTTTTTACACTAAAACAAAGAGAAAAGTTTGTAGTTGTCATTATTTGGAGGTTATTATGATAGTATTTTACTGGTCTGATCCACTTTAGATCATATTGGTGTGAATGTAGAACCTGAACTAAAAAGATTTTAACACCATTGATTTTTCATATCTTTGATGTAAATTTTGCATTCCACAAATTCATCCCACAGGCCGGACTGGACCCTTTGGCAGGCCGGATTTGGCCCACAGGCCGTATGTTTGACACCTGTGAGTTGGATGATTCCTGTCTTCATTCAAATGTTAATCACATGTAAGCTACACTTTTAAGGCGTTCAATCCCCCTGCTGTCATTAATTACTCTTTTATGAATAGCTGTTTTTCACCCCTTCACCTTTGTTCTATCATCTGACGTCCCTACTGTCGTCACCAAAACCACCGGTGACGAGGCTCCTTCTGTACATCTGTAACCCCTGATTCATACGAACACTTCACATGATGCTCTTCCTGCTCTCTACAAAACCTGATGACATTTTTGTTCTTCAGTATCTTCATCAAACCTTCATCCATCCACGCTCTGCTTTACACTCCGCTCTGAAATTAAAATCTTAACCAACAACAGAACTACAGATGTTCATCTTTAAGGCTGGGTTTCTAATGAGTGTTTGTACTTTTTCGTTGAAAATTACACTAAACTTGGCCACAAAGCGCAAACTCTGTTCCAGGAGCTCAAGAGCATCTGCTCGAAAAGCCGAAAACATCTGTGTCATCCAGCTGGCCTCCAGGGACAGGATTCCACTGCTGGGAACCACATGACCAGCTCTCACACGGACCTGCTGCGATCCTGCATGGCTGCATTTTTGTGGGAACATGTCTGTGTCCTTAATCATATTTCCAATGTGTGTATGTGTGTGTCTGATGTGCAGCATTTTATGTTTGCTGGCTGACACATTCTGTACAGTACATGATCAAAGATGACAGCACCACTTGCTGTGACTGTCAGGTATGATATTATACAAATATGGAGATTGTGCCTGCTGTGCCATTCTGCTGACAGTGCTCCCGTCTGTATGTGTGTGTATTTGTGTGTGTGTGAGTGTGTGTGTGTGTGTACGCGTCCTTGCCAACTGTATTAGCACTAACTTTATTAGTATTCAGAGAGGCTTCAGGCTGTCACAGGTCCTTAGGCACTCAGCGGAGGGCAGGAAAAACACATGTCAAAATATATTCACATTGAGTCTGATTGCAGGCAAGCCAGTGGGCTGCAATTTGACAAATGACTTTTAATAGGTCATACTGCAGTCTCTGCATACTGATGAGCAAGGAGCCAAAGAGAAACGGAAAAGACGATGGATATTTAAGATGGAGCGATGAGTAGTCTAATGTATGGACGGCCTAACCGTCAGATGTCAGACATTAGTCATGTTTTCCAACGATTGTTTATAAAACGTTCCTCATCCTTCACCTGCTGCTACTACAGAGAGAAAAGCAAAAGTCACATGCTTTCCAGCAGAAGTTACAAGACTAAAGCCAAATTATCTTAACATGTCTGATAAACAGTGTTCGGAGTAATGTGTTACAAAAGTAATCCATTACAGTAACAGATTACTTATTGCTGTAATGCAGGAGTGTAGGGCATTACTAATCAATTTTCAGTAATATTTTACTTGGCACATGTTCAATAGCGCTTGTGTTACAACACACTTTCGCCCATAATTTGATTGCTCAAATGAAGAAAAAAAACCCCAGCAAAATCATGAGACCTTAAGGAATCAAAAATGCAGCAGGAACGATCTATTTCCTGTTGGTGTTCAGCCAATGGGTGAAGACGGCAGAAGACAGTCCATTGGCCACATGGTCGTATGCTCATTACTAACCCTAACCCTGCTTTAAGAAGCTAGTTAGCCTGACCCCTATGATCAGCAAAGACAAGGTAAGCTAACGTTTGTAGGACTCGTCAGAATTCTTTATCAATTGCAGTTTTATCTACTGGCATTGTTGGTGCCAGTAGATAAAGATGTAAAATGTAGAAAAAAATGCAAGTGTTCCTGCTGGAATTCGAACATTGTAGACCATAGCATTACTTACTAAGCTATCCATCCATATGTACGTCGGGGTGCAAATTTATGCATCCCAAGGCGCTCCTATCTCTTCTATTTTCTTTTTTTTTTTTTTTTTTTGGGGGGGGGGGGGGGGGGGGGGGTTCTACTGTGCATGTGTCTCTGTATGTAACTCCAAAGTAATACTGGAGTCATGTAATGCATTAGAATTCTGAGACAGTAATATTGTAAGGACGGAATTACTCAAATAACAGCAACAAGTAATCTGTAATGTATTACAGTTTGGAAGTAACATGCACAACACTGCTGATAAACATCACAAATCATATGGTCTTTCCATTGATGGCATAAAAACTCCAGTGTTTCTACTGTTGTTTTATAAAATGCAAAACTCCCACTGTTTTCTGAAAACCGCTCTTCACATATTAACTTGGTCATCCTCTGTGGTGTAATCTTCAACACAACTTCTGCACTTTCAGCTCCTCCTGCTCTGTTCTTGCCACCAGATGTGAAGCAAATGAGCAAAATACCAAATGATTCATAACCCAGCGACGTCTGCTGGATCTTCTGTTAGTACTTGATACTGAATGACCATTCCAAATCCATTTGGCAAGCTCTGGATTCCATGGATTTGGAATTTACCGAATGTACCATTTCAAATAAGACCATGTGCACTGTCTCATATTGGTTTTATCAGAGAAATAAAATCAACAGTCTCCTCTCAACAGTTTATGTATTGGTTTAAGAAATCATGAGTCACTATAGAGTTCAGATTGAGATTGATCTATACTCTCTGTGATTATATTTTTATTAGCTGTGCTACTCACTGTAGAATTGTTTTGGTTTTCCAACCACATCACAATCAATCAGTCTGGTTACTGATTTTTGAACTTTCCTCATCATTTTTTTTTTTTTTTTTTTTTTGTAGAATGATCACATGTTGGAGAACTACAGTGTTTGCAAAAGTGTCCAGAGCCATTACTTAGAGACTACAACTAAGAGAAATCAAATTTGAGCATCAGTCATACTAAAACCCACAGCAAGCAGAAAGCAGAGAAAATAAAGCAGATGGAAGTCAGATGGTGGAGTGATCAGGAGCAGCTCTATTCAAAGTGAGGAATCACTGTGGGACATGTGAAGAGCAAGACACACACATAAAAAAATAATATAGGAACTGGCCAGGCAAAATAAAGCCCTGAATCTAAGTCCACATTTATTACCTGCTAATGCAAGCGGGCTGCGAGCTGGATTTACTTGCCAGACTCATATAATCACACATACACTTCTCACACAAACATCTAGACACACCCACATTCCATCCGCTGTGTGTCACAAAAGTATGATGAGGAACCAACTGTGGTGACACGCTGATAACAAACAGATAGAGATCAGATTTTTAAAAAGATGAAAGTTGATAAAGTCATTAATCATGTCAGATAGACAGGTGGTGTTGGACACCTCTGTGTATTACTGTGCCAAATGTTCAAGTTCATGCAAAGAAAGTCTCTAACTGGGAAGAATGATGGACAGCCTGGATGGTTACATGAAGGATAATCACGTGCACAAATTAGAAAAACACACAAACAAAAATACAAAAAACTATTGTGTCTGCAGGCGGGTACACATACAGAGGCATGTTCTTGGTTAGCACGTCGCTAACGAAGTATGACAGATATGCGATACGGATGCATGTTGCAATGCCCTGAGTCCTTACAAAACACTGAGTGGGAGGAAGCAAATATTTTCCTAAAGTGACCCGGATACTTGGTCAGAACGTATAAACACAGTATATTTTTTCATATTTATAAACTAGATATGTATATAATCACAATGTTACAACCATTTTCAGGAAGAAATAGTCTAATCTTTCTGCAAGCTTTATTGCAATTGATAGTCAAAAGCATATCTGATGGCCGATGACTGTACAGGACTGCCCTAAAAAACAATGCACAGACAATAATAACCTGCCTCAATCATCCATTATGACCCACTAGAATTATGTAGCAGTGTATTCATTTGCATAGACACTGCCCCCTCCCTATTGTTTGAGTGTTGGAGATGCTTCTCTGCATCAACATTTCAGCAGTGAGTGTGTACCTCAGATTATAACAATAGAGGCTTTTTCATTGGACATATGCGCAAAACTTTACCAATATTTACTAAATGTGGAAAAAACACAAGTGCGAATTGTTGTTTTTTTCAATTAAATCACAAATGCGATGATTTGTTTATTTATTATCGCGAGATGACACGAGAAGTCATTCCATAAGCAAGGCAACGAATGTAAACATTGCGTTGATTTACAGATATATTCATTATTATTATATATTACCCCTCTATCCCGTACTAAATAAAAAAATTATTCATTTCCTGGTGTGTCCACACATACCACACCATGTTTCTTTTAAAACTCTTCTTTGCTTGTTGTAACGTCCATCAACATCTGTTTTTTTTTTTTTTTTTAATTCATGTGACTCTAGTTGCGGAAAAAGGTCTTTCCATTGCACTTTTGCGTGATATACCATTTGCGCTATGCCCGAAAAACCACCTCCTGCCAGCGCAAAAACTTTTAATCGGAAAAACGAGAGTTTGGGCAAAATAGTCGTTTTTCCATTGGGTAAATTTTTATGCGCAAGTTATATTCGTGCAATTAAAGGGACCAGTGTTGCAGAGTATGAGCGTAGATTTGACCTGTTGCAAGTTTGTGTGTGTGTGTGTGTGTGTGTGCCACAGAGCAAACAGACCACAACAGATTAAAGTGTGTGTTTTTGGCTGAATTCACTTATTACCTGCTCATACATTTGCATAAAGGTGTGGTTGTATGTATTTTTTCATAGTATGCAGCGGCTATGAATCATTTTGAATATAATGTTTGATTTCCCGGTTTCATTGCTTCGTTGTCATTGTTGCCAATTCACTTTCTAGGTCACTCAACTGTTTTTTGTCAAGCAGGGAGGAGCTGGCAACTCTGAAGGTGTTTTCACAAACAGTAACCAACAAACCCTGCATTGTATGCCTGTAGAAAACTTATTTGGATCTGGTTTGGAAAATGTGGACAACAGATTTTATTTAACTCTTTCAGTGCCATGGGCCGATTAAATCGGCTTTATGAATACAACCTTTAAAGTGCCACGGGCCGATCAGATCGGCTTTGGAGAACACGCCATATTTGTGTACAAACAAACCATCCACCCCCATTTCTTTCTCACATTTCGATGAAGTTCTTTCAAATCTTCTTGCAAATTACGATCAATAATGAATCGGCTGCGTCCGGTGCGTTTTGAATCTAAGTAGCAATCGGTCGGATGTTACCGAGCGGTTTTTGACCAAGGAAGAGCTCACGTTTCGTTTTCTGCTTGAGAAATTTTATGAATGAATTTATGAATGAAATCATGTGCAAATTAGATGGCCATTTTGTAGTAATATCGTAAACACAGCGATCTGTCAAAACAGTCCCATCTGCTAGAAAATGAGTTCTGATGACGATTCAGACTTCGATTATAAAAACGACGCGAAATACTGAAAAACGGCCAAATTCTGTGGCACTTTTAAGGCTTATTAGCCCCTTAACTGTCTGGTACCGAAAGAGTTAAACAAAAACAGGTATGATCATGTCTTCATATGGTCATTCTGCTCAAAGTGGTGAAACTGGTACTTTATATGGTGGCAACTGTGATGCCTTATCATTAGATTACCAAATAAAGTGTGTTATTGCAATCAAAATAAAAAAAATAGAATAAAACTAAATTAAATTCAATAACCATAGACAATAATAACCTCCCTCAATCCATTATGACCCACTCAAATAAAATAAAATAAAATAAAATAAAAATGCAATCGATAGGTTTCACTACAAGCCACTAGAATACCTCATTTATTACATGTAACAATATCATACCTGTTGCAACAGTAATATATTGTTAATTGTTTTCCTGTTATGAGCTGCTCTATGTTATGTTTCTAAACACAGGATGCAAGACATGTGCGCACATATGAGCTAATGTCACACTTATTTACTGCAGTGACGACATGTTACACCCAGGAGTGACAAAGCAAAAAAAAAAAAAACAACTGCTAAACATAGGAGCAGGAGGAATTAGTGTGTGTACTGTCCAGTAAGAGGGAGAGAGAGAGTGTGTGTGTGTGTGTGTGTGCGTGTGGTACCTAAGTACACCTCAGGGACCGAGAGGTTCAGGGCCTTTTAAATAAATAAACAAACACATAAATAAAGTCAATCGATAGAAGGAGCCTGATCCGGCACTCTGGGCCTGTGTTTGGCCTCTCACTTCATAAGAGAGGCCTGGGGGAGAGAGAGGGAGGAAGAAGGGGAGGGACGGGGAAACTGAGAGTGCCAGAGAGAGAGAGAGAGAGAGAGAGAAGGTAGGATTACGTCTCTCTTGGTAGTTGTATAGTTCTGGTTAGAGAAAGCCAAGGCCTGCTTCCCCCTTACAAAAAAACAGAGCCCCCATATGCTGTTTCAGTTCAAGTGCACACACACACACACACACACACACACACACACACCTGTCAGTATACTCCCCTGAGGCACACTTCACACAAATCATATGCCTATCCAAACCTAAACCTCTAACAAATACAGAGCATATCTCCCCTTGTGCTCAGCGCCGTTCCTCAAAACCTAGATTTGTCACAGATTAGGGAGTGTTAGAGGCCGAGCAGTTGCTTGCATCCTGCAGCCCCTCTAAGGCCCACACTGTGTAACTATGTGGAGTGTTCAGCCTTGAGCGACTAGCAATCACTCATCCCAACCTTTCCAGCTCTCCGACGCTGTAAAAACTAGAACGAGTGTGACTGCACTTGCCGAAGAATTCTACCTGACAGTTCTGAACGCCGGGGGCGGATCGGAGTGTGTGTTTGTGTGTTTAAACAAGCCAAACTGAGGGAGAGGCTGGAGCGCCGGCACATCCTCCCGTGAGCCAATCGCATAGCAGCGGGCCCCGGCTCCCATAATCCGCTGCAGCCCGGCGAATGTCGGCGCGCAGCGGCAATATTCCCGACAAATTAAGACTTGTTCTGAGGTGAGGGGGAGAGAGGGAGTAAAAGGAAAAGAGGGAAGGAGGGAGGGGAGGAGGTGGTTGGGGGAGAACAGTGTGCTGGCAAAGATTCAAGAGTGCAATTCCATCGACATGAGAGAAATGCTTCCCAGAAACTCTGAATAATATTTATGTTGTGCTAGTGATTTTTTTCTTCCTCCCACCTGTGTGCTGCTTTGTGCAGCTTGTTGCTTCAGAATGATACAGCAGAACAGAAAAATGGAACAAAAGGAAAAACACATTTGTTTTCTCTTATCAACAGACACCTGATGCAAACTGTTCTCCTTAGTCTCTAATGGAGGAAGCTGCAGTACAGTAAAGTCTGCTCTTGACGCAACACTGAACTAAAGCATTTAGATATGAGGTGGAACATAAAAGGCAAAACGCTTTTATGACAAACTCTGCTGGGAATAATCTAAAAAGTATCCCCAGAGTGTTTGCAGAGGAGATATGGACGGGCATTAAGTCTTATATGATGTTAAAAAGTGTGATTTGTCTACCATTGACTGATGACATCAATGGCAGAGTGCATATTAGCCAATTTTGTGGTGCGGGGTGACACAGGATGACCTGGGGGGGGGGGGGTCAACCAATTAGCTGCTGACAGGAAGAGAAATGCACGAGCGAGGCTGTGAGAGACATGGGAGAGTGGACGAAGAGAAAACATGTGAAGACTGAGGACGTGGAGGTGATGGAGGATGGAGGTGGACAGAGAGTCAGGATACATAAACAGCTGGTGGAGAATGATGAAGGCTGTCGGAACATGACATCCTTTCGCTGACATAAATGCCTGGTGTGATTTACAAAGACAGTAGGTAGAGGAAGAACGTTACATCCACAGCAGAGTTTTAACACTCATTTGGGTGTGTCGTCATGAGCGCTCCTTAAACGCTGCTTCAAAACGGAACATAGATGGAAAAAAGATTAGAGTACAGTATATAGTATAGTAGAGTAGCATAGAATAGGGATGCACCGACTTTTTCAGTTCAGATGGCGATACCGATGCTGGGGCCTTGCATATCGGTCGATACCTGATACCGATCCGATATCATTGTTGATTTAAGACGCTACAAGCCTATAACCGGTGCAGTGTTTCCTGTGGAATTGGTCACTTGGTGCGCATGCGAGTCGGCCGGTTTATTGCATTTGTACCTCCAAATTTTGTCTACTGCGCTAACATTGGCCATTAAATATCCATAAGTGTCTGTCCCATACATCTCTCTCTCTCTCTCTCTCTCTCTAATTTCACGAGGTACGCACAAGCTGTATGGACATACAGCTGTAGGTGCCAATGGTGGGGTGCGCCACGGCAAAACTGTACCAGCAGAAATGTTGCTGGTGTGGTAAGCAGGCCCAGTTCTAGGGGACAAACAAACGTACTGCCCCTCAAATTAAAGTTTCCGAAAAGGAAAATGAGCAGCACAACAGTAGGAGATTTAGAGGAATTAGTAAAGCGTCTTAAGTTTCACTTTCACTTTGTACAGTCGTATGGTCTACATGTACAGGGGTTGGACAAAATAATGGACACACCTTCACCTCAAGATGATAATGCCCCAATCCATACAGCTAGAATTGTTAAAGAATGGCATGAGGAACATTCTAATGAAGTTGAGCATCTCGTATGGCCGGCACAGTCCCCAGACCTCAACATTATTGAGCATTTATGGTCAGTTTTAGAGATTCAAGTAAGACGTCGATTTCCACCGCCATCGTCTCTAAAAGAGTTGGAGGGTATTCTAACTGAAGAATGGCTTAAAATTCCTTTGGAAACAATTCACAAGTTGTATGAATCAATACCTCGGAGAATTGAGGCTGTAATTGCCGCAAAAGGCGGACCTACACCATATTAAATTATATTTTGTTGATTTTTTAAGGTGTTTCCATTATTTTGTCCAACCCCTGTACTTGTTGTGAGGTACATCGCAGACCGCATTCCCCCCGTACATACCCCCCCATCCCAGGATTGGTCTTATGGATCAGTTGCTTTTACCAATCCCTGATCCAGCTAAAATGTTGATATCAGAGCCGATATCCCATCCGAATATCGGACTGGTGCAACCCTAGTATAGTATGTAAGGAGCAAAACAATGTAAAAAGTTTTAGGTAAAAACGCTATGGCAGAAGTTAAATAATAACGCTGAAATTAGTTTTAAGATTGAGTCACAAGCTCATGGTTACTAATAACATGTGCAGAAATATGAGGCTCTAACCAAACATGATGCAACTGAGCTATTAACCTGGAAGATTGGAGCTGATCGCTGCCAAAAAGAGGGAAAAACAAAACATGAAGATGATGATCACCTAGCCAAACTGCGCAACAATGAGCCGAACAAACTCAGCGTAGCATAGTGACCTTTAGCCTGACAAGATTACCACTACTGTGTAATGATCCAAAGACAGATTTCGTTCATTTTAAAACATTAATTTCAACCAATGCCAGACATAAAAAAAAAAACATAACGAGTGTGAACTTGAAAACCCTGGGCCTTAAGCTGTAGAAAGTGAAAGTGAAAGTGAGCTCCCCTCACCTTATCATTGACTATCTGCCGCCCCCCCGGTTGAGAACCCCTCCTGCACACCAAAGTTTTTGCACATATGGACAGACAGACGATGATGATAGATGATGAACTGATGACAATACCCTGCAGCGAGGGCTAAGGTAACAATAGTCAAACCTGTTTCTATCGAGCCAATGATGTTACTCATTTGTATGACCTTTTAGGGCTGGTAACATTGTTATCATAGCTTAGCCACTGTGATACTGGCAAATTAACTGAATGAACTTCCTTAACAAACAGTGTTTCATAAACATAAGAATAATGGGAGAACTTCCCTTAAAAGGAGAGAGTTGTAACCTAGTACAAAGTGGGCAGGGAGGTCCAGAAGAGGGCTGCTTGGTATCTTGATATCTTAAACATGGCACATACACAAGCATAGAAGCATGAACACACACATGGTAGAGGTGCATACACACACACACACACACACACACACACACACACACACAAACACACACTCTGTTCTCTGGGAGCAGTGCCCACAGCAATAAAACACAGACGCGAATCATTCTGGCTAACCAATCATTGCCTGAAGGCCAACTGCAATGTTTCTGTCATACATACACACACACACACGCGCACACACACACACACACACACGCACACACACATCTTATCAGCTGGGAATCAGATAAGCACTGCTGCAGCACAGCTGGAAGTAACAGAATCTCCACAGTGAGGGAAGTGTATACTGGCAGTGACGCATCTAGTTTGAAAATACACACAGATAGATGAGTCAAACAAAACCATGTATGGACCTGATCAATGTGTTACAGGCCTCGACAGAAGACTGCATGATACGATGGTGAGATGAGCTGTTATCTGTGAATATAAATACACCCTTTATAGTTCAGACATCTCCAACTACTTTATCCAAACGGTCAGTGAAGAAGTACCTTAGCTTTTCTCTGTTATTCAAATGAAAATAAATGTGATATGTGGAAGACTAAGGTAATTATGGTGTTCGCATTCAACTGTCACATCCTACATGTGCATTATTCAGCTCTCTGAGGTTTTTTTGCTGACACATCTTTACTGTTTAGTTCAGTTATGCACCTTAGAGTTCACACTAATGATATTTGACATTTTTGACGTAATTCTGTTTTCATTAGCTTTTGCTCTCTTTCCCTTTAAACCAATCTGATGGACTATACTATAGTTACTACTGTAAATTCAGCAGTGCTTTGAAACACAAGTTCATGTTCATATTTTTCACTGTTTTAAAGGTTTTATGCTGCTGTGTTTTCATATATTATTTCCAGAGTGTGTGCCATCATCTACTGATTAGATTTAAGCATGAAGAGCAACTGAGGAGGAAACAAATGTTTCTGTAAGTAGATAGAAATAAACCCAAAGACTGGGAGGAATGCACTCTTTCTTTCTTTCTTTCTTTCTTTCTTTCTTTCTTTCTTTCTTTCTTTCTTTCTTTCTTTCTTTCTTTCTTTCACAGTAGATTGATGGATTATTTCTTTCTTTCACAGTGCATGGATGGATTCTTTCTTTTTTTCTTTTTTCTGTCTTTCACAGTGGATGGATGGATGGATTATTTCTTTCTTTTTTCTTTCTTTAACAGTGGATGGATGGATGGATCTTTCTTTCTTTCTTTCTCTCTTTCTTTCTTTCTTTCTTTCTTTAACAATGGATGCCTGTTGGACCAGTCCATACCAGTTCACCAAAGCCACCAGTATTTATTATCTGCAGCTCATTATTATCTACTGAATATTTCCAGGCAGTCGTTACTGTTCTAATGGAGGTATTTCAGTTTGGAGCACAGAGGTAGAATGATTAACCTGCCAGCAACAAAACAAATCTACATAACCATCCCTAGAGCCCCACACTACAGGGATAATAAGTCTTTGCAGGCTTAAAAAGTAATTAACTAGGCACTTTAATAAAATCCCTTAGTACTGTTTATGGTGCAAGTTGTGGAAAAAATGTCAGATTTTTATTTTTTTTTTTAATTTATCTGATATAGTTTGAATGACTCCAGTTCAGTCCAGTACTCTGTTACCTGGTTCAGATAAAACCCAGAGTGAGTGCGTATAACCATGCCTGTATGCATGTGGATGAGTGCTGAATTATGAATCGGTTTGAACTTCTAACCTCTGTTGGGGTTGACTGAGGTAAATGCTTGCGGTGCGAGTGACACTTTATATTTCTTTTTTCCATCAGACATTTAGCAGTGACATCACAGCGTGACCTCTGACATTCAGGTGGTTCGTTCCAGATGCTTTCGGGTCGTAAGCGCTGCTGCTCGCAGGATGATGGTTGTGGCGGAGGAAACAAGGGCAGGCATATGGCTCACTGGGTGGAGGGGTGGTATGGGGTGGGGGGGGGGGGGCAGGTGCTGTTTCTGGAGAGCCTCATGTGACTGTCGGAGAAAAGGGCACTTACGCAACAGAAAACCTCGCAAACGACACAACAGTCCTGTTAATAGTAATCCGACTGAAAATTATAAGAGACTGTGAAGTCATTTCACCGTGAAAGGCCAGTGGAATTTACAAGATCGTATTTGAAGCAGGACTGAATGTGACTGTAAATCCGCAGAAATGAGAGATATGACGGCCTGGTTTTGGGAATGGAATGGAGAAGAAGTATGACATGCTTCTCATGAAAGTGGTGCTGTTGAAAAAAAAGTTAGGTTAACCTCTAATTATGAGGTGCTTCCTGTGTCTGACTATGAGGCAGCACTGATTTAGCCTCATTCCAACTCCTTACTCACACTTTATCCTGTCACTCCAGCATCAAATAAGAATGTCAACGCATGTAAAGATTTCTTTTCCAATCTGCCTGATTGACCAAGATGCAATTAGACAGAATATTATGTCACTAGCTAAACTCAAGCAGAACGTGTGTCCAATTCAAACAAAATCTGCCTCGCAAATATGGCTGCCAGGGGAATAATACATCACTCACAATCTTGTGTACTGGCAGTAGATTTCCACATACAACTGCTCTACTTTTGACATACTACTAGCCTACTCTTGACACTTATTTCCTTCACATGACATCCAACCCACTGATGTCCCTATTCCCTACGCTCTAGACCTGCTCCCCCTGTTAAATACCCTTTTACCCCTCCACAGTCGGTCCCATGCCAGGCCGTCAGGGTTGCGCATTATTAGAAACACATGTGGTGCACCAAAGGTTTTCTGCTTGGATTGAGACAAACATGCATAAAGTTGTGGGAAGCAAACATAGCCTCAAGACCCAGACACACACACACACACACACACACACACACACATAGACTAACATGGCCTCCCCGGTCATATCCACCACATTTACACACGCACAAACGCAAGAAGAAGCATAAAAACAACTGAAAGCTGTCAAAAATAACTGCGTCTTTTTCCTGGAAAAAAGTCTGGCTTAAGATATCGGTAATACGTCTTCACACAAAAACACAAAAACGCACAGAGCGACCTGCGTTACGAATTATATCCGCAATGATGGATTTTTGAGTGGATTGGAGCACTCAATGGGGACAAACGTACTTAACATAAGTGAGTGATCCATGGGTCTCAGTGGCACAGGCTTCCAATGCATCATCCTCAACAGAGAGCACAGAAAGCCCTTACTGTCCGCCTGCCAAGTCAGCGCTGAGCAGAGAGCACACGTGGGGGTCTGGCTGCATGGCAGATACCTCCTTAAGCCCATTTGACTGGATAACTCATTAATATTACCAAGTGTTGATCTAAGGAAGGTAACTGAGGTTTACCGCTACGTCCACCCCAGGGGTACTGGAGGTATGAGGGGGCTGCGCAGCGCCGGGATGACACAGAAAAAGAGGAAAAACGTCAAGATGTGAACGCGTCCAAGCAGCTACGTTAATGTGAATGACAGGTGCAGCCAGTCATTGTATACAGAGGCCCGTCTATCCATCATTCAGAGTGACAGGGGGAGTACACCAGTAATCCTTGTAATGACACGTGTGGTAAAGTAATAGATATCATCCAGTGAAGAAGAGGCATCATTCTTTGCAGCTGAAGAAGGACACTGCAACCGTAACATGGTTCTGCTCAGCTTGTTAACAAGTCGGATAAATACGGGCTGTATTCGACAGTGAGACACCATTACTCAAACAAGTCGACAGGCAGAGCTGAATGCTGTCTAAGCTATACATAGACTTTTACTGACACCGGTGCTATTATTAATTCTGATTATTGGTCAGGTTCTGTATTGATTTACTGTTGATTCCTGATGAAACTGCTGTCCTAGAATTTAGATTAGATTAGATTAGACTTTATTGATCCTTCGGGCAAAACTCTCAGGAAATTGAGGTTCCAACAGCAGCAAAAACACCGAATATACAGGGTGGGGAAGCAAAATTTACAATGAACATTTAGTTGTTTTTTCTCAGCAGGCACTACGTCAATTGTTTTGAAACCAAACATATATTGATGTCATAATCATACCTAACACTATTATCCATACCTTTTCAGAAACTTTTGCCCATATGAGTAATCAGGAAAGCAAACGTCAAAGAGTGTGTGATTTGCTGAATGCACTCGTCACACCAAAGGAGATTTCAAAAATAGTCGGAGTGTCCATAAAGACTGTTTATAATGGAAAGAAGAGAATGACTATGAGCAAAACTATTACCAGAAAGTCTGGAAGATACTATTAAAGAAGAATGGGAGAAGTTGTCACCCGAATATTTGAGGAACACTTGCGCAAGTTTCAGGAAGCGTGTGAAGGCAGTTATTGAGAAAGAAGGAGGACACACAGAATAAAAACATTTTCTATTATGGAAATTTTCTTGTGGCAAATAAATTCTCATGACTTTCAATAAACTAATTGGCCATACACTGTCTTTCAATCCCTGCCTCAAAATATTGTAAATTTTGCTTCCCCACCCTGTACACACAAGAAATACCACAAGAAAATAGCAAAACAGTAACTCCAAAAAAGAAAACAGTACTGAAAAAAACAGGCAATCGCACATTCTAAAGTACTAGTAGAAACAACAAGTAGCAAGGTGGTAATAATGATAATAATAATAATAATGATAATAATGATAAATAGCTAATTATTTAAGCTCATTTTAAACACACTCCTGGTGTTTCTCCCTTATAAGCTGAAATTTTCATCTTATAGGCCACCCATAGTGTCAAACATACGGTCCACGGGCCAAAAACCGGCCCTCCAAAGTGTTCAATGCGGCCCCCAGGAGGAATTTGTAAAGATTACACAAAAGACATTTGTTAATCTTCAAGTTGTATTGATCACAAAACTAAATTCTATATTTTTCAGTTCCAGACGCCTGTTACTAAATGTTTTGTGTATTTCTAAATCCACTGTGACCTGTAACTTGTCATGCACATGGTTAAGGCATAATATTGTCAAAAACTGCAATTATTTTTCTGAAGAATTTTCTGGTTATAATTGGAAATTAAGGTTATTCCCCCATGAAGACCCAAAGATACACCGGCGACCAAAATTATTTACTGATATGAAATATTTAATTACTGTTGATCCACTAATCCTATCAATCCGTGTAAATAAATGGTATAAAATACAGTTTGTCATCTTTTCATGGTCATCAGATATGACCCATTTGGATGTTCAGAGGCTCTGTAGTTACCGTGGAAACACCATCATCTTCTACAACACTGATTCACCAGTAAAACCCACAGAGTTTGATAAATGACAGTGGACGGAGACACTTGTTTTTGTGTTCAGTTATTTATATTTTTGCTGAAAAAGTCACTTTTTCTTCACTTTTCTCTGTTTTTGATATAATAACTCTGAACTTTAATCTGAGCTTTATGAACATTTACATCATCAGTAAATTAAATATAGGAAAATAAGTCATTTTCACTAAAAAAAGAAGCAAAATACACAGAATAATATTATAATAAATGGTGATAAATCGCTTAAGAAAGGTTAAAGAGAGAGAAAATTCATTTGGAAACTGCCACAGAAGTAGCACTGGGTCTTTATGGGTTATGGGTTTGTGAATGTAATACTTTCTTTGCTAAAACAAAAAGAAAAATTTAGAGTCCTCATTATTTTAAGTTACTATACTATTATTTTACCGGTCTGGCCCACAAATTGGGTGTATGTGGCCCCTGAGCTAAAATGAGTTTGACACCCCTGTTATAGACCTTACAACTGAACCTGCTGTCACCTTTGTGAAATGAAGCCACATTTGGAATTTTTGCTCCTTTCTAACGATAATGTTTATTGCAAGTTTGACATCATTGTTTTATAACGTGCAACTGTCCACACATCAATAAAAACAACTGTTAAGCTCAAAGGCAAATGATCCTGAATGTGAACTCACTATAAACACAAACTTGCCGTTTATTCCGATGACACAGTTGTTTGGAGGTTCATGCCTGAGTTTAATTTAAAGAAGTGATTTTTGATTTTTTTTTTTTTTTTTTTAAATGGAATTATGCATTTTAAAACATTTCCCTGTGGTCTACATAAACTGTACATACTATGCTTGGGTCTGAATTCTTTATTAATTCAACTCCACAGGTCCATCTTCAACCCTATTTCTGAGTAATGACACCAGAAAGGTTGTTTTGAGCGCTGGCCCTTTAAATGCAAATGAGTCACTTTAAGCTCCACCCCCTCCAGGTTGTTGGCTGGGCTGCTCTGTAACGTTCAGCCAACACCTGAACATTTTAGGTAATCAGCTCAAAGTTTGGACATATTTTCAGTATGGACCACAACCGCTGCTGCTGACAAACAATTACGGCGTACTCGGAGAAATATTCGTCGGAAGTCGTGACCTTATATGTACAAATGTCGTGACACAGCTAGTTATAGACGCAACAAATTAAGCAGGAATTAAAACGGGTTGTAGAAATCCACCAATATGAATATAGAGATAGTTTTGCAGCACCTGGAGGGTTCAAATGCAAACTTTTCAAACTATTAGGGTCCAAACACACACATAACATGAACCAACGACTAATAAAAGTGGGTTTATCAAAACATGACCCCTTTAAAGAACTGTTCGCTGTCGACACTATGCTTAGCACAGAAGTTGACAATTTTAATCTCGTGCTTTGCAGAGTTTCTCCATATCACACAAAGACACTACACACACTTCCACAGCTCTCTCCAGGTCATGTCATGTCAAGGGTCAAACCTACAGGGGTCAACAGGTTCTCTAGGGCCCCTACACATACTCACTGATCACAGGGTAAACAGATAAGGTATCACTGGTAGCGCACGTGCTTTAAAATCATTTAATTCTATCTCAAAAACTAATTGAGTAAAGCTCCATTTCATTGGCAGATTTTCTACTTGTTTGTATAGATGTGATACAGATCGCGGTCTCTAATGTGTAATTGCAAACAGCTACAAACAGAAAAATTCTCTTCCAAAATCAAAAACAATCGAAGTGAAAACAGCTTCTCACTGGTAGGCGTTTTATTTCACTCTCAACCCACGTTAATATTTTCCCTGATTTCATTTTTCTTTTTCCAATGTGACGTTTTCCGTATTATTTAGTCCAGTCTTGTTAAACTTTTCAAGGTGTTGAAACCTTTTAGAAAATAGTCGTTTTTATATCTGGCTCAGTTGCTCTACTCAGATCCAACTCTAAATACAAAGCAGGAGGAAGCCTCTGCTCCTTCACACGTGTCCCACAAATCCTGCCTTAACATATGTCGAGGAAAATAAACACTTTTTGCTTCTCCTGCCTTTTCTCTCCCCCGTCCACATGCTCCGTCTCTCCTCTGCTGGGTCACAGTCAGATGAGGGCACATAAACATGAGCCTCTGTGGATCAGTGCGGACAGAGACAGGATATGAGAGTGATTCCTTTTACCTCTCCCTTTTGAACCTGCGTCACAGAAACTCAAAAGTGGCTCCTTTCCAAAAAAAAAAAAAAAGGGCCGTGCACAGGTCATCTCTGCTGTTCGACTGTTGAGATGGTTTCGCTCACAGAATCCCCCACAAGGGAAACCTCCGACGCTGCACTCTGACAAGTGCGTTTTGTTAAAGCACAAATCTCAAGACTAACACGGTGTCTAAAAATCTGAATCCACTCTGTGTGAAACTGAATTAAAAACAAGTGATACCAAACAGGAGAAAACTGTGTGAATATTCTCTGACCTTTACAGTTACAAGATCTTCAACAGCGCTCCCATTCACCTTCACTAATCCTATAACACCAAACGTATCTTATTTGATACATGAGTTTTGAAGCCCTCTACATGCTCAGTGTGATATTTTTTTCTTGAAAAACCTGATGTATACAATTAGATACGTGCAATACACACATAATCCACCAGGGGGGAGGAATTCATTCACCAGAGGTCTGTCCAGTTACAGTAAAAGATTGTCATTAATGAGGAAGGAGGCACAATTTTGCCAATTTTGAAAAGGAATTACCAATTTGTTAGACATCTTTGTGTTATATTATGTTTTTGTGTGTTTAAAAATAATATTTGAGCATTGAGACCAGATGTATCAAATATGATACAAAATTGAAACTCATACATGGAAACTGATATTTGAAAAAAACATTTTTTTGGTTGTTCAGAAGGACCAATAAAGGCTCCAGTTTCAAAGAACTGGAATTTTCTGTCAATGATTTAATGGTTCAGGCTTTACAGGGTTAAAATACCAAACAAAAATGGGAATATCTATTGTCTGAATGGTGGTCATCCAATCCCGTATAGGTGCAAAACTACAGTTTCTGGACATACTTTAAACAGGGTTCCTACAGGTTCCTACAAGTTAAATTTAAGACTTTTTAAGACCTTTTAAAGACTACTCAGAACAAAATTTAATGCCTGTTTCACAGCCATACTGGCAATAATTCATGGCTTCTAGAATTTAGGAAAATCTATTTATTTACTCTAACGCGTTGATTCCCACCGCTCTGAGTCATTTCTCACCAGGGGCTGCAAAGTTAGTGATAAGTGGTTCCTAATTTCAGTATAAATTGTCAAGTTGGAATGGGTGGAATTGAATAGACTTTCTTTGCAGCTTGGACATTTTCCAGACACATTTAAGGCAGTTTATGGCAACATAACTAAAGACCTACCATATGAAATTGAACACCTTTTACAGACTTTTTTAAGGTATTAAATGCAGATTTGTAAATTCAAGACTTTTAAGACTTTTTAAGACCCTGCAGGAACTCTGTTTAAATATACAAAATTTTGCAGTTTACAATCACAGATATCATGAAATATTCGCAGGAAAATCTTTTTTAAGTTTCAAAAGGAGTGGTTGTGTCAGACAGACACAAACAAATGCAACTGATGTCTGTGTAGGTTCTCATTGGACCAGGCCATCGTTCTTCTAGGTAGTTCTTATTGGTTCAACTGGACTGATTTGGCTCTTTTGAAAACGTTTCGTCGCTCAATTGGATGAGACATAAAACATTTTCAAGAGAGCTAAACCAGTCCAGTTAAACCGAGATGAATCACTAAAAAAAATGCAGGTGATTTTTTTTGTTTGTTTGTTTTTCTGTTAACAAGAAAAAAATAAAGCTAAATTCTTAATAGTCATAACATATGTTTCTGAATCTTCCATATTTTACCTCCACAAAACAGTGTCATTTTAAAACAGTAATATTGTGCAGAAGGGAGCATATGAGTTTGGAGAATGGCACAATACTAGACGGAGTTCAATGACTTAAGAGTGATTTTTAATGCAATATATCACAAATGCATGGGGTGTCTGAAACCTTTTTTCTACCGCTGTATGTGATTGTTTTATACATGGGGAGTAGGGGTTATGTTGTGGTCAGACATGCATGTACGTCTTACCTCCAATATTTTAACTGATACTTTGAATATGTAGATGTGTTGTATTTATTCTTAACAGGGATTTGGTGAAACTGTTTCTCCTTGTAATTAATATTTTTCTACACAGCCCCTGTCAAATAAAACAAATTAAACTAAAAATAATTTAAGATATGGGGGAATCTATGCATTTCGACAGCAACACAGGGGTGGATTTTCACTTCTGTTTCACACAAATACTCCTCTCTTGTCCCCATCTCATGACAGAATAAAAAAACGTCTTGTCCTATTCCAGTCCTGGAAAAATAACTCCTGTTCCATTACTAATATTTAGTCAATGCAGCGATATTCTGGCACCTCTGATGCCTTATGCTTCCAAAAAAAACAGTGACTTTCAATAGACAGGAGAGAATAAACAAGAACAAAAAGACCACTATGTTCAAAATAAGGACTATGTTAAAATTTTATGATTTCCACCTGCATTTTTACTGTCTTATTCCATTCCATTCACATGATGAACAATGCAGAAATCCCTCATGAATCCCAAAAACCGATGTTAAAATTTGCTCAATGCTCTTTATTTGAACTTAAAGCCATTATAGAGGCTTGTGGTCACCTGCCCTATTACTTTTGGTTTTTCCTTTAATTTGTCCATGTGACCTGCTGAGATCGATCACAAAACACTTAAATTATAACTGTACAGAGATGAAGCGATCTAATTCAGCCTGTTAAAATCAGAGGAGTTAAACCCTCTGATGGATACAGCAGACGAGGAATCAAGAGGAGAGGGATAAGGAGGATATCGAGGTGTGGTCAGGAGGAGCCTGGATGTGAGAGGTGTTTCATAAGAGCCTACCACAAGATCCTCTACATCAGGTTGCCAGGTCCCAGCTGTTGGGGTGGAGGAGGTTTAAGGTTGGCTGAGAGCTGACTGAAGAAAAAATACATGCAACACGGGAAAAGGACAAGAGCTGGAACACATTCTTCAGTTTCCCCAAACAACTCAGTTACCTTATTTGTGTGCTTCTCTTCTTAAATATGTAAAAAAAAAATAAATAAATAAATAAAAGTCCTACCCCCTACACTTGAGCAATGGCAAGAGGGTTTGAAAACTATGTATTTAATGGATGGCTAAAATTTGCTTAGAGGTCTTATTTATGTCTTTGTGCATAAGAAATCAATCTAAGTGAATCCCCAAAGGAACTTTGTGTTGGTAAATGCAAGTTATGCAAATTTACAGGATTTCAGTTCTGTTGCAACATGTTGATGGTCATATGAACTATGTTTTCAGCTCAAAAATGTCCAATTTCATCCCAATTAATGCTATATTTTCATGTCACAAATGGCCAAGTTATATTTGAACTGAATTTACCTGAAAAACAAATATTCTATTCTTTTAGATTCTCCAATTTTTCTTACAAGATTCTATACTACATATCACATGTTTTATTTGTACAGGTTCAATATGGAGTATGGTGCTGATCCATCCTGCTTATGTTACGCCAGTACATACATGAAGAATGTCACATGTCACTTTTTAAATCAACAGTTTTCTAATAATAAGCATTTTTATAAAGAAATAACACTTCTATATTGTTATTTACTCTTTAGTGTGATGATAAACTATACAATAAATAATTATGATACTAGTTTTTGCACAGGGATCATTTGTGGAAACAGTGACATGGCTGCTGAGCATCAGTATGATGGGATCTGTAACAACCATGTCACATCCGTCCACTGCCACATTTTGTTTTTGTGTCAGCTGTTATTGTTTTAGATCCACAATACTAACATTTATGAATAAGAGGAGAATTAGCAATAGTAAGTATATAAGTTTATTACTAATAAAGTACTGGTACTGACCAGATCATCATGGGTAATGTCACGTCTGTCCACCAGCAAAAGTTTTCACATACACGTGCTATTCAAAATCCAATATTTCTGAAAATAGAGCTTCCACTGTCAAATAATATCAGTAGTCTGTGCACAAATGTATTAGCATTATTTCAACACAGTTCAATGCATTTCTTACAACGTTTTTTTTTTTTGACAAAAATGGCCATTCATTTGACCCCCTAAGTAAATTTTAGGCATGGAGAAAATTACAGCTCAACTTCATTTAAAATTTGATCAGTTTAGTGATATTTGGGCCCCTGTAATCAACCATTTTGGTTGGACAAAATAATATTTTATGTCTGTGAATAATTGTTAGGCTGCTATATAAAATTGTAAGTCTCACTGTCTGTTTGTTTGTTTGTTTGTTTGTTTGTTTGTTTTTGGGGGGGGATTAAAATTTAATGATTCCCACTGACTTCTACTGTACTAGTTGCTGAGTTGCCATTTGTTTAGACAGCACCTGTGTTCTGATGTGTTCAAAAGATGTAAAGTATGATGCACATTTATTTGAATAAAATATGTAAAAAAAAAAAAAAAAAAAAAAAAAAAAGGGTATGGAAGAACCTTTGTGATAAAGTAGGTAAAAGACGATAAAATATTTGATGGAAGTAAAAAGTGAGTCTGGTTTTAAGGTACATTAGTCGACTCTGTCAGCTTCACTTCCACCTCTCCATCCTTAGCTTGGTGTCCCTGTATTACCAGTATTACTAAATTACTATCTAATAACTCATCTCAGCCTCATTACTCAAACCCAAACTGCTGTAGTGTAGAGTCAATCCACAATCGCATCACAGTGCTTTAGATAAGAAAAATAAAGAGCCTGCTATTTAAAAAAAAAAAAGCAATCATTTTCAACTGCGGTGACTGTTGCTCATAAATGTCAGAAAGCTGAAATGGTGTGATGATGGAGAGGCAGTGAGACAGGAGGGATAAGGGAGGAGAAAAAGGACAGAGAAAGAGAAATCTGCAATCAGTGAAAGAAGCTGTAATAATCTTATCATGCCATCTAGTGGTGGCAGGTGGTACTATCTAAAAAAAAAAAAAAGAGAGACGCTTTGGATGTACTGTTAAGCTTCAAACTGGGTTCGTGCCAACATCACATACATCAGCAGGTAATTAAATAAAAGCAGAGTCTCCATCAAGGGGATCTCCATGTAATGTTATATATAATGAACATACTGTATCCAGACCAGAAGGTGGGATTAACATCCAGACAACATCATTAACTAATATCGGGAGCTCTATCAGAACATGTGAAAGTCTGGCTTCTGTTAATTGTTTTTAGAAGCTGGATAAAGTCATTTTTCAAAGAACAACTTTATTCACCACAATCTGAATCGCATTGATTTCAGGCTCTATTAGGCTGGAACCCAAAATGTGCCGACTCAGCAGTCAACTTGACAGGTCCTTTTAAGGAGAGGGTCAGCCACAGAAAAGATTAATGTGGTGATAAAGTAAAAAGGATCCAAAGCCTATTAGTCAAAAGTCTTGATATACTTTTCAGACTAAACTTAAGGTTTGTGTTTTGTTGTGTAAAATCCACTGTATCTGTGCTGGCAGGTTGGTGTTTGGATCTGTCATACCTGCACTGCACCTTCTAAGACCAGTCCAACCCCCCCTGCCCCTTGTTGTGGTTGATCCTTTCACATCCAACACTAATGTGATATCATGTCGATCAGAAATGTCTTTTGAAGGCTGCTTAATGAATATATAGCACGGAGAAGACCCCAATTTTTGGGCCAGCGAGGGAGCGGGTTAAAAATACAAACAAAAATGGGAATATCTGTTGTCTGAATGCTGGTCATCCGTCCAGTATAGGTGCAAAAGTACTGGAGTGGAAGAACAGTTTTCGGACATACTTTTAACAGGGTTCCTACAGGTTTCTACAATTACATTTAAGACTTTTTAAGACTACTTAGAACAAAATTTAATGCCCGTTTCACAGCCATACTGGCAAAAATTCATGACTCCTAAAATTTAGGAAAATGTATTTATTTAATCCAACGCCTTGATTCCCACTGTTCTGAGTCATTTCTCACTGGGGGCTGCAAAGTTAGTGATACTTGGTTCCTAATTTCAATATAAATTGTCGACTTGGAACAAGTGGAATTAAATAGACTAACTTTCTTTGCAGCTTGCACATTTTCTAGACACATTTAAGGCAGTTTATGGCAACATAACTTAAGGCCTATTAGTCAAAAGTCTTGGTATACGTTTAAACCAGGGCTCGTGACTGCGACTGAATTACGGTCGCATGCGCCTGAGAATTTCGGTAGTGCGACTGTTTTTGAGATTACGATCGCACGGTGCGCCAATAAAAAAATGAGCGAAAATTAATACGTGTGCCTAGAATAATGGCTGCAGAAGTAACTCGTCAGCTGAAAATAAACAAGCTCCACGCCCCGCTGACTGAAGCGGAAAATCTAGTCCCCGCCCCCTCGCGTGCGCAGGCGGCATAAACAAAGGGATCAAATAACTCCACCGACGTTTGAAACAATCTCCCGCCAAACCCGGTTAGTAGCGCTGGCGTTGTTCCAAGTATTTTCCCATGACGTAATGTATCCTGCAAATCAGATGATCATGTTGCGCGAATCAACTTGCTACACGATCAGCTGACCGTAACCAGCAAATCGAGGGGCTAATGAATAAACAACAAGCGGTATCCAGACGTGTACATGATTCGTCAAAAGTTTCTGCGAGCCTGTGGGCGTTGTTTGTGTAAACAGGGAAGATGAAGCGCTCAATTTCGGATTATTTTTTGATGGCTTCTGTTTCAAAAGATTCGTCTTTCTTCTCCAAGAACCAACTAAAGTATATACCACACATTGACAATTGTTTTGCACCTGTGTCAATGTAAGCTTTTTCTTTCATACTCTATTCAAATACTTTATTCTAGGTTGTTAACATTGCTTAAATACATATAGGAATATTACTTGGTATGGCCAAGAGTTTTGCTTGTTCTCCAAATTTTTTATATAATAGTGGTGCGCCTAGATTTTAGCCTGTGCTCCTAACTTTTTAGGGTTAGGAGCACAGTGCTCCTAGGTCAAAAAGTTAATTTTGAGCCCTGGTTTAAACTAAATTTAAGGTTTGTGTTTTGTTGTGTAAAATCCACCGTATCTGTGCTGGCAGGTTGGTGTTTGGATCTGTCAAACCTGCACTGCACCTTCCAAGACCAGTCCAACTCCCCCCTGTTGTGGTTGATCCTTTCACATCCAACACTAATGTGATATCATGTCGATCAGAAATGTCTTTTGAAAGCTGCTTAATGAATATATAGCACGGAGAAGACCCCAGTTAGTGGGCCAGCAAGGGAGCGGATTAAAATACCAAACAAAAATGGGAATATCTATTGTCTGAATGCTGGTCATCCATCCAGTATAGGTGCAAAAGTTACTCTAATGCCTTGATTCCCACTGTTCCGAGTCATTTCTCACTGGGGGCTGCAAAGTTAGTGATACTTGGTTCCTAATTTCAATATAAATTGTTGAGTTAGAACAAGTGGAATTGAATAGACTAACCTTCTTTGCAGCTCGGACATTTTCTAGACACATTTAAGGCAGTTTATGGCAACATAACTAAATTAAGTCAAAAGTCTTGATTTACTTTTCAAACTAAAGTTGGAGTTTGCGTTGTGTAAAATCCCCCGTATTTGCGCTGGAAGGTGCAGTGATCTGGATGTGGGTTGGTGTTTGGATCCATCATACCTGCACTGCACCTTCCAACTCCCCCCCGTTGTGGCTGATCCTTTCACATCCAACACTAATGTGATATCATGTCGATCAGAAATGTCTTTTGAAGGCTGCTTAATGAATATATAGCACGGAGAAGACCCCAATTAGTGGGACGGCGAGGGAGCGGAGATGCCACGCCATACCACATAAACAAACTTATCTTGACAGGGTCGCTCGGCCAAAGGAGGGAGATAGGCGGATAGCGAAGGAGGCCGGGAGAAAATGAATTACCTTCCTGACACACGTCAAAGCCAATCACAGCAGAGGATCCTTTGCCGTTTCTGCGGCCCAAAATCCCTGCCGCCACTGTTGCGTTTCATCTGCCAGTGTTAGTATGCGCACAGGCCGTATGCCAGCCTCCAAATATATTCATTTATTCAGAGCCCCTCGGAGAAATCACAGTGTCTTGTTGTCCTTTTTTTCCCCAGCTGTCCAGATGGAATTTGCGTGAATAACATCAGTTTAGTGAGGCAGAAAATAAGTACAGGCCAGCACAGCGGAGGGGACTAGATTACGCCCCTTATACCCACCTCCCCAAAAAGAGGATGGAAAGACAAGTGTCACCTTCATACGCTTCTTTCGCCTTGGCTCTCTGCTGTTTCTCATTTTCTTTTCAAGTTCTATTGAAACCTCGCGCGCGGAGGGCAAACCAAGAGATCTATGCAGCTTTCACTACAATTATTTTGTGTTATCATGCATTGCAGGTGCAATTAAACACAAGATCATGAATCAAAGACCCAGAGCAGCTTTTTCATTATAAAATAGGTGAATAGCCATCAAGGGAGTTCAGCCCAATCCTCATTTATCCTTGTTTTGTTTTGCATTTATAACACTACTAATTGCATTAATTAATCAGATCTGTACTTCCAATAGGGACGAGAGTATCTTGCACAAGGCATTGAAGAAGACAAAAGTAAAAAAAAGAAAAAAAAAATTGTAAATCAATATCTGCAACCTCAATAAAACCCAAGAGAAATTAAAACGTCCTCAATCAGAAGAAGGGAAAGTCTCAATATTCACTGAGCCTATCAAAAATAATCTACTACGGACAGCTTCAAAGCAGTCAAGTAATTGTCTTTAGTTTAAACTCTTTAAAAACAGATTTAAAACTAGATGCTGTCAGGTGTGCATTAAAATGGTCATTAAAAAGTCCAGCCACGCATGCACGACCGGCTTCCGTTCAAGACATTAACACGTATGGAGGAGCGTCTAGTACAAAAGACAGAAAAAGAACCCTACCTCTCTGAGAACTGTACTCCCATACCCTCTGTACAGGCCTCGAACACCCTGGTCAGAAAAAAGAAGCACATTTTCAACCAATCAGTACATTTAGTGCTCTCAGTTACAAGTCATGTAGGCAAAACATCAGAAAGTCCATGTGAAAACACTATTAGATGTTTGCATCATAACTCGTAGTTTAATGTTGAGCATTGTTTCAAATATTTTACAAAGCTGGGACCAGTACACCAGTACCAGTAAAACAACGCAAAAATATGCAATTCTAAGTGAAATTCCTGCATGCAGAAACCTACTCACTATGTATTAGCACCAAAATGTAGTTAAAGCATTGAAGTAAAAGTACAGATCTGGTCCCCCTGACTGAGGCATCAGTGCATCAGTGAAATATTAACAGTGAAGCATGAGAAGCAGATGTTGCTCTTGTTGAAGCAGGTTTGACCTATGTTATATCCAGATTTATATCCATCTGAGTCTCATGAGATGATTAAAGTCTAACACACAAATCTGTTTTCACTTTTAAGACTTTTCCCTCTTACTTTTGATTGTCTCTTTATCTTTGATTTTGAATGATTTGAACACGTACTGAAATAAAACCATGTAAGAAACCACTGCTTTAATCTTTCTAAGGTAATGAGGGAGAGAGCGGTGGTCAACAGAGGTACACAGTGAATGAGGAAACAGGGCTTTGAAGTAGAGAAATAAAATATTATTTTCTGATTGTTTCTCAGTAGTTGTGCTGTGAAGTACAAATAAATACGGCTACACCTTCTTTGTATTTTCCAACTCTGGCTTTAATGATATGATTACTTTAATACGGTGCTTTTGATTGGTGCATACCTCTTCTCTGAGTGTAGCCAGCAGCATGTGGTAAGTGGTCGACGAGGGAGAAGCCTGAGTCCTCTGTTTTACCACCTCTGTGGGCACACGGATCA
Source organism: Sphaeramia orbicularis (assembly GCF_902148855.1). Lineage (NCBI taxonomy): Eukaryota > Metazoa > Chordata > Actinopteri > Kurtiformes > Apogonidae > Sphaeramia > Sphaeramia orbicularis. The sequence goes on along the minus strand of NC_043961.1, from coordinate 22,685,430 downwards.
GACATGCCACCTAAAAAATGAACAGATCATTAGCTTAGCTGAGAACCAGAGTTTATACAATCTCATCTACAGATCAGAGTAGCATCTTAGAAGCTCTTCGTATGTACAAACACACATGTTGTTTTAAGTTATAACATGATTAACCCATAAAGACCCAGTGCTACTTTCGTGGCACTTCCCAAATAGCTATTAGCCTTTCTTAAGTGATTGATCACCATTTATTACAACACTAGTGACATTGTACCCATGGTGCCATTGTACGATAGCATGATAAGTGGAACTTGTCTGCCACCACTATCCATTTGTAAACTACCATTTCATCATGCATTGTGCAGGTAATAATTTGAGCCAACATGTGAGGCATGAAGGGAAGAGCATGTATTTGTTTGGCCTGTAAAGCATGATTAAATTCATACAGCAGTAGTGAACTGCAGCCTTCACATTGTAGCATCATCTGCTAGCAGTAAAAATTTCATGAACGGCAGCATAACCACTTCTGAAAATGGAGTATGGTGGCAGGGATGAAGAATTCAAAGTAGAGAGAGGCTAAAATCACCCAGCATACCTCACAACATTTAATATGGACATAAAATTGTGCCTAGTAGATAGTCAGGTAATGTTTCTATTCATTCAGCGAGTTTGGCGGCGATCGGGCCTGTGAAGGCTGAGGAAAATCCGTACAAACGCCATCCTGTCCTGCAACATCGATCGATCGGACAAAGAACATGCATTATATAGTAGGATTCTCCTCTGTATTTAGATTTTTTTCCTGTGATAATCAAGTATTTTCCTATATTTAATTTACTGATCATGTAGATATTCATAAAAATTCTGATTACAGTTGAGGATTGTAATGTCAGAAACAGAGAAAACTGAAGAAAAAGTGACTTTTCAGTCAAATTTATCAGTAACTGAACACAAACAAAGTGTGTCAATCAACTGTCATTGATCCAACTCCATGGTTTTACTGGTGAATCAATGTTGTAGAAGATGACGGTGTTTCCACGGTAACTACAGAGCCTCTGACTGTCCAAATGGGTCATATCTGACAACCATGAAAAGATGACAAACTGTATTTTACACTAATTACACTTGTCTACAAGTAAAAATGCTTCCAGAATAAAAGTAGTGAAATTTTACCACGTGTGCGTCACTGATAAAGAAAAATCAAGTCAAAAATACTGGTTGGCTGAAGTTTCTAAGATACAGTCTTGGATCAAAATGTGAAATTCGAGAATTAAGGAGAGAATGGGTTTAATTTCAAAGGAATATTTGTTTCAGAGTAACCAGATCTACTACAAAACACTGTCTGCACATCAATACATTCACTTTACAGGTTCTGTCTAGTGGAAGATTCATAAATCTACTGTATAAATGTACATAAACCAACATATATCTGTGTAATAACACTATGATATACCTTGAAAACATCAGCAAACTAGCACTTTAGTCATTTGTTTTCCAATTAATCTTATTAAAATATGTAACATTTAGTGCATTTAATCTCTGAAGCAGATAATTTCTAAAAAAAAAAAAAAAAAAAAAAAAAAAAAAATTGTAGGCCAGTGTAATTTACATGTATTGATATAAGATTAGTGGATCAACAGGTGTTAAACAGTTTAGATTAGTAGATGGTTTTGGTCACCAGTGGATGTTTGGGTCTGTATGGGTTAACACGTGCACACCATGGTAGCCGGTGTATGATGTTGCTGTGGCAGGTGGCCATGAGTAGAGCGGTTACAGTGAGCTGGCAGGTTAATGAGTGTTTCAGTTAGAGAACTACACACGGCAGACATGACACCTGAGCATCGGGTAAAAGGTCATCAGCTGACTGTGTATGTGTCCAAAAAAACACGCACTCCCACACCGATAGATCCACACACACATGCACACCTCAATAATCACACTCCCAGCTACAAGTTCCAACCCATCCACCATATGTCAACAAAAGTATGGACTGCCAACAGCTAGTGAAGATCGACATGAATATTTATGCTTCATAACTCCCATCGCCCTAAAGGCAGGCGGGCAGGCAGGCAAAGCTGCCCACCTGGCGACTTGAATTCCCATTTATCCTGCATCAAAGTGGAAATACCGGCTAATGGCAAGCAATTTTACAGAGCGATTGGTGAGCCGCCCCCCCTGCTGTGACTCCCCTCGGTCATACAGATGCCAGTCTGCCAGTGCCACCCTAACCACGGAGATGTGAGAGCGAACAGAAAGAGTGATGACGGCACTGCAATAAAGACGAAACGCCCCTGTCTCCTGTTCGGCAACTTCTCCATTCAGCTATCCATATTGATTTAGGATTTGGGCTCCCACAGAAGTGTTAGAGGAGACCTTCTCCCCCTCTCTCCATATTGTGAGAGGGGGGAGAAGGCTGCGCTGACAGCTGCTGAAGGGCTCGCTTCTGTCAGCCCCTCGGCCTCTTCATCGTCCCCTCTGCCAGACACCAAGGGCACCTTATGATCATCGTTGTGAATATGTGGAGTTCAGAAGGAGAAAGGATAAGTCAGCAATGCTGGAAGTCAAATGAAAACAGACTGATGCAAAGAAACAGGGTGCAGCCGAAACACGTGAACCTGCTTTTGTTATATCCTTCTAGTTTATTTCATAACTGTTACGTCACCGGTGAATCAAGTCAGTCTAGTTTTATTTATACAGGCCAAGATCAAGGACAAGCATGGTGGAAACTCCAAGAAGAACCACAGAGGAGGAACACTATGTGTAGTTTTACACATGCATACGTTGAAATGCACATAATCAAAGTTATGGCTGCTTCACTTACCCCTGTATCTTTACAACTCCACAAAATTAATTTCATTCTTCTGATTAAACTTGAAAATTGTACCTCCATGCAACAGCAACAGACTTGGACTCTCTCTACAGGAACAAGTCTTATTGAAATTTCAGGTGCGTGTGCTGCAGGTTCTCTATCCGCAGTGCAACAGTACCATCAAGTGGTCAAATCGGCACCTGCACATCCTATTCATGATAACTATAGCGGCTGCATCCATCTCAGAGATCTCATTTACCCTCCCTTTGGTCAAGTTACCATTTATAATACATTGTTCATCATGTTTTCCCCAAACTCGTTCTCCAAAGCAACCAGAATAAGGAAGCTAAATAGAAAGAAAGTGGCTATGACAAGTAATTACAGATGTAATTGGATGGGGGACCTGGAGTTGACGCAGCCTTTCCTCTCCTGTCACTGCAGAGGAGGAGGCCGAATGAGGCATAGATTATACCAAATAAATAAGGGACGTTGTTTATTTGGGAGTCATTTGTGCGCGATAGGGGAGGGAGAAGATAAAGCGTGGAGCCTCAGAGGCCATCTCAGATCTCTGGGAATAGCAGTGAATGGGAGGTAAATGTGGTGATGAATCATAGGCATTAAAGGCTGTAAGGGTGCAGAAAAGCCTGGATGATAAAGTCGTATTGTGTGGAGGTGTAGCAGTGGTATATTTTTAAAAGAAATTAAAGACTTAAGTAGATGACCCCACGTTGGCAATGTGTTAGATGTGTTTCCACAACTTCTCACCCAACACTTCCATCTGGTTTGTAAACTTATTGCAAACCCATCGGCGGTCTTTTTATTTCTCGCTACCATTCATCTTTATTTAAAAGTTGGAATCGTCAGGCGGCGTTAATTAGGAGGCTGCCTGCCTGTGATTGGAGCCTTTCAGTTGCCCTCGGCTTGCTGTTGTTAATCCAAATGACGAAGCATGGTTTCAATTTCCAGCACTGGCCGCCAAACAACAAGGTAAGAAGCCGGCGCTCAATCATGACCATTCCACAGTAGGGAATGGGAAATTAGCAGAGACTCACAGCACATTATCTGCATAGCCAGTGGATCAATCCGCAGACTGAGTCATTACATTCCCCTGTTCTCTCATCGTTCACTGCATCCTTGTTTTTACACTAAGAGTCAGCAGGAAATAGTGGTCACTCAATAAGAACCGGGATTAGAGCGATGCAACAGGTGAGAAGTTCACACAGGTTTTTTTTTTTTTTAATGTTTTTATGTTACGTGTTGTGAAGCACATTGAGTCTGTTTTGTGCATGAAATGTGCTCTATAAATAAAGTTGAATTGAAATGAATTATACATCCATGAAAAATCAGTGACAGTTTGAGCAACTAAACTTATCTTTACAGCAACTTTCAATGACCAAGTACTCAAAAGTGCATCCCAAAACAATTAAAATTAAATATAATGACAGTAAAAGGACATCACTCGTTGATAGCCGCAAAAAAATGTATAACAAGGAATAGGGGGAAGATGATCGTACCATCAAAGGATCAATGGATAACTACGACCGAGGACATATTTCTAATGGAAAAACTAACACACAGATTGAGACTACAAGAACCGCAAATGAACAAAAAGTGGAAAAAATGGACATTATATAAGCAAAATAATTGATAAGACTGTGCTACCCAGACTTATTTATGTTGTTGTGTTTTCTTTTTGTTGTTGTTCTTTTAAAATTAATAAAACATAAGTTACAAAAAAAAAGGACATCACTCAATAAAATAAATACAACTATAAGAATGAAAAGCATAAAGAATAAATCAAATATTTAAAACAAAACCTAGAAACAGTTGCATATTCCCTCAAGACTAAACCCATCCAAGTTTTTCTTGTCTATAAATACCATCTGATTTATCCGACTCCCATTCCCATTTCTATTTTCTGACACAAATACTGGAAATGCATCAAAGCGTAAAACAAAAAAGACTGAAATGAGCGATGACATTGGACAAAAGACAGAAGAGAAGCAACAAAAAACAAAAAGGTCATGGAGAAAAGGGAAGAGACGAGGACACTGCATGTCTCCAACTTTGTAACAACAGCCAATAAATCATGGTGCATGGCGCAGCTCGAAGGCGATGCATGGATTATTCCTCAGCGCCAAGTTAAGTGGCTGCCAGTTTCTTCCCCCCAAAAAACTCCTTCCTCCTCCTGCTCCCGCCCGCTTGCTGTCCCCGCTATCTTGTCATGTCACACTGTATTTTCCAGTACATCCTCCCTCAGACGTGTGGTAAGGTGTATGTGTGTGTGTGAGGGTGAGGGTGGGAGTGGTGGTGGTGGTGGTGGTGGTGGTGGGGGGTTATAGATGCGAGAGAAGCCCGCCGCCTGGCCTTGACAAATGAGCTTTCAGGGCAGACGTCGAGCGAATGGGAATGAAGATAAATCTGATCTAATGGCTGGATAACAGCCTGGTAGAGCCTGACAGACGCCATCAGCTTACACATTCTTTATGGGAGCATCCCACCACCGCAGTCACACAAACACCAATACACTTCTGGCGGAGGGGTTTCTGTCGTTGTCTCTAACGCGTCTGCTTCTGTCTCTCTGTATCTTCTCATTAACCCCCCACCCCCCCCCATCACCCCTTTGAGTCCTGGCTTTGTTTCCAGGTAAAGCCAGATAAATATTAGGATAATATCAACACTGACATTTGGTGACTGCTGCCAAACAGATCTAGTGAATCTCTGCTCCCTGTTGATGAATTTCCACAACACGAATCCAATACTGCACTGAAGGATCTTACTCCTGTCTTGAACTTGACGTCATTACTGTGATGAGGTTTGTTGTTTATCTACATGCTACATGCTTAGTAATTCCGTCTGCACCTCAGAGAACATCTGTTACACCGGGTGCTTCTATGAAACTGGGTTCATTTTGGTACCTGGCGCTTTTTGGACCCAATAATAAAAGAGAAATTTAGACATGTTTCCCCCCAGGATGTACCTAATGATGACCTCAGATACATGCAAAAAAAAATTATACTCTTGCTCTGAGCTATCCCAAAATTAATGAATTTTTAATAACATTTTTGGCCAAAAACAGGACCAAAATTGGGAAAGGAAAAGCTACCTAGGTGCATTTTATCTGGACCACATGGTTTGAAATGGTCTTATATACCGCTATAAATAAAGACACTGTGTTAACTTTGACCATCCTAGTGGTTTTTCTAATCCAGTCATGCAGGTTTTTCATGAATCAACAGTCTCATTCCACATTTTGTATGTAACCCATCGCGTCCACTTGCGTTACATGCAGAACCTGCCCAGTTAAACACATGTAAATCACGAATGTTTGTGCAACAGCAGTCATTTTTGTTAAAACACTCTGCCTTGCATAATTAGTTCAATTCCCAAAATGTACCTGTGAGAGAATAAAGACATAAAAATAGTAGCGTGCAATTTTCGTGTCCTTTTGACCTTGTTACGCGCAGATTTTTGTATTAAAAATAATGTAAAATAATATAAAAATGGGTTTTATCTGAAAAATAGTTTCTGTTTTATCTCAGTAAGTATTTACTTTTTAAAATAGACCCAAAGTACTTCCAAACTTGCTCCATAACATTAGTCTACAACTTGTTTCAATTTTTAGCCCCCGTGTCCTGTTTTTAGGGACCAGGCACCCATCGATTAGGGTTTTTTGTCTTAACCCTTTATCGGGCAAGTGACTACTTTTGGCAATTTCCACATACATTACAAGACAGAGAGAGCAACAGTTACAGTGAGGGCAGTGAGCTCAGGTCCAATGTGGTCTACAGGGTCTGTAAGGTCCACCTCTACATGAACAGTGACTGTACCTGCTTTGTTAGGTACCATGAAGTAATGGTACTAATGTAAGGAATGATGTTCAAAGGGATAATGTGGATATAGACAGGTGTCTGGATCAGCACTTACACTGAACAAAAATATAAACACAATACTTTTGTTTTTGCTCCCATTTTCCATGAACTGAACTCAAAGATCTAAGACTTTTACTATGTACATGTAACCGGCGTATTCGTTCTGCGTTGTGTTTTGCTATTGGTTGTGCATAAATCCAAGGGGCAGTCTCCATTTATTTAGCCTTGATAATAGGATATAAAACAGTTAGCAGGGATGCTAATTTGTGCCCTGTACCCAGATCTACAGTGAAACGAAAATATCGTGTCAACTCCATGCGGTACAGACAACAAAACCAACACTTAATGACAACAGAAGAAATAATGAAGTTCAATACCGAAATAAATACAACTTAATAACCATGGATGACATACATACTAAGAAACATTAGTGAATAAATTCACAAATACAGAGGATGTGACAATATGGACACTGACCTCTCCCCAGAGACAATATCAAAATGAGAGAGCCACGGACACGCAGAGGATTTATATATGAACACTAGAGCTGAACAATATATCCTTTGAGCATCATCATCACAATGTACATGTGCGCAATAATCACATCACAGGGTCTACGACGTAGGAGGCAAATGAACTCGACGTGTTCTCATCTAAATCCAAGGATACCTGACACACACTACGCGCAGCGATCCACCAATCACAATCGTTCTTAATCAGTTTGCCGAACAGGCCACGCCCCTGCACATGGAGTGAGTCACTAGTAACAACACTGAAAAATGAGCAACGAACAAGAGAAAATCACCGAAAATGAAGACTTGGTGCCAAAAAGAAGAGCAACGTCAGTTATCTGGAATTATTTCGGCTACAAGAAGGATGATACTGAAACACGTGTTCTGTGTCGACAGTGCCTTGCACCTGTTGCCACAACAAGAGGAAACACAACTAATTTGTTTGACCATTTATGTCGGCACACACAGCTGTTATATCCTCCTAAGTATTTTTTCATACCACAATATATATCGCAGGGTTAAAAAAAATTGCAATGTCAGTTTTTTTTCCAATATCGTGCAGCCCTAATGAACACTACTGGGGGACACATGAAGAAGAGGTGGGTGTGGCTGGAGGACTAACACCCCAAACAGACTGTACCATAAGCAAGACGCCAGGTCTGTATAAACTATGAATGGAAAACGACAATTTAACACACTTTTGTGTAATTATATAATAATATATATTGAACTGGTTACATACACAAAAGGCCTATTTCTCTCAAAAATTGTTCATAAATATGTCTAAATCTGTGTTAGAGAGCACTTCTCCTTTGCTCAGATAATCCATCCACCTCACAGGTGTGGCATATCAAGATGATTGACAGGATGATTACTGCACAGGTGTGCCTTAGACTGGCCACAATAAAAGGCCACTCTAAAATGTGCAGTTTTATCACACAGCACAATGTCACAGATGTCACAAGTTTTGAGGAACCGTGCGATTGGTATGCTGACTGCAGGAATGTCCACCAGAGCTGTTCCCCGTGAAGTGAATGTTCATTTTTCTACCATAAGCCGTCTCAAATTCAGAGCGACACCTCCCCTAGGTATGATTATAACACACACTGAGTGAAGTCCACATCTAGTAAGTTAGTGCCAAGTCCAGGGTATCATCCACTGATGGAGGTTTGGGGATCGGATTAGCCGTAAAGTTCCTTTTATGAATTTAGCAGAATGGAACCAGTTGGTAAAACCTCACTAAATAGAATCCTAGGGAACGGATCATGGGTTGATGATGATGAGGTGGACTGGGCAAATCCAAAAAGGACAGAATATAAAGTTGTTTCTTCTTTTTCTTTTAGTCTCGGTGTGTCAGCGTCTACCTGCTGCACCCAGCTGCTCCCATGAAGGGTGAGCAGGAGGAACAGGAGCAAAGAAACTGTGAGAACAAGTGACCCTGTCTAACACTGGCAGCCCAGAGAAATGAACACAGAGTGGAAGATGAAACCTAATGCTAATTAAAACATGTTTAAGTTTGCATCTGTGTCGACACTTTTAGTTTAAACAACAAAGGCACCTCAGAAATGATATGACATTCAACAGGGCTGCACAATTTGATGAAAAAGTTAATTTGCAATTATTGTTAATTATATTGATTTGCATTAGCAATTGTGATTTGATTGGATTTGTTTGGTTATCAAGGGTTTTACCTCTTTCTGCTCAGTATCACAGAAGCCAAAACATGGACATGTAAATAGCAGCTTTTAGTGATTATTTAATTGCACAGGCTGACTCTGGGGTTGTGATTTGATTATTTTTGATTGTGAAACTCTAGTCATTTTTTAAAAAATAATAATCAACAAAATATGTTAAATACGCATTAAAATTGTGGAAATTACAGATGAGTATTGGCTTAATAAGCGGCAGATACACCAAACATCCACTAGTTCGTGGACCAGGAGGGAGTTCTCCTGGAAAAATCTGGTGCGTTTCTTTATTACATCTAAGAAGAAAAGTAAGCAGTTAAACAGAAAGCAGAAATGTTGGAAGGAATGTGGAGAATTTGATGTAGATCACACACGTCTTTTGGAAATGTGATAAAATAACTGTGTTTTGGGAGATGGTGTGTGGAGTGCTACAACAAATAATGGGGTATGAGATTCCAGTGTGCTGTATTTGTGTAACTTGGCTGATGGAAATGTAGTGGGGTAACGACATATACTTGGTTAAGGTACTTTTAGTGGCTTGCAAAAAAGCTATTACAAGGAACTGGGGAAAGACAGAACCACCAACAAAGAACCAATGGGTCAACAATTACTGAAGGAATATATACAATGGAAAAAATAACTCACAAACTGTGACTACCAGAAGCACAAATAGACAAAAAACAGAATAAATAGACTGATTACAGAACCTAGAATGGTGGAAGGACTGAATAATGTGAATGTAGTCTCATGTAATATACCCAAACAAGATTTGTGTCTTCGTTTTTTGCTGTTTTTGGTAACTATGTGTCTATAAAATTCCAATAAAACATAAGTGGAAAAAAAACAAAAAAAACAAACGCATTAAAATACATCTAAAAATATTTGACAGAAATAGTTCCTACTGAACAATCGTCAAATAGTCCATTGTGGTTTAGTACCAAAAAGATAAACAGGTGCAAAAAATATGCAATGAACTCGACAAAATCAAGCTCAGCCACAGCAAATTGTTTCACTTCTGGATTTTGTACATAGTGGTCTACGAACAGAGGTGAATTTGTTTAAAAGTGCAGATCATAACTGTCCATATGTCACTGTAACAATAACTGATCAATAAGTGACTATCACAAGGTATTAAATGTACATAAACCAAAGATAAACAACAAATCTTAACATTTTAAAAGACACGGTCAGAAATCTTTCACATCATATAAGACCCAAGTCTGCCAAGCCCACAGAGCCATAGTGAAAGTAGTCAAAGTGCCACCACTTGTTTGACCCTTAGTGCAATAACTTCAAATTAAAAATCATTAGCGGTGACTTAAGAGAGTCAGACTCGTATGTGGCAGCAGTTGCATCACGCTGTGGTGCATTTAGGGCCCTCTATACGACTCAGGGCAGTACTAGGGTAGGCCTTTCATGGCTAAGCCTTGAGATTACTCCCTTTGAACAAGACGTATCCAGTTGCCAGAATGCAGTGGGATACTGCCCTCGCTCTGCTCAGCTCCACGCAGAGGATTTGTGTCTTTGATGTGCTCAAATCCAGAACAGCGGGAAAGGGGTTAAAGCTAGTCGCAACCTCAGCTTCACCTTTACACTCTTCCGGACGAGGCCGCAGATAAAAAGTTTAAAAATGCACGGGGTTGTACGTGTCCCGTTCGTCTCTACCATAACCGCAGCGATTAGGAAAACCAAAAGGCAAAAACTACATCCGACTCTTGCTGAATTTGTGCTAATCACAGGCTAACACGGTGTTTGCTTTTAAAAAATATGAGACACCAAGATGCAGATAGACTCAACAGAGTGAACGCCCTCCCATGTGGAATAATCCTATTTCATAAACATGCAAAACTTGGGAAAATGACATCCATCCAAAAGCCATGAATACTGAAAACCCAGCATTCTGCGGCAAGCCATAGTGATATAGCAGGGGGGCATCCCACTTTCCATACCCCCCATCCCTCAACCTCGCTTCGTGCCAATGTGAATACCCGAAGCAACCATATGGCTCGGATTGTGTGGTTCACTGCGAGAGATTGGGAGAGGATGGGCTGAGGAAATTGCACAGCTCCTGGTTGGCTTGGAGTCTGAATCCCCCAGACTAAATTGGCGGAGTCTGGGGGCCTTAGCTGGGAAAGCAGATGAGTCAATAGGCAGTGACGAGATCTTATTTACCCAGCTGGTGGGGGAAAACGGTGGGACAGTCCTGAGGAAGCCCCCTTAAGTCACCCAGCTGGACCCTGGGGCCTACAGCCAAAATCACATAACCACCCCACCCCCACCCCTACCCTCTTCCCTCCATCTGCTGCACCCCCTCCTCCCTTTGCATAGTGGTCTATGAAATCCAAAAGGCAATAATGAGCTGGTGTTCATGTGGGACTTACAGTGGTGGGAAAGAATCAAGGGAAGAGAAATGGATAACAAGTATGTGAGCAGCTGGCTTTCTTCTATATATGGAGCTGCTGAGAATATTCGAACAAACATGTTAAAAAGTGTTTGAGCGGAGTAAAAGAAAAGTGGAAAAAGTGCAGACAAAAGCAGGGACAGTGAGTGACAGGAAGGACTTACTATTTCACCCAGGGAGGCGGCCAGCATGTGAGTGACAGGTGCCACGTGTGGTGCAGCTAGCAGTCCACCGGTGCCGAGCAGGGACTTTGTGTATTCATAGGTGACAAAAAAGGCAGCGGCTGAAACCAAGCAGAACCACAGCAATTTAAGGCCCATTAGTCAACCAGCATAGAGCAATTAATATCCCTCACAACCACTGACAGGGGAGAAACTGAGGGGTGAGTGTGTGTGTAGCTGTGTGTGTGTGTGTGTGTGTGTGTGTGTGTGTGTGTGTGTGTGTGTGTGTGTCTGAATGTACAATAGAGTTACAGGCTTAAAAAAAAAAAAAAAAGAAAAAAAGTTGAATGTGTCTGAGGTGCAAAGAGTTCACTCCTTAGCAGCGCTGCTCGATCCAATCCCAAACATTAACTTTCATGATGGATTTCATGAACAAAAACAATCCAAGGTTAGTTTTTAGCGTCATTCTAATGCACGTAGCTCAAACTCTTGTAAAGACAACTTTTCTTTAATGACAAATAATGATGGACCTTCACCAGAACATATATTCACCACGAACAATAAGAGTCTAACCATTGGGGAAGGAGCCGATGGCAGCAGATGGGACCCCGGCGTAGATGCCCCTGAAGCCCCCGGCCTTGTAGAAGCCCTGCTGACTCTGCAGTCTGGTCTTAATGGTGTCCAGAGGGAAGAGGGTCAGATCCACACACATCCCTGCACAGCCTCCTGCCTGCAGACACACCCAGAAGGTGGTTAAAGTATTCCCATCACATGTACTTCAACCTGTACTGTTTTATTTACTGGGCACTTGGCAGCAGGACAATGAGCTGTTATTGTGGTTAGGTTATCAGGTTATCAGTTTATATTAAGTGAAAGCAACAAATATCTATTTATACATCCCTTTGAGAGAAGAAAAGTCAGGATTAGGTCAGCCTACACTTTCACTGTGCCAAACGGCCCTGAACAGAGCTAGAATATGCGGATAACTCTGCAGATTGTGGACTGTTATAACCGTAATGTGATTTAATGTGACACAGTAAGAATAATCGTGTAGGATTCATTACCCAACAGAATACTCACACATAGACAGGATCTCACTGTCTGGACCCATGATATATTACTGTGGTAACGACACTTAAGAACCCAGAAATACACCATATCTAAAAGTACCCGGGATGCGTGCAGTGCAGTGAGATATAAGAACTTATTTTTAGACAATAGATCTTGAAAATCTTATTTCAAGAAATCTTATCAAGGTAAGTTTCACTTGTTCCATTGGCAGATTTTTTGGCTTGAATTAAGCAACAAAAAAAAAATCTGCCAATGGAACAAGTGAAAATTATCTTGGTAAGATTTCTTGAAATAAGATTTTCAAGATCTATTGTCTAAAAATAAGTTCTTGTATCTCATTGGAAAGTTACTCTTTGGGTGATTATATCTTATTTTAAGTGTGATGAGATATTTTGACTAGAAATGAGAAAAATACACTTGGTAAGATTTTGATTTTTGCAGTGACTTTTAAACCAGCGCCATCAAGAACACCTTGATGAGATAAATTTTAGCCTGGTTTGGGAACAGCAAGACAGGTCAGCTCTCCATATAGTGGTGCATTCATGGTTCGATCTGCACTGACTTTTTACAGCAAGTAGTGTTTGACGAAGGCCAGGTGAAGGATCGCAGCCACCAAAATAACCAAGTTTTCTCACTGTTGCTGTCAGGGAGATGCTATGACTCCCTGAAGACCAAGACTAAGAGAATGAGCTTCTTCCCAAATTCTACTCAGGCTCTCAATCAGAACAGCTAAACTACAATAATATGTTTGCAACATGCCCACATACTTACAAACCCACTCACATTATTAAATATGATGGATTTAGCAAGAAAATGCACAGTATTTGTCTGTAGAGACAAAGCAAACACGGGTACACTTTGTCTTGTACTTCATTCACTGTTGTTGGTCAATATTTTTGTTTTCTCTCTGTACTTTGTCTTATTATGTAATTTTTTTTAGCCTACATAGGGTAAGTTCCACTCTCTCCTTATATTAGACACATTTCTATTCTCTCTTATAGACAGTTGTGAAAATCATTTGACTGTATGTTGGATTGAATATGGCTGTGTGTGGAAAAGTAAAGTTTAAGTCTGAGTTTTAAGTGATGGCATCATAACTAAAAGAATGGTGGTGTGTCATATAAAAGTAGCCGAACTGAGTATTGTCACTAAAATTTTCTTAAGCTTCTATGTTACTTAGAAGGCCTAGTCGAAGTGATTCATTTTATCAGCATTGTATCTAAATATGTAACTATTAAGACATTCAGTAGAGCTCATCCCTACGCATTTTTGTAATTCAATCATTCACCGTTACTAAAAAATCCAGGACGAATTCCTTCCTGTACAATGAACAAATACAGTAAACCATGCAATAAACCTGCGGCATGATCAGTCTGTGCTTAATTGTAAATAGTGTATATAACTTTCTTGATTGTGTTTATCTTGATTTTTCACTTTCTTTGCTTTTGTGTGCTTGTACTTTGCTGCTGTAAATCTGAAATTTCCCCCTGTGAGACTAATAAAAGCATATCTTATCTTATCTTCAAATGTCCTCTATCCTTTCATCATGTTTTATGACAATCTGTAACAAACAAACAAACAGAGCCATTGTTAGCAGAAACAATGGATTTTTGTATGTTTTTAAATGAAAATCTTCACCTGGTTAATTACTGAAAACAAAGATGAAGAAAGTAAAAAGGTTTATTTAGCATTAGAATATTGGTAAAAATAAAAGTATCCTTGCAGTCATTAAAAATGTAAAGGTTCAAGGTCACAAAAGTGCAGCGTACTGACATCTAAACCTTTCAGAGAGGTTTTTGCCTATATCAGAAAATGATACACAGATAATAAAAACAAGTGATTACTAAAAGTCCTAGACAGTTGGCAAAGTGGCTTGTGACCAAAAGGTCGCTGGTTTGATAAAGCTGTTGACTGATGTGCCCTTGAGCAAGGCACATAACCCCAACAACATTTGCTCCCCAGCCCACTGCTCCTGGTCTACTGTGTGTTCCTGCATGATCAGCTAGTGATGGGTTACAAGCAGAGGTTCAGTTTCAGTGTGTTGCATGGACAAAATACTGACAGATTAATAGAACAAGATTCTTCTTCTTCGAAAAGGACGAGGTTGACTACACAGAGAGATGTACTAACGACTATAACTAACACAGCCTGGTCTGTTTACTGCAGACAAACTGTCTTTAAAGTCACACCTTTCATTAGCTCAGTCTGGGATGCGTAAATACACCTAATAATAACCAAATGACCTGAACTAGCTCCGTTTGATATCCATTATTATGTATTTTATGTGCTGCTGTAACTACTATTGATAGACTGAATGTCTGTTACGATACGTAAAGTTACCTGTATTTGGCATTGTTATGGAAAAAAATCAGTGAACCAAGTATAAACGTATATCCAGCCCTTGGTTACAGATATAAAGTGTGTTTTTATTCACATTAGGAGGTTTAAGCAGCGTTTAAATGCGGTTATCACTATCAAAAATGACCACGACTGAGTAAATAAGAGTACGAAAATCCCCTCCTTACCACCAAGGACGAGACAAATTCTCGTCTTTCCATGTTCCGCTATCACAGTTTTCTTTTGTCACTCGTCCTGTCCGTAAATCCCCAACTGTTTTGCATGTTTGACACTTTACTGAAACCAAAACATGCCGGTCAAGGACGCTGCCATCTTGGAGCAATTACTTCCGCGTGACGTCATGACGCATGCTGTCACATGATCTCTCAGACGTGATTCTATGTCAGTGAAGGTATTATTCTTTTTTTATTCTCTGGTGTAAATTATGCGATTAAACATCGCAGAAGTTCCTGTTTCAATGTGTTTAAAGAGTGTTGTTTTTTTTTAGATATTAATGCTTGTTGGCCAGGTGTCACATCCTCAATACATTTAAGAGCTTATTACTCAGATTGTCAACATTGTCTAAGTGCAAGTAGTGCAAAGAAGATGTGATGTCATTAGTTAAATTTACCAGTATCTGATTTGACTGGATCATTTTTATCTTCATAATTTAGTACTTTTATCAGCCAATTGATTTTGAACTTGAATTTAATTATATTAATTCCTTTACAATAAGGGTGTCAAATTCATTTTCTTCCGGGGGTCACATTCAGCCCAATTTAATCTCAAGTGGGTCAGACCAGTCAAATAATAGCATGACAGCCAATAAATAATGACAACTCCAAATTGTTTTAGTGCAAAAATCACATTTAATTATGCCAACATATACATTTACAAACTAACCAAACAAAAAGGATGTGAATAACCTGAAAAAAAAGCAATTTGTTAAGAAATATAAATACAATTTTATCAATATTATGCCTCGACTTATCATTTATACATGTGCATTACATATAAGAGCTACAAAGGCACAAAACATTGAGTAATAGGCAGAATATTGTTAAAATTGCACTTAATTCTCTTTAGACATTTCAGCTTGTTCATATTTATTCAGGTTATTCACATTTTATTGTTAAAGGACAGTTTGTCAATGTAAATATTTTCATAATTTAATGTTTTTTGCATTAAATCAAAGGGAAAAAAATGATGTTGTCATTATTTATAGGTTATTATGATATTATTTGTGAGTTTGATGCCCTAACTTGCACTTTGCAAATTCATCTCACGGGCCGGATTGGAACCTTTGGCGGGCCAGTCTTGGCCCCCGGGCCGCATGTTTGATACCTGTGCTTTACAACATCAAATGGAAAAAATATTCTACTTTTTACTTCACTTCATTTGTTTTTGTAGCTTTAGCTTACTTTTCAGATTGCAGTTTTTCATTTGTTGCCTTTCTGGTCTAATCGATTCATCTTCACATGTGTTAATTTTTATGTTTGTGCTAAATGTATAATGCATTGTTCATGAAAAATGTACTTTTTACAGACAAACATGTGATGATCTAATATTATATGGTGCAGATGGGCTAGTGTAAACAAACTCAACATTAAATATCTACAGCAGACAAATGCAACATTACAAACATGCAGGCTATAACAGCATGAAAACAATGACTGTTTTATCACATAACTACTTTTGCTACATTTTGCTAATAATGCACAATTTTGACTACACAACTTTTACTTAAAATGCTTTTACAGTCTGCTATTAGTACTTTAACCCTTTATAGGACACTCATTGAAATACTCCAAAATTCTAAATTTCAACTTTAGTGTGCTATTGGGCATCGTCATCTACCTCCTCTTGCCATAAAACATCTGAGGAGCATTTGCTAAAAAGTAAACACATGCAATAAAACAACTGTTATAAGGACATAGCCTGAAAAAAATCACTCATTTTCACTATTTACAGCATCGAAATGTCCATAAAATCTCTCTGAATCACTGTATAGTGTTATCAAAACCAACATGCTTCTGGGCCTCACTGAGGCACAGGATTGGCCCCATATTTAATGTTTGAGGAAATGACAAAAATAGTCACTTGCCAGATAAAAGGTTAACTAAGGAGAGGATGTGAATATGTCTTCCACAACTGCTGAATTGCATGAATAATTACCTCTGCCAGGAGGTACTGTGATCACTTTGCTTTGTGTGTTTGTTTGCGGCCCAAAATACATCAGAGACTTTCTAGTCCAGTATGAACCATCCAGACCACTCAGGTCGTCTGGTGCTCTGGGTTCCAAAAGTCAGAACTAAACATGGAGAATCAGCGTTCGGTTTCTATGCTCCGTATGTGTGGAACAAACTACCAGAAAATATCAGGTCTGCTGAGAGTCTGAGTTCTTTTAAGTCCAGGTTAAAGACTCACCTGTTCACTGCTGCCTTTGACTAAAAGGCTTTTGACTTTTTGAATTTTATATTCTCTTTCTAAACTCTGCACTGCAACTCTTACTTTATTCTGTTTTCAATCACCTTTTACATGTTTCTTTTATAATGTTTTAAATGTGTTTTTTTTCCCTTGTCGTTGTATTTCAATGTCCTGTGTGAAGCACCTTGAATTGCCTTGTTGCTGAAATGTGCTATACAAATAAACTTGCCTTGCCTTGGGTGTTTGTTTGTTTGTTTGTTAGCAACTTTGCGGGAAAACTATTACAACCATCTTTACCAAATTTTACCCACAGATAGGCCTAGGCCCTGGGACAAACCCATTAAATTTTGGGCCTAGTAGGCCAAAGTTCAAGGTCACAGCAAGGTCACAAAATCTCAAATTTTCCTATCTCTCATCACTGAGCAATTTTCGAAAATTAATAAAAAATTCAAAACGACTCCGATGAGCCTCCAATTTGATCCACCTGTAGCTTATAACAATATCTTGTATCTGGCCCAAAATTGTCCACATCCACTGTGGAATGTGGACTCTGTGGACATTTCAATTTAACACTGAAAATTCCATTTACGACACATTTTTCATTGTAACTCAACAAATATTGACTGGAATTGAATATAATTTGACACACACACGACTGGTACCAAGCTTCAACTTCTTCTGCTGTATGGAACAACCTTGAAACTGTTTAATTTAAAAAGAAATAGTCGATCCACACGTGCACACGGTTCGGGGTGCTTGGCGGAGGTTTGCGATCTCTGAACACTTGCTTTATTTCCATCTAATTATCAATTTTAATTATATCAAGCCAGTCCAAAAAACTTTTTAATAGTCCAATAATGAGCCTCTGTATCCTCCCCTCCACTTCTGTTGCCATCCCATAACTGGACTCGCACTGCTCTCGTCTCCTGATGCTGCTGAGTGAGTGTGCTCAGGTGAGAGTGTTCTTTTCCGGTGACACGCTGACTGGGTTATTTATGTGCCGCTGTCAGCCAGGCAGCGCCTCCTATTAGGGAAGAGCAGGCGAGGGGCCGCCACCTCTTTATTCAGCCTGGACCCGATGATGTCTGGGCTGAGTGTGCCCAGTTTGAACCTCAGTGCCCGTCATCCATCTTATTGAAGCGGGTCTCAGAGGGATCCCACTGGATGTGAGCCCCAGCTGGATGTGGACCGGGCTGCTGTCTTGATCTGTAATAGGCCCAAGGACAGCAACGGTTTCACTTACACACCACTTCCCATCCTTTTAGTGTCTTGATGCAGCACTTTATAAGACAGAGCTCAGCATCTGAATATATCATTTGGGTTCTTTATGAACTGAATAGTAATTACTTTCACTGTGGTTACTTTGTGTGATACTATATATGTTACTGCCCATCCCCGAGGCAGACTTCAGTTGCTCAGTCGATATAACCCATTAATTCTATGCCATACCTGAGATTGATTTTTCTCTTGGTTCTTGTTGAGAAGTTTTTAGTGTCCAGAGTCCTGTCTGCTCTATAATGTACAGCCATTTATCACCTTGTCACAGTACGTCCTTGGCTATCGGAATTTTTGTCATTTTGCTCCAATTGCTGTATTTTTGCAAGTCTCAATGGGCACTTAATAAAGGGTCACATTAAAACTGGGGAAATCTTAGATGTTTCTTCGCTAAGTAAGATGAGCTTTTCAATAAACAAGCACAAGTGTAGTAAATGTATTTTTGGAGTTCACTCACGACTGATTCCTGCATCTGAAGTATTTATTTCTTTGACGGTGTTGAAAATTTTTACTCCTCGCCTTAATTCAGCAAGAAAAACATCAATAGTGCTGCAGTTACTGTAAAACCCAAAAGAACTAATACGGAGCAGCAACTGGTGCACACCTGTCTGATCCATGATACAGTTGCAGAAAAAAATAATGGAAAATGGATAGACATCAGCCCTGAAATTAAACTACACTGAACAAAAATATAAATGCCACACTTTTGTTTTTGCTCCCATTTTTCATGAGCTGAACTCAACAATCTAAAACTTTTTCTACGTACACAAAAGGCCTACTTCTCTCAAATATTGTTCATAAATTTGTCTAAATCTGTGTTAGTGAGCACTTCTCCTTTGTCCTTTGCTGAGATAATCCATCCACCTCACAGGTGTGGCATATCAAGATGCTGATTAGACAGCATGATTATTGCACAGGTGTGACTTAGGCTGGCCACAATAAAAGGCCACTCTAAAATGTGCACTTTTACTGTATTGGGTGGTCCAGGGGGGTCAGAAAACCAGTCAGTATTTGGTGTGACCACCATTTTCCTCGCGCAGTCTTCTTCATGAATTCTCTGAAACAGCTTTGGAGATGGTTTATGGTAGAGAAATGAACATTCAATTCACAGGCAAAAGCTCTGGTGGAGATTCCTGAAGTCAGCATGCCAATTGCATATTCCCTTAAAACTTGTGACATCTGTGGTATTGTGCTGTGTGATAAAACTGCACATTTTAGAGTGGCCTTTTGTTGTGGCCAGCCTAAGTCACACCTGTGCAATAATCATGCTGTCTCATCAGCATCTTGATATGCCACACCTGTGAGGTGGATGGATTATCTCAGCAAAGGAGAAGTGTTCACTAACACATATTTAGACAGATTTGTGAACAATATTTGAGAGAAATAAACCTTGTGTGTACACAGAAAAAGTTTTAGATCTTTGAGTTCAGCTCATGAAAAATGGGAGCAAAAACAAAAGTGTGGCATTTATATTTTTGTTCAGTGTACAATGAGCTATTTTTGTTCCTATCAAATTTAGGTACAACTTATTTAGTTGGACCAGGCATTAAAATGAACAAGAAATTGAAGAATATGAATATAGAACACTAAATAGGTGGTTTTAAAGTGGACATTTATCCTTTTCCCCCCTTTTTTTTGGTTAATATCAAAAAGTGGCATAAGTTACAGTTTCTACTTTTGCAACGTGTTGTACAGTCTGCTAAAAAAAGTAATTAGACCATCAAAAGTCATCAAAAACAATGGTTATGCAATCAAGTACTAAGTCTTGTGTGTATCATGTGACTGGTCTAAAAGCACTGTTTTTGTCAGTATAATGCCATAGATATTGATGGAAGAACTTAAGTGATTTTGGTCATTATCAAGAAAACCATATAATGTTGTTATCATTATATTTGTCCAAGTAAATGTACCATTAGTTGTACCAGGCATTAAAATTAACAAGAAATTGAAGAAAACAAGGGATGGTCTAATAATTTTTTCCATGAATATAGAACACTAAATAGCTGGTTTTAAAGGAGACATTTATCCTTTTTTTTTTTTAATATCAAAAAGTGGCATAAGTTACAGTTTCTACTTTTACAACATGCTGTACAGTCGATGGAAAAATATAATTAGACCATCAAAAGTCATCAGAAAAAATGGTTATGTAATCAAGTACTAACTCCTGTGTGTATCATGTGACTAAAACAGACAGAAAAGAAAACATGGAATGTCTAAAAGCACTGTTTTTGTCAGTACAATGCCATAGATATTGATGGAAGAACTGAAGTGATTTTGTTTATTATCAAGCAAACATGGAAAATGACTAGATATCAGCTCTGAAATTAAACTTTTATGAGCTATTCTTGTTGTTATTATTATATTTGTCTAAACATGTGTACCTTTAGTTGTACCAGGCATTAAAATGAACAAGAAATTGAAGAAAACAAGGAGTGGTCTAATAATTTTTTCCCCGACTGTATTTTGATAAAAATGTCATGAATCCCAGGTAAATCCATCTATATATGTGAATGTAAAGACTATTAGGATGAGAGCAGAGGTACTCTGTTACCCCTATGTAAGGTCAATGAGAAGCACCCAGAGTCTGGGCAGATTTGCAGGGAGCACCATTGATCTTGACCCACTCCGAGTATGATCTCAGAGATAAAAGGGAGGAGACGAGGGGAACTTATTCACTGTCAGCCGCAAGTCAGCAAAGGGCAATTCTAGCCTGCAGGCTGTCTTTGAAAAACTGAAGGGCAAAGCATGGAGGATTAAGCCACGAGGTGGAGAGGGAGAAAAATGCAAGCAGCCATACGGCTTATTGTAATAAAACAAAGCCAAGTATGTTTGGCTGTGGTAGAGGTATGTGTGTTAGGTGACAGCCAAGATGAACTCAGGGTCAAAAGGTTAGGTGAGAGGGTGTTTGGAGTTCCACCTGAAGTTTTTCGACACTTGTTCTGCCTGCTTGTCTCTGCATATCGTAGTGTGTGTTTGTGGAGACAGGTCAGATTGCGTACATTAGAATTCTTTAAATTAATTTTCATTACTTTGCTGCTCCTCTGACTGCTGTTATGGACTAAAATGTCTTTTTCCGGTGAATGTAATTTGAAAAAGCACCATCTGTAACGGTCATTATTTGTGAGCTGAGAGGAACACACATCTTGACTCTGACACAGTGATATTATTCATGAGACAGGGTGGTCGAGCAGCGCTGTAAACTTCAGCTGAAGCATAACTCCTGCTCATTAGCCAACCTAACATTTGCATCATTAGGACACCACAACAGCAGGGGCTGAGAGAAAAGCCACTAAGTGCCTTTCATACAACTCTTTGTTTTTTTACTCTCAGGATGATAGGCTACATGGGTCTGTGACAAGAAGTCAGGAGGGAAAATGAGGAGGGGGGGGGGGGACTGATGCTCCTAAAGAAGGGAGGAGCAAGGTGACAGGAGAAAGAAGGGAGGGAGGTGAGATAAAGGGAGTAAAGGAGAACAGAAAGGTTAGAGAGAAAGAGGAGACTAAAGGAACATTCATTATAAATTCACTGAATCGACAAGCTGTCAGGCTGCAGAACAGTTGCGCTCCAGTCCATGTAGCGTATAAACCTCTGCTGCACTATCGACTGGAACGTCACACACAAAACTTCTCTGTGCTTTCCTCACCTTTGGGTGCATCCATATCACCTGTTTGTGCTCTATGGTATCTGCTCTCCAGAATGACCCCTGAGAGCCTCTGGAAAACCACGTCATCATCCCATCTTCCCCTTCCCCTTTGTTCCCCTCTGCCCTCTCATCTCTGCTGGGTTCAGGTGAAATATGAGCTGCCTGTAGCATATTGATCCCGTGCCTAAAGATAGATAGATTGCCAACCAACCAAAGCACTCCTGACGCCTCCTCCTTCTGCAGCAGCAGCGGTGCCAATGGCTACACCCACCGCTATTGACAGCTGTGATCCATTTTACCACAGTGCACGCTGATGGATCCTGCGTTCCTGTTGTCGTCGCAGTAAACACAGGTGAGCTGTGGGAAAGCCTGTCACGTAAGTTGAACCGTGATGGCCTTCGATTGGCTGGGAGGTGCGTAATCACCCCTGTGTTATAGCTGTCCAGTGGGACTACACAGACATCAACTGTCAGGAGGGTTATATATCAAACCCCAAATACAGACCAAAACTGCATAAACAGGGGCATCAGAACATTCATTTCAGCTAAAATTTACTTAGGAGGTCAAATGAGTGGCCATTTTTGTAAAAAAAAAAAAAAAATAGTAGTAAGAAATGCATTGAACTGTGTTGAAATAATGCTAATCCATTTGTGCACAGACTACTGATATTATTTGACAGTGGAAGCTCTATTTTCAGAAATATTGGATTTTGAATAGAACGTGTATGTGAAAACTTTTGCTGGTGGACAGACGTGACATTACCCATGATGATCTGGTCAGTACCAGTACTTTATTAGGAATAAACTTACACACACACACACATATATATATATATATATATATACCATGTGATATACCACCATATGACCAATTAGTTTATTGAAAGTCATGAGAATTTATTTGCCACAAGAAAATTGACATAATAGAAAATGTTTTTATTCTATGTGTCCTCCTTCTTTCTCAATAACTGCCTTCACACGCTTCCTGAAACTTGCGCAAGTGTTCCTCAAATATTGGGGTGACAACTTCTCCCATTCTTCTTTAATAGTATCTTCCAGACTTTCTCGTAATAGTTTTGCTCATAGTCATTCTCTTCTTTCCATTATAAACAGTCTTTATGGACACTCCAACTACTTTTGAAATCTCCTTTGGTGTGACGAGTGCATTCAGCAAATCACACACTCTTTGACGTTTGCTTTCCTGATTACTCATATGAGCAAAAGTTTCTGAAAAGGTATGGATAATAGTGTTAGGTATGATTATGACATCAACATATGTTTGGTTTCAAAACAATTGACATATATATATATATATATATATATATATATATATATATATATATATATATATATATATATATATATATATATATATATATATATATATATACATACTTTTTTTTTTTTTTTTTTTCCTTTTGGATTTAAATGAATTTTGCATTTATTTCTGACTGCACATAGTTTGGTTTCTTCATTCTGTATCAGTATTTTTTTAGTGACGATGTGATTTTGATCTGCGACAGAAAAAAAAAAGCCAAAAGGCTGAAGTAAATGTGCTGACTGGTACAAACAGAAGCTCAGCCAGTCGTACCTTACAGAAACCAACACACATACAATTATCCCACAGAGGATACAATGTCTATTCATCACATCTACAGTGTGTGTGTGTGTGTGTGTGTGTGTGTGTGTGTGTCTCCTCCATGCTCTGCTGGTATTAACTGACTGGTCTTTTCCTGTTTTGGCTCCTATAGTCACAGCTGACACTTGCATTTGTCATTCTGTTGTATTCAGTAAGTGTTGAGGAGGAGAGGACGAGTGCACCAAACACAAATACTTCACAAAGAACTGCAAAATGAATCATAGGGGTTTTGTTCGCAGCATCGTGTACCTTTTGATAAATCACTTCTGAGTCTCTCCTCCTCTTTATTATTCACCTATTGGAGCTTTTTGCATTTATTCATATAAAACTGGCCTCTTCTCCCCCTGTTAACCTAGTGTTGTTGAGTTTCAGTAGGTGATGATGAAAACTGGCAGAAAATCTAAATCTTATTTGAGTTTTTTTTGTGTTTTGTTCCCCACGGGAGCCGATTTTCGTGTGATGCCAGTCACACACACTTGGTTGACTCCACTAATGCCGTTTTGTCTTTGTGGCTGCAGTGACAGATATCCCTGCCAAACCTGATTGCCCTCTAGTGGCTGATCCCTCAACGCTTTACGGAGCTTTGCAGAGCACAGTGCACAGCTGTCTGATACGTGACTTTGTCTTTTTTATCAAAAAAAAAAAAACACCTTTCAGTTTCATTCATGCTGCTGCCAGCCTTCTATTGATGCTGCATAAAGAAAACATATAACCCAGCCCACGTAACTGTAGCTCCTCTGTCGCTTAATTTTGACAAAGCACAGTCGTAACACAAATTATTCTGTGTCATTAACTCTCCACATCGTTGGCCTCTCCAGCCCTGACCTCTCGGATCTTAATAACTGAGTGATTACTTTAACCCTTAAAGACCTACAGCTATTTTTGTGCCGACTTCCAAATGAACTTTTCTCTACATTGGACCCTTCCTAAGTGATTAATCGCTGTTTATTCCAATAATATCCACTGCATTTTGCATTTTCCAGTGAAAACCAGCTTTGTTCTTATATCTAATTTACTGATTGTAAAGAAGTTCATTAAATGTAATGTAGATTCAAAAGCTACAGTGTTAAAACAGAGAAAACTGAAGAAAAAGTGAATTTTTTTTAACAAAATATCATTAACTGGACATAAAAATAAGTGTCTACTTGTGAATCAATGTTGCAAAAGATGATGGTGTGTCTATGTTCTGCCACTGACTGTGGTGTCACTGAAAAGCTGAGAAACTGTATTTTACCTGAATTATTTAAATGTGTTGATAGAGTTAGTGGTTAAAAAGTTTTGTGACAATGATAGGAAGAAAAAAGTTTAGGAGCAGGTACAATGATAAACTTTGATAAACAGGAAGAAAACTCCAAGGCACTCTCTGTAAGCATTAAAATGCTTTTATTCTCACTGCATGGTCATGTGTAGACCTTAAAAACACAGGTCTGCACATGACCATGCTGTGAGAATAAAGGCATTTTAACCCATAAAGACCCAGTGCGACTATTGTAGCAGTTCCCAAATGACATTTTCTCTATATACTACCTTTCTTAAGTGATTTATCACAATTTATTATAATATTATCCTTTGTATTTTGCATTTTATCAGTATCAATCAGGTATATTTTTATTTTTAATTCACTGATCATGGAGATGTTCATAAAAGCTCACATTAAAGTTGAGAGTTATTATATCAAAACAGACAAAACTGAACAAAAAATGACTTTTTCAGTAAAATCTATCATTAATTGAACATAAACCCAGTGTCTCCATCCACTGTCATTGATCCAACTCCATGGGTTTTACTGGTGAATCAATGTTGTAGAAGATGACAGTGTTTCCATGGTAACTACAGAGCCTCTGAACATCCAAATGGGTCAAATCTGATGACCATGAAAAGATGACAAACTGTATTTTATACAATTATTTACATGTACTGATAGGATTAGTGAATCAACAGGTATTAGTAGTTTACATCAGTGGATGGTTTTGGTTTAAGGTGGATATTTGGGTCTTTATGGGTTAATGTTTAAAGAGAGTGCCTTGGCGTTGTCTTCCTGTTTATATACTTTATGAATCCTTTTTCCAAAGAGCACCTCAAACAAACTCTTTTTTTTTTTGGCCCTAGAAGCGTTCCTTCCCATGATTTTTTGAATGATAAACTTTATTTTGAACATAAGTGGGAATAAAATATAAAGGTGAACACAAGACTTAAGTACGTAAGTTAACCAAAAAAGAAAAGAAAAACATATTCCAAACATATTATGTGGTTCTTTAACCCTTAAAGACCTACACAGTGAGTGGCAGTCAAAACCATCTAAGCTGTTTAATCACTTATTCTATCAATCCATGTCAACAATTGGTGTAAAATACAGTTTGTCATCTTTTCTTGGTCATCAGATATGACCCATTTGGACGTTCAGAGGCTAGTTACCATGGAAACACCATCATCTTCTACAACACTGATTCACCAGTAACATGGAGTTGGATCAATGACAGTGGATGGAGACACTGGGTGGGTTTATGCCCAGTTAATGATAGATTTTGCTGAAAAGGTCAAGTTTTCTTAATTTTTCTCTGTTTCTGATGTTATGACGTTTACCTTTAATCTCAGCTAATCCGAAGATCTACGTACATAATCAGTAAATGAAATACGGGAAAATGCCAGATTTTTATTGAAGAAATGCAAAATACAGAGGGTAATATTATAATAAATGATGATAAATCACTTAAGAAAGGTCAAATAGAGAGAAAAATTCATTTGGAAAATACCACAACAGTAGCATTTGGTCTTTATGGGTTAAACACCCGTAACTATTTCTGTCACAACTTCCAAATGATTTTTTGTCTTTCTCAAGTGATTCATCGTAATTTATTTTAGCATTATCCTCTCTATTTTGCATTGAATCAGTGAAAATAATGTATTTTCCTATATTTAACCCTATAAAACCATTTGTATCACATTTGCTACACCAGTTGAATCAAAGACAGTGGATGGACACACTGGGTTTATGTTCAGTTACTAATATTTTTGCTGAAAAAGTCACTTTTTCCACAGTTTTTTTCTGTTTGGATCTAATAACCTTAATAATTTAGTCTGTAAGCTTTAATGAACATCTACATGATCAGTGAATTAAATACAGGAAAATCATGATTTACACAGAAGAAACTTAAATAAACAGGATAATATTATAATAAATGGTGATAATGAATTAAGAAAGGTGAAATATGGAGAAAAATTCATTTTGGAACTAGTAGCACTGGGTTTTTATGGGTTAATACCACTTTATGTCCGACATACTGATGATTTTAGATCAGTAGATGGTTTTGTTCGCCAGAAACTCTCAGCTCTATGCATAAACAGGTATTTTTGTGTTAATTCCATCATTACCTCCACTAGGAGGTATTGTGATCACTTTGCTTTGTGTGTTTGTTTGTTTGTTTATAAGCAACTTTACAGGAAAACTATTCCAACCATCTTTACCAAATTTTACCCACAGATAGGCCTAGGCTACGGGACAAACCCCTTTAAATTTTGGGCCAAGTAGGCCACAGTTCAAGGTCACAGCAAGGTCACAAAATCTCATATTTAACTATCGTCATTGAGCAATTTTGAAAATTCAAAAAAAATTTAAAACAACTCCGATTAGCCTCCAATTTGATACACCTATAGCTTATAAAAATATCTTGTATCTGGCGCAAAATTGTCCACATCCACTGTGGAATGTGGACTCTGTGGACATTTCAATTTAACATTGAAAATCCCATTTACGACACATTTTTCATTATAACTCAACAAATATTGATTGGAATTTAATATAATTTGACATACACATGACTGGTACCAAGCTTCAACTTTGTATGAAATATCGTTCCGCTCTATTTCTCTTCCATTATGCTCTGTTGACTTTTGTTATTTTTTTATGCACCATTTTCAAAAAATCATAAAAAATGCAATTTGGGAATGAAATATCATAATGACATTTGTTTTGCACATCCATAGACATATGTTCTATGACAGAAGTTCCGGTTTTTGCTGATCAACGAAAATTACGGAGGCAGTAACACAGGGAATTTGCAGGGGGTCACAATTCATTTTCTCTTACATTCAAATGCTGACTAATAACTCGAAAATGACACCAGTTAGGCAACATGGTTACATTATCAACACATAGGAACTCGTATATGAGCTTTCATATGGCACCATTTTTGTTGACCTCAGATGACCTAGGAAAAGTTCTTTCCACTTGCCAAATTTGGCGAAATTAGGTCATGTGACTTCCGGTTACAATGGCAACCAACGTCAATTTTGTAATCACCTTCTCCAGCAGGTATTGTGATCACTTTGCTTTGTGTGCGTGCGTGTTTGTTCATTTGTTTGTTAGCAGGATAACTCAAAAAGTTATGGACAGATTTTCATGAAATTTTCAGGAAATGTTGATACTGGCACAAGGAAGAAATTATTAAATTTTGGTGGTGATCCGGGGGGGTGGGGGGTGGGGGGGGGGGGGGGGGGGGGGGGTGGGGGGGGGGGGGGGGGGTGTAGATCTCTCTTGGCGGAGGTCTGCGCTCTCCGAG
Organism: Sphaeramia orbicularis; assembly: GCF_902148855.1. Classification (NCBI taxonomy): domain Eukaryota; kingdom Metazoa; phylum Chordata; class Actinopteri; order Kurtiformes; family Apogonidae; genus Sphaeramia; species Sphaeramia orbicularis. The sequence continues at coordinate 22,657,070 of NC_043961.1, read as the reverse complement.
TGGTTTTCTTGTTACATTTAAAACAAGTCATGTTTTGGTAAGAGTCTTATGTCCTTTCTAACCTTTTAGCAGTGACAATCACACAGCGCTCCAAACTTTCCCCCATGCCGCACCATTTATAATTATTACACCTCAGAGTGCTCGGCTCAGTCAATATCTACCAGTGTCATGTGGTGAGTCTGAAGGCTGTGTGGTCTGCCAATAGCCCTGCACCATGTCAGGGACCTGAGCAGCACAGGGGCCACATTTGAACAAGTAGATTTCATCTTCTCTGACAGTCATTCCCCTCAGGCAGCTGCACATGGATCAATAACACCCGTCCCCTGTCTCAGCCAGAATGAGAAGTGTTGAAGTGGCTTTCTTTGCAAAAGCATGTACAGATAGATCTATTCGGTTTGGATGAATCGATGCAGACATGTACAGCAAAAAAGGAGAAGAGGTAAGGATGGCGCATGCGTCTTTGTCTGTCCATATATATGTGGGGCTGGCCAAGCGGTACCGGATGGACAGCACTACTACATTTTCCTTTGCCCTTTCACAACTATTTATGATAGAAAGATGAATGATACCTCATTTTGCAGGGAATAATGAGTACTTTTAGATGTGATTGAAAAAAATGTTTTAACTTAGTTTTCTGGCTTAAAAATAGTAAAAACTTCCAAAAAGGCAACCAGACCACCATTCTACTGCTATGACCATGGAAAGACAAGTTAAAAAACTAAACTAAACTAAACTAAACTAAACTAAACTAAAATTTAAATTAAATTAAAAATAGTGAAAACCCCTTGGTAACAGATGGACAGAAAATGAACATCTGTTTTTGACCACTTTATAAAACCTGCCTTAAAGGGCAGTTCCAATTTTCCTAAAACTGCAAAATCTTTACTGTTGCTCCTCTATGGTGTCTATTTTGCAAAACAGTAAACGGCTTGTATTTTTTCCTATATATTAGGGCATAAAATTGCAAGAGTTTTGCTAAATGTTTTGGTAACGGATGGACAAGGGAGAAGAATTACAAATTTCAGTTGTTTATTCATCATATTTATTAGTATACACATTGCATATATAATATCTACAAAGTCAAATAACTTAATAAACTAATTTAATACATTTTTTTAAACAATATATTTACTGACTTTTTTTTTTAATATGCACACACACACGTGTAAATATACACACAATTACTGCAAGTATGTAGACCTGCCTCACTCCCAAAGGCACCTGTAGTATTACAAGTGTTGTAAACAAGAACAAAAACATTATAAATAAACAATGCACATACACATCACAAACTTCTCAGCCATAAACATTTGTGTACAATTTAATGCCCTGTTTAATCTAATATAGTTAACATATATTTATCTCTTATTTAGTTTACTGTAAAAAGAGTTGCAGAAGTTTTTTAAATGAACCTTACAACTGAATATAAGCATAATATACAGTAGGTCCAATAGAAGAGGATCACAGTTATGCTTTGAATTGAACTGACAGACAGATATTTATGCTGAATATAATATAATATATAAGTATTTTTAAAACATTTTTCTTAAATAAATAAATAAATAAATAAATAAACAAACTTGTGCTGGACACTAAAAGTAATGTACTTTCAAAATATATGTCTTCAAAAGGTGATTTTACTTTTCTTTTTCAATCCAGATGTTAACCTTCCCTTGGCCAGCCCCATATATGGTCTACGTGGGCACCTCTGTCACCTCCTCTGTCAGTCAATGAAACTGGAGGAGCCACACTGCAGTAAAATATGCACAAACATGTTCGGCGGTCCACTATATGTGTTCCGTCTATTGAGTTTGATAGAAATATGGATCTTTTCTCACTTTGACATTTGATTCATCCCTTCCTCAGTGTGACACTTTGATGTTTTCAGTCATTAAAATGTGAGCATGAATGTAAAAGTTGCCAAATAGTTATTATGTGGAAACAAAACTAAAGATAGTGATGTATAAATCACCCTCTATTTTTTACAATAAATGAGAACTTGAAAATGAGAGCATCATCCAAGCTGTGATAGTGATCAACTCCTGCATCCTGTTGCAGATGATGATTATGATTCAGCAACATAAATGTTACATCAGATTGTCCTCTGCTTGCAAATGATGACCTTTAAAACAGCAAAGAATGAGCACTGAGGGAAAAAGTAACCTTTAGATTTGAATAACATCTGTATGGCTGGGTAGGACTTATTACAGTATCAGAGTGCCATCTAGTGGTGAAACTGTTCCTAGTACATCAGTTGGATAAGATTTTAAACAGAAGTAAAGTCATCTGGAGCCAAAAAAATTATTTCATATCCTCAAATGATAACTGAATTGTTCATGTGGGGAAGTAAATGTTGTAATTTGATGTTAGTTAAGAAAGAAAACCACATTATACGGGTCAAACAGAACAATATTCCACAGGTAACAAACATAAAACTCCAATCAAAACTGAAATAATTAATGAATAAAACACTACCTGCAGTGGAAAACATCGCAGATGGTTCCACTTCCATGCAGACCTGAAAAAAAAAGGTTCTCCCTGATTGTTGAAGTAATATAGAGGTTTATATTGTGGTGTTTTTATTCTTTTTTTTTTTTTTAAATCCCAAACTTGTTTTTATTAAAGGATCTCCCGTGCTTCTAAAACAACCTTTAGCCAGGAAAAATGGAAAAATATTCAGGATGATTCATAGTGCAATAGATGTGATCGTAAATGAGTTTGCAATAAAAGTAATAAAAGTAACAGTAGTTTGCATATGTACAGGAAATGAATGTTAACCCATAAAGACCCAAACAATCACTGGCAACCAAAATTATCTACTAATATAAAATGCTTAATAACTTCTGATCCATTAATCCTATCAATACATGTAAATAATTGGTTTAAAATACAGTTTGTCATCTTTTCATGGTCAACAGATATGACCCATTTGGACGTTCAGAGGCTTCGTAGTTACTGTGGAAACACCGTCATCTTCTACAGCATTGATTCACCAGTAAAACCCATGGAGTTGGATTAAAGACAGTGGATGGACACACTTGGTTTATGTTCAGTTAATGATAAATTTGGTTGGAAAAAGTCACATTTTCTTCATTTTCTCTGTTTCTGATATTATGACAATTCACTTTAATCTGAGTTTTTATGAAAATCTACATGATCAGTGAACTAAATATGGGAAAATACCAGATTTTTATTGAAGAAACACAAAATACAGAGGATAATATTATAACTAATGGTAATAAATTGCTAAAGAAAGGGTAAATAGAGAGAAAAATTCATGTGGGAACTGCCAGAAAAGTAACGCTGGGTCTTTATGGTTTAATACAGGCAGGGTGGTGGTGAGGGGTTTCCAGACACTATCACTGGATGAGACCTGAGTGTCACACATTCTATTCTATTCTATTCTATTCTATTCTATTCTATTCTATTCTATTCTATTCTATTCTATTCTATTCTATTCCTAAAAAAAAGGTGAGAATATATATAACCTGAGTCCTTTGTCTAATCTCAGTATAGAGTCTAAACATGATGTAGATTGGTTAACTCTGCCTAAATAATTAATTCGTCCAATTAATCAGCTGTCAAGTATTATGTATTGTGCCTATATTCTCCTCCAACACATGGGAACGTTCCCATCAACCCACTGGTAGAAAAAATGCCTTTTGGGACCGATGTACTTGATTGTGTGATAATTACCAATTAATGTGCTAATATCACAATCCATCTTTGCTATAATTGCCTCCATCAATACAAACTAGGATATCACAGCCTGCATTTGGCTGGATTCAGTGTTATGATTAAAGGTGGATAGCAGCACAACACAATACAATACAACAGAGTGAGTTCGATTGTGTGAGTGGTTGGAAGTTGCTCTTTGTGAGCGTTAACCCTTTAACTCCTGACGCGTCTGTGGTGATCCATCTGAATGTATGGTTGATTTTAAATATTCATACAAATTCAACCATTTGCTCAATAGAAACCATTTCTTTTTTTCTTTTTTTTTAATTATCTTTTTATTGGAAAGGCAAATGTCCTTTACATACATTAATTACAGCCTTAATCATTAACCCTTTCATGCATGAATTATGAGAACCTTAATCAAGATTTTTTTTCCTGAGTGTTTTTATTCCTCTTTAGGCATGAAAAAACCCCCAATGTGATTGAATTTTTTTTTTTAAATCAACCTGTTTTTCATGGAGTTACAAAAATGTCCACTCAGCTACACCATGAATTTTATTCTTGAACCAAAGAAACATGTATTTAAAACTCAATATCATAAAGTGATATGAAAACAGTGAAATGAAACCATGTTTAATGCAGCTAATCTGATGTTTTCTCACATTTTAACATATTCTAATACTAGTTATTACTCACTTCATGGAGATAATATGCAAAAAATAAATATTAACAACTGATTTCCACTCAAGAACCAATCAAGAACAGCAAAGTTACAATAATGGTATGAATTGCAGTTTATGAGATGATGCATAAGTGTCCACTGTGTTGGTTGATATGGAACTAAAACAACAAAACTCATGAATATACAAGAGTAAAACTGTAGAGTAACTGTCCACTGTAGTGACCACTATGCATGAAAGGGTTAATAAAAAATAAAAATAAAAATACATATATATAATATATATGTAATAGGATGAATACAGAGAGTTTCATTGCTTATATCCATATTGCCCTTCTAGAATTTTTCTTTATGGACCGTTAATTTCTGGTGAAATATTTATACAACAAAACAGGGGAGCACACCACCTCACACCATCTCAGTCTCACATAAAAGCAAATACTGTAGATTCACACATCACATACACGATCAGATGAAATCAGATCTGGTTGGTTTTACGTACTCAGCCAGAAACCATTTCTAAACACGCTGATAGAATAGATGTTTTTCCTTTTCATAGAAATCTGAGCATGCTCAGAGCATCCCCCGCCGCCTGTGGAATGGGGGTAAAACACAAAGGAGTGAGTGAGACCGACTTACTATAAAAATAGATGATTTGGGCTTTTTTTTTTTTACAGTTTTCTTTGTGTTTTTTTTAGGTCTGTCAAAATTAACACAATAACGTGGATTAATCCATCATCATGAATAACCTGATTAAAAATTTTAACGCAATTAACCCATCTGCAGCACAGAATGACTCTAGCAACGCATTTCGGGCAGTTTGTCCGAGTAGAGTTACCGTCACAAATATGCAAATGAGCAGGTGATCTGGTAGTGACAGGAAGCAGAACCAACCCATAAAGATGGAAGACGATAAACAGCACGTTGGTCCTCTGGATGGAAATATGAGTATAAAACACCCAAGGCGGAACAGTTGTTTCAAGCTGTTTTGTTGGAACTGTTGAAGGTGTTGAATAAACATGTTAAGTGCAGATATATTCTCTTCTTTCTTGAGTTTGTTTGCTCATGAGCAAACAGACTCAAGAAAGAATGCAAAATGAAAGTCAATTAATATAGATTAAAAATGAATGATATTTAATCAGGATTAATCAAAATTAATCCACAGCGACCCTGTAATTAATCTGATTACAAATTTGAATCATTTGACAGTACCAGTTTTTTTTGGTTTATTTTTACTGTTGTTTACAGTGTTGTGGTGATTTTCCTTTTTTTTTTTTTTTTTTTACCTCCGCCAAGGAGGTTATGTTTTGCCAGGGTTTGTTTGTTTGTTTGTTTGTTTGTCTGTCCGTTAGTGTGCAACATAACTCAAAAAGTTATGGACAGATTTGGATGAAATTTTCAGGGTTTGTTGGAAATGGGATAAGGAAGAAATGATTAAATTTTGGTGGTGATCGGGGGTGGGGGGGCACCCAGGGGGGGCCACTGATCGTTAGTGTGCAACATAACTCAAAAAGTTATGGACAGATTTGGATGAAATTTTCAGGGTTTGTTGGAAATGGGATGAGGAAGAAATGATTAAATTTTGGTGGTGATCGGGGGTGGGGGGGCCCACGGGGGGCCCACGGGGGGCGCCACTGATCAGCCTTGGCAGAGGTCTGCGCTCTCCGAGTGCTTCTAGTTTTCTTAATGTGTTTTTACCAAGTTCTGACCATGTAACTGCTTTTTGGAGTTCAACCAGGTGTCAAACAGCAGCTGGACTGATTAAGAAAAAAAGAACCTCAAAACAAAAACTACTTGTTGCAAAACAAAAACTAGAAGCACTCGGAGAGCGCAGAACTCCGCCAAGGCTGATCAGTGGCCCCCACTGTGGGCCCCCCCACGCCAAGGAGGTTATGTTTTTGCCAGGGTCTGTCTGTCTGTCTGTCTGTCTGTCTGTTAGTGTGCAACATAACTCAAAAAGTTATGGACAGATTTTGATGAAATTTTCAGGGTTTGTTGGAAATGGGGCCCCCCACCCCCGATCACCAACAAAATTTAATCATTTCCTCCTTATCCCATTTCCAACAAACCCTGAAAATTTCATCAAAATCTGTCCATAACTTTTTGAGTTATGTTGCACACTAACGGACAGACAAACAGACAGACAGACAAACAAACAAACAAACCCTGGCAAAAACATAACCTCCTTGGCGGAGGTAAAAATCCTTGTTGTTGTTCAGCGTATTGCAGTTCACAGTTCATGTTCAACATCCTAAATCTCTATTCTGAGTGTCTTATTTAGTCCAAACCTGTCAAACTTCCTTCCCTCTCCCTGTTTTGACCCTAAAACACAGTAAAACAAAACCACTGAGGAAAAGGAACACAAGCACATACTCACAGCAGCTTTTATGACACTGAAACAGACACAAATCCACAGCAGCACCTTTACCTGGACTCATGTCTCAGAGGTTAAAGGGTTAAAAATCGAACACTAGTGTTTTTAAAACCAGCTGGAGTAACAGCTCATGTAAGAATCTGTGACCTTCATATCATTCAGAGTCACCCTGCTGTGGTACACATCTTTTAAGTGTTCATTAACATTTATCCTGCTCTTTAGAGAGGATGTAGACCTTATGTGATGTGAACGTTTTGTTGCATGTACTGCTTCCGGTCTTCTAGTTAAGTCGGTCTTTGGTCAAAGAAAGTGCTTTCTTTACTGTGGATTAAAGTTGGGTTCTAATCTCAAGCGACTGCTGATCTCAAAGTCAGCTTCGTGTTTGCTCTGCCGCTGGGAATCTGACTGTTGCAACTTTTACTGTTCTAACGCAATCCTAGGAAACTGCACTTACACCACGCATATTATAAAAGAGGAGTTTTTGGCAGAAATGGTCCAGAGTATGTATTTGTAAATATGAGTTTAGAGACAAATCTAAGTGCCTGCAGTAACAGGAAGGTGGTGCCGAGTTGGAAATAACAAGTATTATGAGAAAAGAGGAGGTTTTAAGGAAGTAGTGCCTTAAGGGTTGAAGAGCTGCTCAGGAGCTTATCAGGCCTGAAATCCTGGAGCCAAGTGCACTGGAGTTTGGGCTGTAAGTAGGAAGTCCAGTGAGTTTAACCCAGTGTTTTTCAACGTTGGGGTCGGGAATTCAAATGGGGTCGCCTGAAATTTCTAGTAATTGGTTTAAAAAAAATAAACTACTAATAAAAAATATATGGTAAATTGAGAGAGATGTTCACAGTACATAAAAGACATGACAAACTGTGAAGCTGAAACTGAAGCACTGTGGTACTGCTTGCTTATTTATTTATTTATTTATTTATATTTTATTTATTTATTTCGAACATGCAAAGAAACAAACTAAAACAAAAAAAAATTTAAAAAAATAAAAAAATAAAACATTTAAATGGACGGAATCTATCTTAAAGCACATACAGGGTGACCCAAAAAAACGGGAATTTTTGAAGTGCGTATTGGCAGACATGAGCAAGTGGCAGCACTGCGAGACAGTGACCTTGAGCAAGTAAACACACCCCCATTTTAGTAACCATTGGCGGCTGTGCGAGAATTGTTCGGTAACCGTGTGATCTCAAGATTCGGTAACATTCCCTGGCCCCCTAGATCGCCAGATTTGTCCATTTGTGATTTTTTCTTGTGGGACTATCTCAAGAGTAAAGTGTACACGACTTGACCAAGACTTGAGTTAAAACAGAGAATTCAGGATGAAATTCACAGTATCCCAGCTGAGATGTTGCAGCGGTCAATGAGGAATCTCAACAGCAGATTTCAAGAATGCATTCGTACAGGAGGACGCCATCTACAGGAAGTAATTTTTAAAAAAAATGAAAATTCCATCATTGTTTCTTAAATTGCATGTTTTAAGGTTTCAATTACTATGAATAAAATATTGTTTTTTCCATCACTCTTGGTTTTATTGGATTGTTAAAAAGTTCCCGTTTTTTTTGTGTCACCCTGTACAAGTTTGAATGTTACATGGTCAAAAAGGAGTAGGAAGAAGTAGAAACTTATTTAATCCAACCCCTCAGTGCTTTTACACCTTTATCACTAACTTGATACAAGAATCAAATAATACTGTTTTCCTAATTTTAGCATCAAACCACAACAAATACATAATGCGGTAACTGAATTACACACAACAATACGATCATGGCAGTACAGTCATACAAACAGACTCAACAATTCAACCATTTTCTTCAATAATTACAGCAGATTTATCAGTACAACATCATCCATAAACAAACAGACCTCACTGTCATTATTAAATACTGTACCACTCGAGAGTCTTTTTTTTTAATGCCTTTTTTCAACTGAATTATGTTTGATATTTGTTTTATCTCCACACACAATTTGTTCCACAATTTTACTCCACAGATGGTGATACAGAAACTTTTTAACGTAGTTACATGTTTTTTTTTATAATGTTTTAAATGTGTTTCTTTTTGTTTCTTTTATTTCAATGTCCTGTGTGAAGCACCTTGAATTTACTTGTTGCTGAAATGTGCTATACAAATAAACTTGCCTTGCCTTGCCTAGTGCGTACTTTATGAATCTTTAAACTTAACTTTCCCCTTAAATCATAGCATCCCTCTCTTTCGCAAAACATTTCTTGAATATTGCCCGGCAGTAAGTTATTCTTTGCTTTATACATACGTTTATCTTTCAAATGTTCATTGTGGTCGGTTTCAGATGCTGCAGCTCTTTCATAATTCATACAATGAGTTCTTGTTTGTTCAGTATTAATTGTCAGCCTTGTAAATCCAAGCTGGACTGACTGTACATATCCTGACCAAGGAAAATAAAATTCTCACTTTGTGCAGTCATCTACACCTGGCTTTTCTGCCTCTGTCCATAATAATATACATTATATAGACTAAATGTCATCTAAAATTAATGTTTATTTGCACCATAGTATAGCAAATTATTACATGATCAAAAACACATTAATTTTAGCAAAAAAAAAAAAAAGTCTCCGTTTTGAATGTCTGGGGTCGCCAGAAATTTGTGATATTAAAATGGGGTCATGAGCCAAAAAAGGCTGGGAACCATTGGGTTAACCCTTTCATGCATACTGGTCACTACAACAGACAGCTATTCTACACCTGTTCTCTTGTACAGGGTGGGGAAGCAAAATTTACAATGAACATTTAGTTGTTTTTTCTCAGCAGGCACTACATCAGTTGTTTTGAAACCAAACATATATTGATGTCATAATCATACCTAACACTATTATCCATACCTTTTCAGAAACTTTTGCCCATATGAGTAATCAGGAAAGTAAACGTCAAAGAGTGTGTGATTTGCTGAATGCACTCGTCACACCAAAGGAGATTTCAAAAATAGTTGGAGTGTCCATAAAGACTGTTTATAATGGAAAGAAGAGAATGACTATGAGCAAAACTATTACGAGAAAGTCTGGAAGTGGAGGAAGCAACAAAAAACGTATCAAAGCTTTTATTAAAGCTCTCAAATCCAAAATCAACACACTTGTTGTCAACAAGTGTTCTGGTGTTCTTGTGTAAGATTTTAACTTCAAATCATATTTTACTGCATTTCTAACGGTCTTGTTGTCTACCTCAAGTTCAATTGCCATTTTTCTCATGGATTTGGTTGGATCCTTTAGGATTTTGGATTTGAGAGCTTTAATAAAAGCTTTGGTACGTTTTTTGTTGCTTCCTCCACTTCCAGACTTTCTCGTAATAGTTTTGCTCATAGTCATTCTCTTCTTTACATTATAAACAGTCTTTATGGACACTCCAACTATTTTTGAAATCTCCTTTGGTGTGACGAGTGCATTCAGCAAATCACACACTCTTTGACGTTTGCTTTCCTGATTACTCATATGGGCAAAAGTTTCTGAAAAGGTATGGATCATAGTGTTAGGTATGATTATGACATCAATACATGTTTGGTTTCAAAACAATTGACGTAGTGCCTGCTGAGAAAAAACAACTAAATGTTCATTGTAAATTTTGCTTCCCCACCCTATACATTAATGGGTTTTGTTGTTTTAGTTCCATATCAGCCAACATAGTGGATACTTGTGCATCATCTCATACACTGCAATTCATACCAGTACTGTTACTTTGCTGTTCTTGATAAACCTGATCTGCAGTGACATGTTTGAGTGGAAATCAATTGCTAGTTGTTATTAGACTGTAATTAACAGTTATCCTAACTCATAAAGACCCAAACATCCACTGTCAACCAAAACCATCTACTGATCTAAACTTTTTAATACCTGTTGGTCCATTAGTCCTATCAATACATGTAAATAATTGGTGTGAAATACAGTTTGTCATCTTTTCATGGTCATCAGATTTGACCCATTTGGACATTCAGAGGCTCTGTAGTTACCGTGGAAACACCATCATCTTTTACAACATTGATTCACCAGTAAAACCCATGGAGTCGGATCAATGACAGTGGTTTATGTTTTGTTAATGATATATTTTAGTCGAAATGTCATTTTTCTTCAGTTTTCTCTGTTATTGATATAATAACCCTTAACTTTAATCTGAGCTTTTATGAACACCTACATAATCAGTAAATTACACATAAGAAATTACCTGCTTTTTGGTGAATAAAGAAGATAATGTTATAATAAATGGTGTTAAATCTCTTAATACTGAGGAAAAATTCAGAAAAGTCGCACCAGGTCCTTATGGGTAAAATAAAAAAATATAAATTTTTTGATATCATCTCCATGAAGTTAGTAATAACTAGTATTAGAGTACGATAAAATGTGAGAAAACATCAGATTAGTTGCATTAAAAATGTTTTTATTTCATATTTTCCACACAGTATATCACTTTCTGATATTGCATTTTAAATACATGTTTCTTTGCTTCAGAAATTAAACACATGGTGTCCAGCTGAATGGACATTTTTGTAACTCCATAATAAACAGGTTCATTAAAAAATTTTAATCACATTGTTTCATTTCAGGAAATTGTGAAATGCAAAAATTACACTAAAGACATTAATAGTTAAGGGTGTTGAACTCATACAGCAGCCAATGTGATCTGAAGTGGGTCAGAAAAGTAAAATAATACTATAAATCAATAGCATAATAATCTATAAATGATGACAAATCTGAATTTTAGTGTGAAAAAGTAAAATTACATGATGAAAATGTTTACTTGTCTCCAAAATGATAGATTTGATAAAATATGGGAGAAATGGAGGACATATATCTTATATATATATTGATCGGACTTTGCGTAAATCTTTTTTTTTTCTTTTTTTTTTTAAATCTATATAGTCTCTTTTCTTCTTTCCCTGTACATTGTTATTGTATTTTATTTATGTACATCCCTCTTTAAATATTTTTATTATTTTTTTCTGTACAAAACCTTCTTGAAAAATAAAATTATATATATATATAAAAAAAGAAAATGTTTAGTTGTACAAACTATTCTTACACACACACACACACACACACACACAAATCTAAACAACCACAAACAACCTGAAATGTCGTAAGAAAAATAATTGTATTATGTACATTTGTAAATGTGAATAATAGGCATTATATTGTTAAAATTTCACTTTTGCTCTTTTGGACCAAAACAGAATGGAAAAAGTCATTATTTATAGGTTATTACGTCATTATTTTATTGATTTGGCCTGTTTGACATCCAGTTGGACAGCATGTGGCCCCTATACTGAAATAAAATGACTCTGACACCACTGCTCTAGTATTTAATTTAATACTGATACCCTTTCTGTTATAATCCATTTAAATGTAGGAGTGGAAGAAATGTTCGGAATCTTTATTTAAGCAAAAGTAAATAAATCAGTTAAACGCTGGGAGCAGAAAATATATTGAAAGTATATTAAAATCCATGTGTCTGATTATATATTATTATGACTGAAGAAAAACGAACACTGGAGCAGCAGCGTCATAACAGCATGTTAGTGTTGTAGCAGCTGGACTGAATTACACTAAATATACTTATTCAGGAAGAATGTACTATACTAGATAAATACAAAGGCTCAGGAAGAAAGGGGAAAAACACTAATCTGTATTTTGGGACTTTTTCTGATACCTTTGTTTTGTTTTGTTTTTTGACACTTTATTGACATGAAACCCTCTGAGAAGTTTCACAGCTTTGCGGAGCCTAACAATCATAAACATGTGAAATATGACTGAAATAAACACTCTCACAAGCCAAGAGGTCTGTACACCACTGGTTTAATCTTTAACTATATAAAGTAAAAAGGACATTATTTGCATCTGAAATTGCCACCTGGACTTACCTAAGTAAACAGATATACGCCTTCTATAGTATAATTAATGCAGATGAATATGTTTGAGCTGCAACATGTTCTTTAACTGTAACTGATGCTGTGAGTGGATTCTCATTTCTTTTCTTTTCTTTTTTTCCCAATATATTTTATTTAAGGTTTTTCATTTTAACAACATTAGACAAACACCAACACTAACACCTTTACATACAGCTCTGGAAAAAAAATAAGAGACCACTTCAAAATTATCACTTTCTGTGATTTTACTACTTATAGGTATACCGGTATGTTTGAGTAAATGTTAGAGCAGAAGACGAGTAGTTTTCAATAGTTATTTTTTTTATTCCAATTACTTTGGCGATACTAATAACACTGTTTTTGCCACCCAGCTGGTCCTATTGCAAGAAGATAGTGATGGCCACAGTAGTGGTTTTTATACTTATCCTTCTTAAATAAGACATGGATCAGGTGTTTATTCAGTAGAATAAGGCGTGCTTGTGTTGGAATTCAACAGACACAGGAATGAAATAGCTGTCATACATGCAGAGGTGCAGTGGGCTTTTAAATTTTTCCAGAGCTGTATATACAGAATAATAAAAGAACAAAAAAAAAGGGGAAAAAAGAAAATGCACATAACCACATTTGTATTATAAAATACAATAAACAATAAGTAAATAAAACTAGGTAAGAGTAAAGGTTCTCATTTCTTAAACAACCACCAGTTTGATAGAGAACATACAAATTAGGCTGTTTGAATGGATAAAGGTCATGTGGTCTGATGAGTCCAGACCCTGCTCCACGGTCATGAGTGCATTAGAATAAGTAGAGAGGTGGATCAAGTGATTACCCATCATGCCTAGTGCCTACAGTACAAGTCTGTGGGAGCAGTGTTATGATCTAGGGTTGATTCACTTGGTCAGGTCTAAGTTCAACAACGTAGTGCCGGGCACAACAAACCCCGCCCCCTCACACGTATTGTGGCTTATTTTGGCATCAATCCAGCTGATGTCATTATGTCTGTGTGTGCTGATGTCAGCATAACAACTGCCTCTATATATGTGCCAAGTTTGAAGTAAACTGAAACAAAATTGATATTTTTATTGTCATTTGAAATCTCGCTAATTATGAATACACTGTAAAAAAAAATCCTGTTGTTTTTACGGAAAAAGCTGGCAGCTGTGGTTTTCAGAACAATACTGTGAAAAACACATCCAACTGTAAACATGTTTACGGAGTAACATGTAGATTTAACATTTTAAACATGTAGATTTAACATTGGATTTAAATGGTAAATGGACTGCACTTATTTAGCACATTTTCTCCACCTTCATGGTGTCTGAAGCACTTTCCAAAACCACCAGGTCCAACTGGGAGCAATTTAGGGTTCAGTGTCTTCCATGGAAACTTTGACATATGGACAGTCAGAGCCAGGATTCGAACCACCAACCCTTTAGTTATTGGACGAGCCGCTCTACCAACTCTACCAACCCATTCATTTACAAATTTAAAATGTTACATTGTTAAATGTTTACTTTTTAATAGCTTATATATGTGTGTGTGTGTATATATATATATATATATATATATATATATAAGCAAATACGCCGTTATTTCAACATTATGGTCTTGCAATTTAAACAGCACCACACTGTATTTAAATTTACAGTTTTATTTTCTAAAAACAATAGAAATACATAATTTCTACATACAAATCTGGTTTTGTTCACATACTCTTCCTGTAAAAACTACAGCTATATTTGATTCAATCGTTAACAAAAAAAATCTTTTCAAATAAACAACTTTGCATTGAATTGTCACTTACAGTTTTTTATGTTGCAATGTTACAACTTTTTGCTGTTAATTCTACAATCATTTTTTACAGTGTACATGGGAGGAAAAAAAACAAGTAAAAAATTCATAAAAAATGTACTACTACCTACTTTTCCCACAATGTAATCACATCTATTCTGGGTCACTGCCAATCTATAAACCAAATTTGGTATGAATTCAACCAATAGTTTTGCTGCTACAGATATTTGAAATTTCGTCCGTTATAAGTAAATGGGGAAAAAAGATTAGAAAAATTCATTCAAAATGAACTTTAAAAATTTGAGTGTTAACCAAGTGAAGAAACACATAAACAAACCAAACCAAATACAGCCCCCCTTGTCTCCCCTTCGGGGGCGAGGTAAAAATTCATTCATTCATTCATTCATTCATTCATACCAAACAGTGTACCCCAGTGCTCTTTACATCATTCCCCTATTCCATTATTTATTACCACAACATGGAACCATGGCAGCACATTTCAAGACTGAGTTTGTTAAACTGCCGATGTAATTGCTCTGCAGATGTACACTGTTATTAACTCGATTAAACAAGGCGAGGCCCCATTACCTTAAACATCTTCTTTGCAAGCATCACAAATTTGTGTTAATGGCTTGGACAGTAAACATGGCTAATTACACTCCTCAAGTACATTTCCTCCAATGCCATTCTTTTTTTTTTTTTTTTTTTTCCACCGAGGGACTGCCATGTGCATCCTAATTGGCCTTCTCGTCATTGCTCATCTTTGGAAACTGCTGCCACTTAATTTTCCCAATGGTAATGTTCCCAGAAGCCTTCAGGGCCAGTGAAAATGACTCCTGTGATGTGTTCAATGATTACTGAATATATGAGGCACTTTGCTGTGACTGGATGTGGGCAATCACTATGTATGTATATGACACATTTCTTGCGGCAGACATTTGCATATTAATAAATAAATGAAGTTAATTTATTTGACGATACATATTTCAGTGGTGCCATGCCCTTGGTTATTGTCTCTTCAGGAAAACAAGTTTTACATTTATTTTTCAGCTCTGCAATCATTTTCCTGCTTGTGCTCAGTTTGAAAATATGCAATACCTACAGTGACCAGCAGAGGGGGTACATGTTATATGTTTTTCTCTCATGCTATTGTTCTGCAGCTCTGAAACCGAGGGAAGCCCATACATCATGTGTTACTGCCAACAGGGAGCTCTTACTGATGCACTGCTTTCATGATCGAGTTTCAAGCTTGTGCTGACCTACACTTGATCTTACTCCATCTGTCACATTCTTCATGCTGGTCTCCAAGGTGCTGTAAGGAGCAGGATGAGTATGATCTAGTTTTGTGGTCGAGGAGAAGAGCCCAGTCCCTGACCTGAACACGGCAGGGAAACTTAGAAGGAGTAACAAATCAGAATTGAGGATTTACAGTCCCCGAAGGAGCTGAAAAATCCAAGTGCATTTTCACGGATGACATGGAAAGTTTGCCTACAGAAACGTAATGATTGAGAGATAAAAGAAGGAGAAAAAGACACCCAATACAAAAGAGTGAAAGAGGAGATGATTGAATTTCTTAACAGTGGCTCCAGGAGCAGAGAGAGGGGACTTAAAGTTTCACTTAAAGTTGTGACGGATGGGGGGAGTGATGTTTTAATGTTAATGGAGTCAGATAATGGCTGGGCTCTGCTTTCATCCCAGCTTCAGGTTGTTTAATTAGATCAAAAGTTGATAAATGAGTCTTGACTTTCAAATGAGCTTCTGAAAGAGGTTGGAGGTGGAGAGATCTCTATCCAAGCTGATAATAAAGTCAGTCTGAGTCGGTGGTTCATTTGGGATTCTGGGCAATGCAGAGATGGATTTGTTTACAAATGCAACATGTTCTCTCCATCCCATATAGGAGCAGATTTAACCCCTAAAGACCCAAACAACCACTGGTGACCAAAACCATCTACCAGTATAAAATGTTTAATAAGTTCTGATCCATTAATCCTATCTGTACATGTAAATAATTGGTGTAAAATACAGTTTGTCATTTTTTCATGGTCATCAGATATGACCCGTTTGGACGTTCAGAGGCTCGGTAGTTACCGCGGAAACACCGTCATCAACTACAACATTGATTCACTAGTAAAACAATGACAGTGCATGGACACACTTGGTTTATGTTCAGTTAATGATAGATTTTACTCAAAAAGTCATTTTTCTTCAGTTTTCATTTATAATTCAGTTTTGTTCATTTTATTACTCGCATTGACTGCTTTTGTTCCTCATTTTATTCTATTTTATTTCATTTATTCAACTTTTTGCTTATTTATTTCCACATTTACTATTTTGTAAATGTTTTACTTATTTTGTTCATTTTATTTAATTAATACACACATATATATCCATATATATCTCTATCTATCTATCTATCTATCTATCTATCTATCTATCTATCTCTCTCTCTCTCTCTCTCTCTCTCTCTCTCTCTCTCTCTCTATATATATATATATATATATATATATATATATATATATATATATATATATATACATACCCAGTGTCTCCATCCACTGTCATTGATTCAACTTCATGGGATTGACTGGTGAATCAGTGTTGTAGAAGATGACGGTGTTTCCACGTTAACTACGGAGCCTCTGAACATCCAAATGGGTCATATCTGATGAACATGAAAAGATGACAAAAAGTATTTTACACCAGTTATTTACATGGATTGATAGGATTAATGGATCAACAGATATTAACCCTCCGGTATCCCGTCCAGCAAGGCCCTTACTAAGAACCAAGTGTGCCTTTTTGGCACACTTGTGGAATAATGTCGAAAAAAAGTTCATACAGTTTGTTTTTAATTCTTTTACACTTTTTTCTATTTCATCAACTTGAGCCGTAAATAAAAATACCAAATACTCAATAATTGTCACATTTTTAACCCTTTAAATGCTGTGTTTGTAATGTAAACAAAATTTTAATATACTACATAAAAAGTGGATCACATATTTGCTTTTTTCATCCTGGCATATGTCAATGATTAACTCCAACATCGGTGAATTTGCATTATTATTTTTGGCGCTAGGTCAAATGTTCAAAAATACTAGCATCTGTCACCAAGTGAGCGAAAAATGCACACCTATAAATCAAACTATTAAATATTATATATTGATTTATTTTTCTGCTCTAATTTGATTTTATTTTTGTAAATAAAGGTCAGCCCCAGTCATACATATCAAATAATCATTCATTTTACATTTTTTTAACCTTTTAAATGATCTCTTTTCATCAATGATGTCACTATATTTTTTGATGCAAAAAAACACAAAATATGATTTTTTTCAAAATACTACATAAAAATTGGATCACATATTATTTGATTTTTGCAGCCTGGCATATGTCAATGATTAACAGCAACATTAACAATGTTAATAAATTAATTTAGACCCTCCCCTCTCAAATGAAGCCCAGATATCAGTAAAATCATGATTTATGTCTTCATGGCTTTCGGATCAAAAACAGTGGTTATAATGGAAGAAATAGTGCGTTTTAGGTACACTTGGGAGACAGATGCTAGTCTTGTAATTTTCTTTTGTTTACAATGTGCAAATTTTAGTTGGTGGCCAGAATTTTAAAGATCACGCAAAAATGAACAACTTTTGAATTCTAACCTTATTTAAATTGTGAAAAATAATATGAAGTTTTTTAACACGAAGTGCAAAGTGTGCCTAAAAAGCACACTTGGATACCGGAGGGTTAAACAGTTTAGATCAGTAGATGGTTTTGGTCAGTGGTGGATGTTTGGGACTTTATGGGTTAAAAGTCCTCCAATGTAGCCGCACATGCATGTAAGAGACGTGCAGTTTGGAAGCATGAAATTTTCATCTGTCTGTACATAAATTACATGCACAGTTAATAGTTTGCAGGACAGGTTTGAGAATATTTTATGTGTTGAAATGTAAAAATTTTTATCTCCAGAGACACTTTTCCTTGGGGCCTCTGAACATTACCTCATAATACCACAGGCATTTAATCTGTCGCTCCTTCTCTACTCACCTCCCATCTCTGCTCGTCTCTGCCACGGGTCTAATCCTCTGTGACTAATAGGCTGGATATGAGGATTATATTTTACCTGCCCAGAGTAAAAAAAAAAGAGAGAGAGAAAGAGAGAGGGAGATGAATGGATATGTGAAGAGCTGATCATTTCAGTGGTATAACAGTCATAACCTTCCCACTACTGAGTTTGACAGTCGTTTTGAGTGTTTATACATCAAAACTAAACTGTTAAACTGACAGTTTCATGTTTCAGGTAAATAACAAGGTGTTCTTCATTGTTAATCACTTTCTCAGGTATTGGTTTAACAGTGTGAGGTGAATGGGCCCAACCGGAGCAGAGTAAAATCAGAAAATGGTACAGGAAAAATAACCATGATTTAAGAGGTTCTTTGACAGTGTACAGTGCAAAAACATCTGGACATGAAAGAAGCCAAATATTATTCAAAATAACAAATCTGCCACTGAGATCAATGTGCTTTGTTTTGGCGACTTCTTGACACTAAAATACAGTTAAAAAGTTGGAAATAAAAACAGTCATTTAAGACTAAATACACAGCCCAGCCAAAAGTCTCACACTTTAATATTTTGTCAGACCTTTTTACTTTTTATTACATCATATGTTATCCATGTCATCATCTTGATAAGTATGTGATAAGTATATGTAGTGTGTTTCTATCCATTACTGTATGAATTTTTGGCTGATCTTCAGACTCAGACCTGTGTGAAGTCTTCTCCGCTACATGGCAAAGATTCTCATAGGAGTTCAGGTCTGGACTCTGTGGTGGTCCATCCATATGTGAAAATCAATGCTGGGGAGATTTCAAGTACATGTACTTCAACTACGTAGTTCAACTCCATTTTGCTGTAACTTGCTGGTAGTTACACTACATTCAAATTTTGTGTAGCATCAAGTAGTTCGAGTACTTTTTGGGTAATTGTTTGTAGTTTAACTACTCAATTTGCAAACTACAATTTTAGGGAACAACATAAAATTAAGGGTTGTTTTTTTTTTTTTTTGTAATATAAATTGTATTTCACCATTGAACCAATACAGTCCCTTTTTTTATCCTCTTGAATTGCTCTAAAGCAGGGGTGTCAAACTCATTTTAGTTCAGGGGCCACATTCAGCCCAACATGATCTCAAGTGGGCCGGACCAGTAAAATAATAACAGTGAAAAAAGGTATATTAAATTATGATAATGTTTACATCCACAAAGTTTCCTTAAAAATCTGAATAATAGGAACAACTTGAAATGTCTTAAGAAAAATAAGTGCAATTCAAAAAATATCATGCCTCTGTTTATCATTTACTCGTGTACATTATAACTTACAGGTCACGGTGAATCTCCAAATACACATAACATTTAAAAACAGAATGTTGGTAAAATTGCATTTACTTCTCTTAAGACATTTCATGGTGTTCATATTTTTTCAGGTTATTCCAATTTTTTTTAAAAGTATAGTTTGTTAATATGAACATTTTCATGTAATTTAACTTTTTTACACCAAAACAAAGAGAAAATTTACAGTTGTCATTATTTATTGGATATTAGGATAATATTATACTGCTCTGATCCACTTGAGAACTAATTGGTCCGTATGCATCTCCATGTGGAACCTGAATAAAATGATTTTGACACCAGTGATGGTTAATTTCTTCAGTGTAATTTTTGCACTTCATAAATTTATCCCACGGGCCAGATTGGACCCATTGGTGGACCGAATTTGGCCCCCGGGCCGCATGTTTGACACCTGTGCTCTAAAAGCATGATCATGTCATGACATCACAGCCAATGCTGCCTCTGATTGGCTTGTCCTGGCACCACTCAATGCTTCGCAGATGTGCGATCATTACAAACGTCATGTGGTCGTCACCACCATGGACAACCCTCCCACCAGCCCCACCCCTGATAGCGACATGCTGCTCCAACCATGGTCATATTTGGTTTCATATACACCACGTGTACATTTCTCAATTTAATGCTGAAAATAAAAAGTATTTATTTATGTATGTATGTATGTATGTATGTATGTATGTATATATGTATGTATGTATTTATTTATTTATTTATAACATGCAAAAAAACAAAAACAAAAAACAAAACAAAATAAAACATTCAAATGGACAGAATCTATCTCCAAGCACATACAAGTCTGAATTTTGCATGGTCAAAAAGGAGTAGGAAGAAGTATAAACTTATAATCCAACCCCTCAGTGCTTTTACACCTTTATCACTAGCTTGATACAAGAGTCAAACAATAATATTTTCCTAATTTTAACATCAAACCACAACAAATACATAATGCAGTAACTGAATTACACACAACAATATGATCATGTCAGTACAGTCATACAAGCAGACTCAACAATTCAACCATTATCTTCAGTAATTACAGCAGATTTATCAGTACATCATCCATAAACAAACAGGCCTTATTGTCATTATTAAATACTGTACCTCTCAAGAATCTTTTTTTTTTTAATATCTTTTTTTAAACTGAATTATGTTTGATATTTGTTTTATCTCCACACACAATTTGTTCCACAATTTTACTCCACAGATGGTGAAACAGAAACTTTTTAACGTACTGCGTACTTTGTGAATCTTTAAATTTAACTTTCCCCTTAAATCATAACCTCCCTCTCTTTCCAAAACATTTGTTGAATATTGCCCAGGCAGTAAGTTATTCTTTGCTTAATACATTATTTGAATAGTTTTGAATTCCACAAGGTCAATGAGTTTTAAAGTTTCAGATTGGAAAAATAGTGGATTTGTGTGTTCACGAAAACCAACATTGTGAACGATTCTTATTGCTTTTTTTTGCAGTAGAAAAGTCTTTGTAATGAACTTGTACATGTATTTCCCCATATCTCCAAACATTATCTTAAAAATTTGCTAAAACTACTTTTCTAGCCTTTTTCTACATTTCTCCAGGGGTAGAAATGGAGTTTGTTTGAACTACTGCTATGATGAACTACTAGTAGTTTTACAAGAAACACTTACAAAGTAGCTTCTCCAAAACTGGTGAAAATGCTATCTTGCTCCCTGAACCTGATGGATCCTGGTGTTGTCATCTTGGAATATGTTCAACCCTGGTCATTCAGTATATTCAGATTTAGCTGACCTAATTTTTTGGACACATAATGTTGCTGAACCTAAACCAAACCCTCAACCCCAGATCATAACACTGCCCCTATAGGTTTATACTGGAAGCTCTAGGCATGATGGGTAATCACTTCATCCACCTCTTCTTCTAACCCTGATGCACCCATCACTCTGGAACAGGGTCAGTCTGGACTCATCAGACCACATGACCTTCATCCACTGAAACACAGTCTTTATGCTCTCAAGTAAATGACAACTTTTTATTCTGAACTTCCTCATTGATAACTGATTTTCTTAAGGCTGCTTCTTTTCTCATTAGGTGTGGAAAAGCACCTAATTTCTCTATTAAAAATGTTGTAATGTAGGGTTTGGGTTTTTTTTTTCACTAAACATTTAAGTGATCTTCAATTACAATCATTATGTTTTTTAGGAACATTTCACCTTCAAAGATGTTTGTTTCCCCACCCTCCTTCCGGTTGTATAATGCATTAGTTTAACCCCATTCAGCATCTCCTTAGTTTTTTTTTTTTTAACGCGAGACCAGTAATTCACCCTTCTGAACTGTGTTACTTCTTTTCTATGTCCACGTATACATCTTCTGATATAGTATTTGATAAATAAGATGACATCCATTGCATCAGTTAATGTTAAATACTTGTTGCAGCTGAAATAAATAATCAGTGCAGTATTATCCAGTGGAAGGATCTCAACTATTTGCTTAGTTAAATCTAAAATCTGCAACTTTATTGGCTGGCTTTGAGCTTTTAAATGAAGAGGTTGTAACAAAAGGCCTCTTTCTAAAAATAAAATAAAAATAAAAACACTTTTGTTGATGA